>NW_027526203.1:340496315-340853815 GCF_048455015.1 Haemaphysalis longicornis | reverse complement strand
GATGCGGTGAAGAATGTGATGGGAGAGGAGTGAAGAGGTTTGAGCCTGCCGAAATGTGGCACGCAGCCTCACGAGTTAGAGACTGGACTAAATAACTAGGTGGATGGACGAAATAAGAAAATTCGGAGGCAAGGATCTGACTCAGGTAGCGCAGGATATGAGCGGCGGGAGATCAGTGGGGGAGGCCTTCATCCTGCAGTGGACACATATAGGCTGAGGATAATTTTGCGTAGGAAGTAGACCAACATGCAGTCAATGTCCGTAATTCTGTAGAGCTGCGCCAATAAAAGTGGCGATGGCACCTAGGCGTTATGTAGTGAATGCGAAAGCATTTTTTTTTTTGCATACGCTACCGAGACCGTTTGGTTTAACGAACTAGTTCCTTGCCGCTTGATGCGTCAACGTTCAGGCTTGACGTTGCTGTCGGCGGACCTCCGCCCTCTCCTCGCGCTTGCAACGTCTCGCTTCAGCTTCGAGTCAGCGCAGCTTCTCGTCTTCCTGTCGCTTGATGCGTTTCGCAACCGCCCGTTACGGTTTCTTTTTTGCTGGCTATTTGACGACACGTTTCGTGGATTCTGTCGCTCTCTTGGCTGGTTTTGCAGCATGCTTTGTTTGTTGTACTTTGTGCTCGGTTTTTCTGAGGTACTCGGTGTGTTCGTTTTCTTTGTGCTTAATATCCAAAGGCTCCGAGCCATTAAGACTTTTTTGGCTGTGTTCATAAGATGGCGGCGTTTCCTCTTAATGAGACACTAAAGGCGTTCGAATGAAAACGAGTTTTAAAGACGATAGTCTTTCTTGGGCTACTTCAACCCAGAAATTTTGGTCTGTCTGTATGTCGGTCTATCTGTCTGTATGTCTGTCTGTCCATCTGTCTGTCTGTGACTCGATTCAGCCACCCGGCCAAAGTAAACCAATGCCTGCGCAATAGTTCTATATAGTCACAGCTAAATCTACCCGTCTAAGTCCGGTGTAATGTTCATACTTGTCAACATTGTTGAAGAAGAATAAGACATTACGCAAATATGAGACAACAAATCAATACAGAAGTGATATTTGCAGTGTTCCTTTATAAAAAAACTCCCAAGCATTTCCCCGAGGGTGAACATGGTTAAGTGCGAATGCACGGGGTGATGCTATGAGGGGGAGTAAAGTTAAAGTCCGTTGGCATTCGCCCGTGAGCGCGCGCGAGCCGACCCACGGAGGTCTGGCAGTTTATCGCTGCATATATAGGGGGGTACGCCGCGCCGAGCGCGCCGAGCCAGGTGGCTGAGAGAGGAGGCGAGCGCAAGGGGAGAGGGACAGCGGCGCACGGCAGCTGCAGCCGAGCGAGGGGGAGAGGAGAGAGTGTGACGTCACGGTGGAGAGAGAGGCGCGCGGCAGCTGCTGGGAAGAGGAGGCGCGCTGTGACGTCATACCATGACGTCACGGCGCGAGGAGCGGTGCGGAGAGCGGCGCGCACCCGCGCAGCCACGGCGAGGAGGCGGAGCGAGCGCGGTCACGTGGTGAAGTGACGTCACCGCGCCGTTGCTACCGACGCTCCTCTCCGCTCCACGCCGTTGCTAGGGAGAGGAGGACTGCGGACGCCGCCGCCGCCGCCGCCGCCGCCGCCGCCGGCGGTGGAAGGTTTGGGGTCGCTTATAAAGTGCATTCGCACTTAAAATCAAACATGCTTTACTTCTGCGAAATTAAATACTTGATCAACTGCAGGAAAAAAATTCACTCCGCCGTCGCCTGCTGTCGCCCGCGCCACTATAGCTTCTGGCGCCATTTTAAGAAATCAACCGGGAACAGTTACGTAAGGTTCCACTAGATAGGTTCCACGTTCTGCTTGCAACGCACGTGGAGTAGGGAAACGCGGTTCTATAAAGGTTGAAGTAGGGCGCCTCGATTCACGCGCGCCTTCACCGTACGGCAGCGTTGGCATCGAGACACCTGGTTCGGAGCAGTGGAACGCGGGAAATTTAAAATGATTTAAGCCAACCTTTGGCGTCCTTACCTATGGAGGAGCGCGACGCAAGAGGAACAACATGAGAGGTGAGCGGGAAAGCGAAGGGAGGCATTTACTTAACAAAAGTCGATAAAGACTATCGTCTTTTGATGACATTTGCAACGAAAGGAGCAGATACGCGGGCAATTTTTTAGTAGTGGTTACACGTTAAACTTGGCAACCCTTGACAGACACCACTGGAAGAGTACCCTAGAATAACTTCATACTTTTAGCGACACTAACGTGAAATAAGGCACCCGTAAGCGGCAGCATTTCGTTATTTTGTTATAATATTTGTTGCATCCAAATAGAAACACCGTCCAGGCAAGCGCATGGTATTCAATCTGCGCGCGTCAAGTTCAGATGAGAAACGACCTGAAACCTTGGGAAATAACGGGAAATCGGAGGTGCTGTCCATTCATTCCCCAGACGTCCACACCACAGCGCACTTCCAATGCAGCTTTTGTGGACATAATATATCGTGCACCTTCCCTTTTGATTACCCTGCCGCTCCACCCCTTTTGCGCTCGCCACCACCCGTTTATTATGGAGGCGTCATTAATCGAGCGTTGCTAAGCGGTTGTCTCGCCAAGTACGATCGGCGGAAGACTGGGTTCCCTTCTTTTGAAGTGGGAAATTCTAAATTTATGGTTGGGATTCCAGCATGAGTTGAGGGCGGAAGAATGAAAATATCAGACAGAAAGCACGATGAGTTTTTAAGGTACGTTATGCTAGCAGCCCGATTGTAGTTACGACGAGCCAAAAAAGCGGAGTTCATTTGTGCCAAATTCAAAACATAAACTATTCCTGCTGGGGTCGGAGACAGAAGAGTCGTACTCTAGCTTACTGCGAAAAAACGTCTTATATTAACGTGAATTTTCATGACATCGGGCGTACAAAAAATTTCGACGAAGAGAGCCTGCGGTTCTGCTAGCATTTGTGGTCGCAGAAGTGTAGCGGGTTCATAATTTACCGCCAAAATAGGGATATCGACAGAGGCAACGACAATGTAATTGCACTATCGAACGCACGGGGATTACGGAAGGCATGCGCTGGAATTTGAATCGCTTACGCTCTTGGATCACCGTGCTCAACATAGCGTTGCTCTTGGGGAGTGCCAATAAATGCCAAAGATCGAACTTTCCATTTTCGTATCAAGAACTGTAATGAAGCGACTAGGTAATTAGGCAGGAAGTAATGTAAACAGCAAGAATGCAATAAGAAGGAACAGATTCTAGAGGGTAAATATTTAGATATTTCGTTCCAGGGCTAGAAAAACAGCAAAAAATTAGGTTTCCTTCCCATTGGAAGGAATGCTGAATTAAGGTTCATTATCAAAGGCCTACTCGAGTTTGGAAAGGCGTTTTATGAGTTTACTGGTCGTGAACGTAATTTTGATCTGTAATGTTTTGAGATATTACTCAGCCGTCCGCGAATAAGTGATTATTCGAAGAAACAGAAGAGGGAAGGTGGTTGCTTACAAATATATACTGAGTGCTATCACGCTCAATGTGACTCTCAACACGCGAGAGGTGGCCGGAGCAGCTTCCCAGACGCCTGGATCACTCTAGAACTAATGTTAAAAGGGGTTGAGCTTTACTTAACCACTTTACCGTATGTTTTTCTGTCTTCCTGCCAGTGCCCAGTCTCTCACGTTGAGCCAAGATATTTAACAGCAAAAACTAAGAAATTGCTGTAGAGGTGCTCGTTGGGTCCGAACCCACGTCTTTTACGTTGGAAATGGGAGCATGAGCTAATGGGAGCTAATGCTGTGAAGCATTAGCGCCACATGTCTGACGGGCGTTCAGAGAAGCCAGAGGCGCTTTTGTTGCACTAGATGCTCGTGTCAGGAAAGACAGGGCGGGATGTAGTACCGTGGACCACTGACACGCAAAGGCAGGTCGCGCTATGAATGTAAGAATACGTCGCTACCAATGCCGCTAGCATTATTCTCCCACTTCACCCACTTTGCAGTAGTTCTTACGCCGCGCCATCGGTGTGTAAAGCTTCGGAAAAGAGGACAGGAGGTCAGAGTGGCGAGGAGGGTGCAAGAAATGAAGACGAAGAGATAGCGGGGGTGGAAAGGGAAAGAATGGCTCAGGGGAATTTAGTTCGCCAACACAAAACTTTCCCGCAACCGGAATCGAACTGCTATTGCAGAGCCATCCGCATCAATCGCAATGATCGTGCAACGTTACCGCGCATCGGTCGACATGCCACCATGTGCCAAGTGCGCACGCGCAGAAACTCTCATGTGGTAGCACCTTTTTGTGACCCCCTATTTCACCCCTGTAGGTAGAGTGGCGGCTTCCATTAGTGGTGTTGTACACGGGCAACGTCAGTGAGGCGTACGTCCTCATACGAGTGCCAGGGGCTCTCTGGGCTATCTTTCCATCCACCTTCCACACTATAAACCGTTATAGTAGTAGTGTCAACGGCGGTCGTGGTAGACTACCGCACAGAAGGGTAAGGGTCACGCTGGTAGGTAGTACTGTTGCCTGCTGTCGTTGGTAGCTGTGTAAGATAGCGGAAGCTATGAGAGACGACGACCAATGGGACACGCGACATTGTTGCTCCCAGAGTTCTCCGGCCCTGACTCTTTCCCATGGTGTTGAGAACACCTCAGGCCACAATCAAAGGGGGGTAATTGGCGTAGAAAACGTTTCGAGGCCGAAACTTCCAACCAATGGGGGGTGGTGTGAAAAAGAGAACAGTAAACCGAAAAATTGGCGCAGGTTGCACTAGTGGTCCAAGAATTGAGAGACAGCAGAGCTGGCGGCCCCGCTCCCTTCGTCGGAGACTCGGCTGTTGCATCAGCCGCAGCAGCTCACTAAATCCACTGCGGGGTGAACACCTCTCCCATCGACCTCCAACCACACCCGCCCCGCGCCGCTCGAGTCCATCTTTACTTCGAAATTTCTTTGTTTCGTTTCTCCATCGAGTAGTTGGCCTTCCTCTGTTTCTGGACCATGCTGACACGGCCACCGGGGTTAGTGGAGCCGTGCCGCTGGCCGGCTCCAAGAAGCAAGTTAAGCCTCAATCGTCCAAGGCCAGCCGCAAGGGTGGTTCATGATTGATTGATTGTAGGGTTTAACGCGCCGACGCAACGCAGGCGATGAAGCGCGCCGTAGTGGAGGGCTCCGGATTAATTTTGACCACCTGGGGATCTTTATCGTGCGCCGAAATCTCGCACACACGGGCGTTTTTGCTTTTCGCCTCCATCAGAAAAGCGGCCGCCGCGGCCGGGAATCGAACCCGCGACCTCGTGCTCAGCAGCGCAACGCCTTAGCCACTGAGCCACCGCGGCGGGTCGCAAGGGTGGTTCAGCTGGAGGAGGAATTTTGTAAGCTGCTCGAACGGGATGGTAAGTGTCACGGCATTGCACGCTGCCACACTTAATGTGAGAGGACTCAGGAACAGGAGAAGACAGTATCAGCTCTTACGGCTCTTTAAACGGATGGACGTAACCATCGCCGTTATTCAGGAGACAAAGCTTTGCGGTGATGAGGACACAGCGGCCGCATTAGAGCCCTTTTTAGAACACTATAGTGTATGCGTCACTAATTCCGCAGGCTTCTCTGGCGGATGTTTCCTCTTTATGAGCAAGCAAGTAGGGTTTTCTTGTCTCTCCTGCACTGTAGGTACTTCAGGGAGTTTGATTTGCTGTGACCTTGTCCTTGGGGATGTTGAATGGCGTATCATTTGCATCTATGCACCAGTTAATTGTCGAGAACATACCTTTTTCTTGTCGCTGGGGCAGTTCCTTCGAACACAACGAAAGCTTCTCTTTATGGCAAAAGGGTATCTGATTGCTTTCACCATATTCTAACAACTCCCGAACTATCTCTTTATCAGAAATGGGATCTCTTTAGCAGGAAATTAGGAATGACGCAATGGAGGAGTCAGCTCGGCTTTCGTTTTTAAAACGCTTTCATGTACGTGAACTTTCCCGTACATTGGTGGCGCTACACAAACTGGAAGCAGTCAATGCGGGATCAACTTTGGAAGAAATTGGGATTGTTAAAGGACAATTGCAAAAATATATAACTGAAAAGTATCATGGTGCCTTAATTCGGTCCAGAACTGAAAGGTTCTTTGATATTTATCCTTCTCGCCGGTGTCTTAGTGATGAGCGCCAATCCGCACTTGCAAAGGACATAATTGAAATTTATTATAACGATGTTAGGTATAGTGAAGCTAATGAAATAGTCAGTGCTTTCCACACACATTACAGCACGTTATTTGGGGGGTCCAGTATTAATATTCGGCATTTAAAGTTCCATTCTCTCATTGACTTACTTCCCAGGCTTACAGAGGGCGAGTGCATGATGGCGTCAGGGCCTATTACACTGGAGGAAGTTAAGGATGCCATCTCCGCGCTTAAGACTAACAAGACCCCGGGGAGATGGCCTTGGTGGGGAGTTCTATAAAAAGTTTTCTGGTATCCTTGCTCCAGTTCTCTTGGACGTATTTACGACTGCCTATGATCATAATATCTTGCCGCCAACCTTTTATTCAGGAAACACGGTGCTAATCCCCAAAACTGCGGATGCAGAAAAAACTAAGGTATGTAGAGGGTTACCGACCAATCTCCCTCTGCAACGTTGACTAGAAAATGTTTGCAAACATTTTATCTAGGCGCCTTCAATTTGTAATCACTAGTTTAGTGGGGTCCCACCAAACTTGCGGTATTCGGGGCAAGAGTATCCACACAAATATTCATATCACTCGTTCTGTCTTGGAGTGCGTGTCCGATTCGGTAGATCAGGTGGCCCTAATACAAATTGACCTTGCAAAAGCGTTTGATCGGGTTTCTCACGATTTCTTATTCGCACTTCTGGCAGCAGTCAACTTAGGTGATGTGTTATATAAGGGCATCAAGCTGTGCTATGATCGGCGCAGTACACAGCTTATTGTCAATCGTATTCTGTCTAAGCCGATTGCGGTCAACTCGTCTGTCAGACAAGGCTGCCCCCTGTCACCGTTGCTGTTCGCATTGTAACTCGAGCCTCTTTGTCTCGGCATTCAGCAAAGTCAAAGAGTGAAAGGTTTTTGCTTACAATCGTGCGAAGTTAAGGTGCTTGCTTATGCAGATGATATAGCGTATTTTTGCGCTGACAAAAGTAGTGTCCAGGAAGCCCTTACAGTGACTAAGCAGTTCTGCGATGTGTCTGGAGCGGATGTTAATATGGAAAAAACTAAGGGATTTTGGATCGGACAATGGGGAACGAAACCAGCCAGATTCGCTGGTATTATTTGGGATAGCGCCCCACTTCAGTACTTCGGCGTGCCGTTACATCAAATACGGAACACAGGGCCTCTTTGGTCATCAGCGCTCACGTAAGTTAAGCGCGCATCGCAGGCATGGAATGGGCGAGACCTCTCTGTGTTTGCACGTGCAAGAGTGTGTAACGTCTTCCTTGCCACAAAGCTTCTTTATGTGCTTCAAGTGCTTCCCTGTGCGCGAGCAAAAGTTCAGGCCCTACATAGAGTTTTTGCAATATTTGTGTGGGGCTCTCAATGGGAACCTATGCGCAGGGACAACTTGTTTCTTCCTTTAAAGGCAGGGGGTGTTGGGCTCATGCATTTGTTTGTGCACCAACTTGTGTCTCGTTTCTTCTTCTACAAATTGGTTGATCACCCACTTTTCCTAACTGTACTTCAGCAGCGCATAAGTTTCCATTTGCCTTTTTTGCTTGTATGTACGGGCGAAGTCAATACGAAGCATCCATGGGGATTTCTCAAAGAGGTCGTGGAGTCATTTAACTTTCTTACCGCGCGGTTTTCCTTGGAATATCTGGTCAGCATGTCAAGGAAAACTATGACAAACACTCTTATTGAAAGTCTATTCCCGGTGCCTGTTTATCGCCAGCCTTACTTAGGCCACCAGAAAAGCAATGTTTTAAAACGCGTAATGAGCATGTGTATCCCGCCAAATGGAAAAACATTTTCTTCAAGCTTCATTCTTTTACACTCCCAGTTAAGACATGGCTGCGCGAAAAAGGAATGTCTATTCCTTGGTCGGACAATTGTCGCCTCTGTAATCAAGCAGAGACAGTCGATCATTGTTTTGTGTTGTGCCGGGACGCTGTGTTCTTCTGGGACGTTTTGCAGCGGACACTAAAAAAGGACATTGACATTACCCCGTACACCATTCGTTTCCCGCCATCTGAAGATGTTATTCGGGTGCCATACGACGTTTTCGTTCTCCTAGGATTGTTTAGCTTGTGGAAATGCCGCATGACTGATCGGCATGCGGAACCCCCTAGGCCGACCAAGTGCATTGTTCGGGAACAGGCGGCGTTGGTGCGGAGCGTTTATGCTGCGCCGAGTGATCCGCCAGAGTGGCTGCCTCTTTTGGATGCGTGCGTTTGCTTGCCTGAGTTTTGATCTTTGTTCGACTGATGTCCTTGCCCTTTGCTGTTTGTTAGTGTTTATATCGTGTGTTAAGTGTCTTCTCTTTTAAAGTTTTCTAAAATTTCCATGCATTAAGAAAAAAAAAAAGAAAAGATGGCTCAATGGGATAGACACCGGTTTCACAACACGAGGGACCCAGGTTCGATACCGCGGGAAGCGTTCCTTTTGTTTTTTTCCTTTCCAATTGGCTGCTCATTTAATTGTTCCTCACCGCTGCTAACCCCTACCCCTCCAGTCTTTGGAGTGGCCCAGTGGTTACGTTACGTTGTGGGTTTCACAGCGCAAAGGTCCCGGGTTCGATTCCCGGAACCTCCCTAACCACATTATTTTCTTGAGGCTTCGGGATTTATGTCTACGCCGGATGGAATAATGTCGGCCCAAACAACTCTTGGGCCCTATTGTCGACGCCGTAAATTCACCGTGAACTGTGAATTCGCCGGAAGCTTTGTCTGATTGGCTTTCACTTTTGGTGACGTGCTTCCGGTTGACAAAGCGATTGTGTATGCTGTCGTCATTTTGAAGTTTCATGATGTTTACTGGCACCAGATCTGAAGTTTGCCTTATTTCTCTCTACTGAAAGTGCATAATTCTTGGCCGGCAATGAAAAACTAGAAAAATGCAGCGGACATGACAACGTAGGCCTGTCAGTGCTTTTCAACAACAATACGGCTTGTATGTCACGCCCTGCCTACGATTGGCTGAGAAGACGTTACGTAATATAAACATTATGCGGGGACGCTTATGTCACACATTGGCAACTTCAGCCTGCGTAAAAGTGGTGCGATGTTACGTAACAGCTTGCAAACGGTGGCTTCCATCGCCGTAAAATAGGGCAAAAAATTTCATCATCGTCGGTGCAGCGGAACCTGCACAAAGAACCCAACGCATGGCATTTGTCCACACTGCTACCAGTAAGCTGCAGGGTCGAACTCAAGAGAAAAATAACAAAGAAAGCTGGCTATTTTATTCATTACTGCGCTGATTGAGTACGAGCTTAATTTACGAATGAGGAAATCGGCGGCATCGGTACGCTCTGCCGTTATCAAGTGTAGCGTTTCCCTCTCCTTTCCGCGTCATACAACTGAGGGTCACGGCCATTTTTTCCTGTGATCACGCCATAAACTTGTAACATAGCAGCAGACGATAACTTGGCGGTGGTGACGGCCGGGAAGGTGATAACGCAACAAAACTTGCATTGAAGTAGAGAGCTCAACTATGCTAATACGGGCGATTGAAAGAGATAAATATACACGATAAGAAACATTGTGTGATGTTCTTTAGCTCAACTCTCGCCTTGCACTCCATTTTGGGTCAACGTTACTCGATCGCCTTATGGTGTTGACGCCAATTTTAATTTGAAGAACTTTAATCGTAATTTTAATTTTAATTTGTGTGTCTCTCGTAAACCTAACGGCCGTCGCAATTTTTGTAATGCATGCCAATGGATTTTTTATATCCCTTAAGCAAAATGCTTGATAGCTTGGTTCTGATCTTTATAAGCTAAGCGTCAAATTACACTGGATGTCGTTATAGCGGTACGTGGATCACGTCGCTGATTGCTTACGTTTTTACGTAACCAATTAGTGTGGAAAATTGGGCAAGTTGGTACTGGGATAACGGAGGCATGTGTTCCAGCGCAAAAAAAGACGGGAACTTAGAGAAGAATGCGGACGGGACAAACGCTAGGCATCAACTGAAAGTACAAAACATTGAACAATGAAAACGCCGGTACCCCAAAAACCACGCTTCTGCGCACATTACATCACTACGCGCATTTCTTGTTTAAATAAGTCAGTTCTTTCTTTGTTAATGTGAGGACGGGGTGGTTATTCATCTCGTCGCCCCGTTGTTAATTTTGTACGCCTCGAATACTTCTCTGGCAATTTGCGCACAGCTGCGCAAGACTAGTGTGTTATTCAACTTAGGAACACATTTGCAGCGGCGGCACTTATCCGCTAAATGTCCAGCTCCCGCAACTGACTGCACTGCTGTTCAGTGCTCACGCAGTCGGTCGTTTAGGCACCACCCTGTTTGGCCGATGGAGAGTTAGCTACTCCATGCATGTTTTTCCACATCGTGTGCTTGTCCCGAACGCTGTGCTGGCCGTAAATGCAAAGTCAGTCGTTTTCGACATGTTTTACGTCACGTGGGGACACATTGGTGCCTCTGATAATATCAAACTGCCAGATGTCTTCCAGGGAACCACCCAAAATTGCACATTTTGTCATTTTGAGATGAAGGTTGGGCTTCGCCGCATGGCAGGAGAACCACGTGCGCTAACATTTTTTTTTATTCTGGCAAACTATTCCGCGTAAGTCAACATTTTTTCTGGGACGTGTTTTTGAAATATTTCCCTACAAAATGCATGTTCGAAATTTTCCCTCCTACCTATGGTTTGTTATACACAACTCAATTTTTATCATTTTTTTTCAAGAACTTGACAACAATTGTGATTTTGATATTTTTTACAACTATGTTGTATGAAAACATAAAAAAACTGGTGTTACTGGAAAGTGCGTTAAATCACCTGCATTTCGCGTTCCTTTAATTAGTGCCTAACCGATTTCTTTAGCAGAAAAAAAAATGTTTTCTTGGACCCCTAAAAAACGGTCAGTTTTCCCGCGGCAACGAAGAGTTAAGAAGAAGAAAGAACTTGGGCTGGCTATGTAGGGAGACAAGCTGACAACAGGTGGACTATGAGGGTAACAGAATGGATGCTGAGAGGCAGGACTAGGAGAAGGGGAAGGCCGTTAACTCGATGGAGGGACTAAACAAGCAAATTCGGCCGGAAAGAACGGACTCTGGCAGTGCGGGACAGGTGCACCGGTGGAGGTCAATGGGAGAGGCCTTCGTCCTGCAGTGAAACTAAATAGGCTGTTCTTGATGATGATGATGACGATGATGATGATGATGATGGTGGTGGTGGTGGTGGTGGTGGTGGAGGTGGTGGTGGGGATGATGGTGAGCTTCTAGCTTTTGTAATGGCCGAATGCCGTCGACATTTTCAGCAGGCGGTAGCCCAATTGAGTACCTGGCGGTGCACTCCGCTTCAACTGCCGCAGCTTCTTCATATCCCTCCCACCTCTTCGAAGGCACACCTGGGCCTGCACCGGCACCGACAGTCGCATCCGAGCAAGGCACGGTACTTTGTATGCTCAGTACCTGCACACGAATGTTCGTTCACGGTAATCTGCTGTGTTTTTTTTTATCTTTCACCAACAGCTGAATATTATGTAATTGGGACGAGAAACATGTATATATTTATTTTTTCGGATACACAACTCAAGACAACACAGGGCAGACCAAGAAAACAGACCACACCCAGACGAAACGGAAGCTTCACCACTACCGGATCGCGGGCACTCGCCTTCGTCAAAACCTCTCACGAGTGAAGCCTGCAAGGCCAGGTTTTCATGGCCATGATCACTTCCGTGTCAGCCACGTATGTCAACAAGTTGTTGGACCGTCTACGTGTCCAGATCCGATCCACCTCCAACCCTAAAAAAGTACAGAATCCGCTGGCCTCCGCAGTTTCGGCAGTTCGTCCTCAACCTGTAATTCAACAGTCCAAAGGCTATACATATCTAAGGTCTAAAGTCTTTCAACAATCACGTTGTTGTGAGCCTGGCTGTCGAGTATCACCATTAAACGCTGTGTTTTTACACAAGTTCTTAAATTGTTAATTAAAAAAGCAAAGAATTCGGAAATGATCAACACAGCCTAAAATGAAATTTCACTGAAACGAAATTTGCAGTACGATTAAAAGCAAGATCTTGGCCATTGTTGTGCTAACACCTGGCGTGGTAGGATGAAGAATGTGACAAACACTGGTCTGTTGGTCCTAGTGTCGGGCATTGCAAAGGAATGGACACGGCGGGTTGCTTTCATTACCAAAAATAGAAGTGTTCGCTCTGGGCGACATCTGAACCTTATTTAAAGGTTGATCGGGGACGTAAAGGAGTGTTATCTTTTTGTGAAGGCCGTGATTGGTGATCGGGGAAGCAGCGACTGTGCGACGGCAAGAACACTTCGAACATGCCCAGAGCAATAATTGTGTAAAACTAAAATAGATGGCATGAAAGCGTATTGCATTGCAAAAGCACGGAGAGCTGTATATGATCAACCATTTTGCCTGCCCTGCACGTATTGCAGGTAGTAGTAACAAAGATATTGCGGTACATAAATGAATTGAGTAATGCATTACTGACCCGTACAGAGTAAATGGCCGCTACTGTGTCCCTGCTGTACTGTACAGTGTTAACATGATGCACCCACATGCGGCTCATGTTCAAGCCGTATTGTATAAAAAATGCTTGTGTCAATGACGTCGCCCGCGCTACTTAGCCATCACTGGACTGTGAAGTTTCTTTATGCAATGTATGTACAACACCAACTGTTGTAAACATCTTCGCTTCATGTATTGCATCCTACACATTATTCGTACGTATTTTTGTGTTTTTTGTAATTGCAATAAATAGTTGCCGCTCACTTTCTTCGTCTCTTATTTTACGCCAGTAGAGGCTTCGATGTTTCCTAGATCGCTTTGAACGCGACTAGCCAGAGCTGCCGTAGCAGCCCTCCCGTAAAGCGATCACCAGAACCAGAGGGCACCCAAGACAGCCCAGCCAGCGTGCAAGATTAGCCATATTGAAAAGGAGCTCCAATTCGCGCTGCAAGAAAATTCTCCGCCATCTTTACAAAGACTTTGTTTACAGCGCCATCGAGTTGTCAACCTCGGTAGTTAGCGGCACTGCCGGTAGGATTTTCCGGTACTGAAGGCAAAGCTAGACCTTCCCTTCTCCAAAATCCTCCCTGTACTGTGGCGAAATCTTCCCGACTTCGGTGAACAAGTGGAACATACACAAACACCTAGAGCAAAACCGCTCCAGGAACGCTGTATTGAACCGCGCATTTCAGACAATTTAGACAACTCATTCCCGTGGCAATACATACGCGGCACGCTGAGCCACTTTCACACTACGGGTTACCGCAACAGCAAACTCCCAGCTTACATCTGCAGCAACTTTCGTCTTCATGCTTCCCCTGTTACTTCCTCCGATTTCCTCAACGCGTTGTCATCGCTATAGCCTTAATTCCATTATCCGCTGCGTTCCAAGTTCGCTCTCCTTCAACCAGCCCTGTGCTAACACATCGTTCACCCCGTTACGCTGACCGCGACTCCGACGCTAAACAACCAAAGGGGCCCTTATAAACCAGATCTTCAATCTATCAATATGGTAATGAATCAGCGCGGAAGCTATAGGCACAAGGAAGTACTCCTCGACGATATTCCGTGTCGTTTACCTTCTGAACTCCTTCAAAAACACTAACTAACCTATAGCCAAGGCTAATAATGGATATGACCGTGTTTCAGGCCCTTGTTTTACGTACAGGGTGCCCTTTTATCTTCAACTTACACTTAAAGACAATCTGCGTTGAACAAACACAAATTATTTTATATTGCTACGCACCCAGTAAATTTATTTATAAATTATAAATTGTACAGCTCTAAACAGTGGACCTTTTCAATAGTTTCAAATTGTTTGGTCTTTGAAAACGGGATAAAGCCGCCCCCCTTGCAGAGGCAGAGAGAGGAAGAGAGAGTGCGGATGGCGAGCTTCCGTGCATGTGCTCTGCGACCCTCCCGACAGAAACGAATGGCCCTCAGCCGACGCAGCCCAGGAACTCCACGAGCCCGAAGTAGGGCACCCTGCTCCTAACAATGAAGCCGCGGCAGTGGGGTATGCGGGAGAGGTTGTAGCAGATGTGGCGGCGAGATGCCGGGCGGCGCATAATGCGGCGGCACTTTCGATGCCCATTAGCGAATTTCTGCGCTGGAATTTTGAGGGCAAACTCAGAAGCGGTATTAATTTTGTTTCTTTGTCGGCTTCACTTCCATGTGTACTTTGCAAGTTACCATGCGCTGCAGGCTTGAGTGTCGTCAGTTCTTTTGGTGAATTTTTTTTCTACATACATAACAGAGTTCTCGCTTGCATGATGGGCTCGCAAGCATGCTGGGCTGGCTCTTTATGAGGCTCTTCGCGCTCATTAAAGCGCTGTTTGCACTCATTGAAGTCGGTTTGCGTACTGTAACACAAAGCTAAACCATCTAGAGTGAAGAAGAAAGAGGGGTAGAAAAAAATAAACAGGAACTAAAAATGTTTTAGTGAATTATATAAGCAATTACGCCACGAGTGACTTGGTCTCAGGCTGTTTGTGTTGCCTGGGGAGGGAGTAATTGCACACAAGCAAGTTTACGGGACCATTCCCGGTGCAGCGGCAATTAAAACATTTGCCCGGCTAGTTGATTGCTTTCTCCCTATGCAGTGCCTCTGTGCGAAATAGATTATTCCGAGAAAAAGAAGTGGAACAAATATAAACTTAGCTGTTTTGGTTTTTCATATTTCCCAGTATAGTGACTGCACAGGATACGCATTGAAATCATGCGCCACATCAGTTGCCGGAAATTTAATCTGAAGAGGTCCAGATTCTGTAATTTCTACGTACAGTTAGTAGAACAGTTGCATCATGTCATCGGACAATTCATTATTTCTCCTAGAGCGAAGCTTCTTTGGCCCTTACCGTTGTCAGATGGTGGAGGGTTTGGCACATGAGTGCCGCACCCCAGGGCTACAGAACCCAGCCAACCATCATCATCCAACTACGCCACTCATGGTAAGCCCCCCCCCGAAGGGGAGTATTTTTTTGTTCTGAGTGGCGGCCCTTACCCCTGGGCATAGGGGGGCGATGGTCTGCCGTCTCTTCATTTCTGTGCGAAAGGGAAAAAACCGTTACTACCGTGATACTTATATGGGGTCAATCTGCAAAAAAGGAGAAGCATTAGAATGTGACAGAGATTTTTCCCCCAGCCTCCTCGAAAATTACTGCCGGTGAACACCAAGTGGAGATGAAGCCCTGGGCCCCAAGCCGCCGCTGCTCTCTTTGCAGGTGAAACCAGACCTCTTTCCGTACTTTTGCAAGTACTTCATGGAGGCCTGGTCGCTGCTCAGAGTGAGTGACAGCGCAGCGGGCCAGCCATACTTGATAGGAACATTCTACCAGGAGCAAGACGAACTGATTGATTGCTACGCGCGGGAGTGGGTTTAGGAACCGCACTGTCTCGTATGGAATGCCAGGAACATCAAATTTTTGGGCTATTTTGCGTAAAAGTGCCTGTGGAATTGCGCACTCCAAAAAGATGTGCATCGTGGACTCGGCCGCCCCACAGAACAAACAAAGTGCCCTGCAGTGCGCCGGAACCAATCCCACAGGTGCACGAGTGCGTCTGGTGTAGAAAAAGAGGCTCCCGCGCGCCAAAAGCCATTGAAAAGATGCCCTGCGGGGTTCTAGAAAATCTGCCAGAATTAATTTCCATTTTGGATTCCAATTTATGAGCGTGTACTGCTTCAAGTGAGGCGGGAGGCTGGGGGACAGTATCTCTGCCAGGTCCTTCAGCGGCGACGCGAAAACGTTGATGTCGGGAACCGCTTGCTGTAGACGAAACAGGGCATTAGCTGCCCCGTTATAAAACAGCGATGGAGTGCCAGCACGAACGACGTTATTGCGGACGGAGCTCTGCATAAACAAACCAAGACGAGTACTAAGAAAATAGGACGCGAGACAACTGGTAAGTGGAATGTCACAGCCCAGTGCCACCTGCGTCCACTTCACGTGCAGCGCTGTCGCTAGAACTCCCACATCGGTGAGGCCGAGGCCTCCCTTGCTTCTGGGCAGTTGTACTATCTGCCTCTTGACCCTGTCCGGCTTGCCGCCCCAGAGGAAACGAAACACGATGCGCTCCGCCTCCAGTTTGGTTCGCGCGGGCACGGTCATGACTGAGGCGATGTAGCTCAACAGCGTAAACAGCAAAGTCCGCGCGATCGTGGCGCGAGCAGTCACTGGGCAGCGCAGGGTTTCGAAATTACGAGCCTTCATTTGCAGTTTAGTTAACGCGCCATGCCAATTGCTGGGGGAGGGACCAGAAGCGGAAAAACGATAGCCAAGGATCTTAACTTCCGAAGCCACCGGTAGCCCATGTTTTGGTTGCGGTGGTGCATCCCGAAGGTACATCACCGAACACTTGGCGGTGTTGAGCCGCGCGCCACTTGCCTGGCCATACCGATCGATCACGGCCAGCGCGGAGCAGACAGAGCTCTCGTCTGGCACGACGATCGTCAGATCATCGGCGTAGGCAAAGATGGGGACACGCGGGGCACCCGGCGGCAGCGGAAAGCTACCTATGCGTGGATCGGACGCGAGTCTTTGAAGAAGCGGTTCGATAGCCAAAACATACAGGACAGGGCTGAGAGGACAGCCCTGTCTTACCCCGCGATTAATCGAAAAACTATCCGAGACGCGTCCGTGGATGGAGAGCGCGGATGTTGGCCCATTATATAAAGTGCGAACCATTTTCTGGAAGTTATCTGCAAGGCCCGCGTTGGCAAGAGTTTGGAAAATATACTCGTGGCTAACTCTATCGAAAGCCTTCTCCTGATCAAAGCTACAAAGCAAACCGGAAAGATTTTTATTATTGGCCCATTCTAGCAAGTCTCTGAGAGCAAAGCCGTGCAGCTGCGCCGAACGAAACGGCACGCAGCACGCCTGGTACGGACCTACTATTGCATCTATGTCAGCAGTGAGCCTTGTGGCGAGGCACTTGGCAATTAACTTGTAATCGCAATTGAGCAGCGTGATGGGGCGCCAGGCTCGCAGATCGGAGCTCCTCGACTCATCCTTACACAGGAGAGTGATTAGCCCTTCTCTTTGAGACGCTGACAGAACCCCACCACTCAGCAGCCTGTTCACAAGGGCTGTGAAAGGCTGCTTTAACTGCTCCCAAAACTTTAGGTAAAATTCGGGAGGTAGACCGTCCGAACCTGGGCTACGGTTGCGTTTTGATGTTCGGAGTGCTTCGAATAATTCGCCCTCAGTAATAGGGTTATCGCTCACGACGGGTGGCTCCTGTGGCCCTTCTAGGGGAAGCAGTTCAGGTGTTACTGCCTCCGCCGTGTATAGGTCAACGTAAAACCGGCGCGCTGCGTCCAAAACAGTGTCCGGCGTGCTTACAACAGCTCCTGAGTGCGGATCGATTACAGACGAAAGCGGCGGATTGGATCGCGCAAGCCTACGCCTCAAAATACTTCGCGAACACCAAGTTTCCATTTCCCAACGTTCGGCGCGAGCGATAGCGCGCAGGCCATCCCATCGGATACGAAGGAGGCGGCGATGCTCCCTTCGAAGCTCAACAAGTGCAGCGGCTACCCCAGGGCCGCAGGAAACAGGCGACGAGAGCAGGAGGATCGCGTCTGACACGACTTGGATCGCCGCGCGCTCCTCCTGTGCCAGCCGCTTGCCCCAGGCCCTGAGACACTCGCGCACTTCATTTTTAAAATCATCCCACCGCTCCGCATCGAGGTCCGATGTACTATACGCTACGAGGTGTTCTACCTGCAGCACGACAGCCGGGTTCTCGAGCAGTCGCGGGTTCAGACGCCAAGGCCCTCGCGAGGATGGCACGAAGTCGGAATCCGCGAGGCGCAACGCAACAAACTGATGATCGGAAAGCGCCGAGGCGACCTTCCAGATGGAATGCAGGCGCGGGGCTAGCGACGGAGAGACATAGAACCGATCGAGCCTGCTCTGTGCGCCCCGGCCGGTCCAAGTCATTCCTGACTGTCCCTGCCGAAGCAACGACCAGGCATCGACCAGCCCCAGCTCGTCTACCAACTCCCGAAGCGCCGTGCACCCACTGCCAGGCTCTCGGCGCCGAGGTACACCGCGGTGCGATAAGCGATCGGACGCGAACAACGTACAGTTAAAATCTCCTACCAAAACAAGACGCGACGGGCCTACGAGGTAGGAATCGAGCGTCTTGAAAAAATCCCTTTGCGTTCCGGCCGGCCTAGTGTTAGGGGCGTAAACATTCACGATGCGCGTGCCACAGTCTAGGTCGATCGAGAGCAAGCGGCCGTCAGAGTCGCGGGAGTGACGAAGGATCGAGCCCGTGTATCGCGGCATTAAAATAATGCCAACGCCACGAGAGCCCGTCCCCCCGAAACTCCAGAGAGATCTGGTGCCAAAATTGCTGTCGAACTGCCTAATCTGCCCTGCTCGGTGGAGGTAGGTCTCCTGCAGAACCAAAATGTCAATATTCTTAGAGCGGGCTAACTCAATTACCTTTGCCCGGTTTTACAGGGGATACTGCTGCTGCTGCTTTAAACCATGTGTGTCGCTGGGTTCTATTTTACACCAGATAACACTGGTTCTCGAGCATCCCGCCCTCGCGGCCCGGAAAGCGACTCGCGGAGAAGGGTAAGGGTAAGTTACACGAGATAACGCTAGTCTATCCGTACCGCGCCCCAGGGGTCGGCCAGGGAAGCGATTTGCCATGGGGAAGGGAGTACCACTCGAAGCCCCAGTCCATGCGTGTGTACCGTTCTCTGATTGATTGTAGCTTAACACACCGACGCTACACAGGTGAAGAGGCGCGCCGTAGTGGAGGGCTCCGGATTAATTTTGGCCACCTGGGGATCTTTAACGTGCGCCAAAACCTGGAACACACCGGCGTTTTCGCTTTTCGCCTCCATCAGAAAAGCGGGCGCCGGGGCCGGGAATCGAACCCGCTCAGCAGTCCAATGGCTTAGCCACTGACCCATCGCGGGTGTGTGCCGTTATCGAATTCGCTTCGAGCTTGTGCGTCTTCGTCAGGGATAGTAAGACACTGAAACCTTCTCGTTACGTCTCGCATTTCTCGACGCAATCCCATTGCTCAGCGTTCTGAAAATCAGCAACTACGCTAAGCACAATTACACCGGCATAGTTTTTTTTTTTCGGTTGTGTATGCAGTTATGAAATGCAATGCAAAGATGAACGGCAGGTCTGACGGACAGATGCTGAAAGCGTCGCACTCAGGAAGCTTTTTATGGCTATTGGTCTTTTCCCTTTTTTTTTCGGAATGTTATCGTATTGTCGGTTCGAACTTCGTTTTACTGGTAGCCTCGAATACGTGTGTTTGAATGGCGATTGAGATGGAGGGGCGGACCCCACCCGCTTGATATGTCGTCAGCAACGGCCGGAACTTATTATACCACAAAACAACGGTCTGAATAACGGGAACAGGAGGGCTGTCGCCCTGCACTACACAAACACGTTCATGAAATACAAACTGTGGGCCGAAAAGAGACCTTTGCGTGATAACGATACGTCAGCCAGTTCCTATAACTCAGAGTTTTCGCTTCATGAGCTGAGGGCTGCTTTAAACGCGTGTAAACAATCAGCTCCAGGCCCAGACATCACATATACAATGATAAAGCCCCTACACGAAGACACTTTTCAAGCACTCCTCCACCTATATAACAAGATATGGCTTTCAGGGCACATTCCAAACTCTTGGAGGGAGGCTATAGTTCTAGCTCTCCTGAAAGAGGGAAAGGAGCCTTCCTCTCCCGCTAGCAATCGACCCATTGCCTTGACCAGCTGCCTCTGCAAGCTCCTCGAGAAAATGATAAACCTGAGGCTCCTGTACTTTTCGGAGTACAATGGTCTTCTTGAGAGCTGCCAGGCAGACTTCAGGGTGGGTCGATATACCAAATATCAACTTCTTGCGTTGGAATCCTACATAAAAGAGGCATATGTCCATAACCAGTTCGGCTTTACGCTTTTTTTCGATATTGAAAAGGCTTGCGATACGGCCTGGCGATACGGCGTCATTAGCGACTTTAAGTCCTTTGGTGTGTCAGGTAACACATTGAACACCATTTCAAGTTACATGTCCAAGGGGACATTTTGTGTTAAGGTTGGGTCAATCCTGTCCGGGATACATGTGCAGGAAAATGGTGTGCCGCAAGGCGGAGGTTTAAGCTGCACATTGTTTATAGTTAAGATGAACTTCCTCCGAAAGGCATTGTCGCCAACCATTTTCTGTTACATCTATGTAGACGATGTTCAAATATCTTTTAAGTCCTGTAACCTGTCAATTTGCAAACGACAAGTATAGCTTGGTGTTAAGAAACTTACTGGCTGGGCGGACGTTAACGGTTTCAAACTGAACCGGGGCAAAAGCACTTGCGTCGTGTTCTCCCGCAAGCGCGGGATTAATGCGGACCCTAAGATTACCCTTAATCGTGCATCTATACCTGTAAAAAAGGAGCACGAGCTTTTAGGTGTCATATTTGAAGAGGAGAAACTCACGTTCATCTCACACATCAAACAACTTAAACATAAATGCCTGAAAACACTAAACATTCTGAAAGTTCTCTCCCACCTATGGTGCAGACAAAGAACTCCTTGTCCATGTCTTTGCCGCCTTGGTGGGGTCTCGGTTAGACTGCGGTAGTGTCGTGTATGGGTCGGCATCAAAAACAACACTAAAGATGCTTAATCTATTGCTCCACTTGGGACTTCGCCTTGCGTCTGGTGCGTTCCGCACTAGTGCGACCCAGAGTCTGTACGTTGGATGTAACAAATGGTGCCTGGAACATCGACGAATGTACATAGACTTATTATATGCTTTTAAGGTTTCATCATAGAATAACGATCCTTTTAAACCTGCCCTCAACGATACATTCACAACCCAGCTTTTTTTCAAATCGTCCATCTGTTTCTTTGCCTTCTCATTGAGGGTGGGAGAGAAAGCTTCAAGTCTTTCCGTTGGGTTTTTAGATGTATACACATTATCATTTACTGACACTTTGCCACCATGGCAACTTCAGCCTGTATCATGTGATTTATCATTTATGAAGATGGATAAAAACAGGTGTCGAAGAACTGCGATTCTGAAGTACTTCTTGACCCTGCAGGAATAATATAAATGTGCCGAATTTTACAGTGATGCCTCGAAGACTTCAACTATGGTGTCGTGCGCCGCTCATGGTCCTAATATTAATTCTTGCAGAACCATGAGCGTCCACACCACTATCTTCTCAGCAGAAGCATACGGCATTTTAATCATCGTACAGCACATTCTTAAAAAACAAATTCCTAAGTCCGTCATCTTTAAAGACTCTTTGAGCGTTGTACGTGCATTGTCATCACACAGACCCAGAAAAAAACACATTGTCAATCTAGATTTTAATGCCATAATGTCTGTATATGCTAAAAAATTCCATCTAATCCTGTTCTGGGTTCCAGGCCATGGTGGAATTGCGGGGAGCGAGACCACGAATCAAATTCCTACCGGTGCTGCACTTACAAATACAGTGAACGTAACAACAATACCCGACACCGACCTCAAGCCACACATAAGACAACCCCTTCGCAAAAAATGGCAAGCCGACTGGAGTACACCGACCGACAACGTTACACATAATAAAACCACACTTATTATACGACACACTACTGACGCACACAACAGATTCATCTAAGTTGCCCTATAGTTATAGATTACGGATAGCCTGCACACACGCGACACACTCCCATCTGCTCGCTGGATCTCCAAGACCCTTGCGTAGCAGGTGTGGGGAGGGTCTATCCGTAAATCACATTCTAATTACATGCAAAGTACTCCACACAACAAGACTCAAACACTTCCCTCAATTATACAGACAATACATTCCACTACACCCAGCATTGTTTTTAGCGGATGGTTTCATGATTCCTCCGCAAAACACTTAGTTTCTTAGCAAAATCAAAATTTTACACCTCGTTTCCTATCACGCGTAGTTTTTCTAGACCTAGTTTTATACGACGCACAATCACAGCCTGGCCTTCTACGCCAGCCATCCTCATTGTCTTTAACTGACTTTAATTGTTCTTGTTGGGCGATTTTAGTGTTTATGTTGTCATCTCTCGTATATAACCACTGTTTTGGCGCTCTTTGCACCACTTGGCCTTGCGCCATTAAAACTCAGCCATCATCATCAGAACAGTCACCCACAGCTTTTTTTGCTCAAAAGGTCAAGCACTCGAAAACCTAGGGAAAGCATTGCCGAAAAAAATCAGGAAAAACAGCAATGACTTCACTTGGATATGAACGATATAATTATTATTTGTATAAGTATAAATAGTTTTTGTGTAATTCATCGTGGAAAGTTTACTGCATACAGATTACCAGAAAAGAGATAGAGCCTTATTTTCTGAGTCGCAGTGATTGTGTGTATTGCCAGTCATATATCTAAAAAAAAACTAAAATGGTTGTGTTTGCATGCATGCAGTTGATTTTAGGAATACGCATTGGTATTAGGGCATTTAAACATATGAATGCCTCTTAAGCATTTTATAATGGGCGGCAGATTCAGGGGTATTTGGGGGGAGGGCATAGGCCCGCGTCGTGGAACCCTTAAGAGAGTCTTCGAAATAATTTGAGGTCCAACCATTTCGTTACAAGCATCCATACTTGTTTTTAAAATCGCCTTTTATTTCGAAATTTGCTTGTTTCGTTCTCCTTAATTGATTCATTTGTTCCGCTTATCATGTGGCCATGTGGTAAAGAGTGCGTTTCTGGCGAAAGAATACGTAGGTAATGAGGTAGGATGTTGCGTGAATAGCGGGAAGACGGGTGCAGTGTGGATACGCGTTGGTCTGGAGTCGGTGCCACGGTACGTGGCGGCTTTTATAGACTATAGTCTTTCTTGGGCTACTTAAACCCAGAAAGTTTGGTCTGTCTGTCTGTCTGTGTCTGTCTGTCTGTCTGTCTGTCCGACTGTCTGTCTGTCTGTAACTCGATTCAGCCACCCGGCCAAAGTAAAATGCTTACTGCGCAATAGTCTTATATACTCACAGCCAAACGTAAACGTCTAAGCCTGGTTTATATGTTCATACTTGTCAAATTTGTTGAACAAGAACAAGACATTACGCAAATATAAGACCGGAAATTAGTACACAAGGGATATTTACAGTGTTCCTTTATTTAAAAATTCATGGATGCTTGGTTTTTCGATAGCAAATGATATTCTACATCTACTGCAGAAAACCGCCGCCTCCTGGCGGCATATGAAAAATCACGCGGCAACAGCAACGAAAGGTTCCAGTAGCTAGGTTCCACGTTCTGCTTGGAACGCAAGTGGAGCACCGTCACATCGTTCTATAAACCTTGTAGTTGGCCGCCTCCATTCACGCGCGTCTCCGCCGTACTATAGCGCTGGCATCGAGGAACTCGGCCTGTAGCAGTGGAACGCGGTAAATTCAAATCGCCTTGCGCAAACCTTTGGTGTGTTTACCTTGGGATAAGCGCGACGCTACAGGAACAGCATGAGAGGTGAGCGGGAAAGCAAAGGGGGGCATTTTCTTGGCAAATGTCTACAAAGACTATCGTCTTCTGACGACATTTGCAACGAAAGGAGCAGATACGCGGCCAATTTTTTTCTTGAAGATGGCCATGCAGGGCTGTGGAATAAGGCGACTATCGAGGCGATAATGTTCTAAGATGACCTGATATTTTGTCAAAATCGCCTAGCCTTCCTCCGCAGGTATGGTCGGTTAGCCTCCACAGGGAGACGCTCGGTAATTATGCCCGCGGGAGACGGTGTGGGCCGCCTCGTTCTGCTCTAGAGACGCGTGTCCCGGCGTCGAGAGGGTTTGGAGGTCGAGTAATGCGTGGTTTGACTGTAGGCGTTGAAGGGCAAATAGTGTGATGTTGGGTGTGACCTTTACGCGAGAGGCAGCTTAGGTGTCCGTGATGATAATGACAGTCACTGGCGGTGGTGGCTGCAAGAACAGTAGTTAGTTCTTCCGCGCTGGTGGCGTCTCGGGAACTGCTGGTGCTTGCCGGCAGTTCGTCTCCTCAGTGGTTGACCGTGGTGAATGCGTGGGCGTGTTTGACATGCACTCACTTTGACTTTGACTTTGACATCGTGAGCGTACAGGACGTCCTGGTTGTCGGGATGGGTGGCCTTTCGAAATGTTCGAACCCACGCCAGTCGTCGGGCTTGGTTGTGGACAAGGTGCATATTTTTACGGCTGGACGCAACGGAAGTATTCGCTCGAAGTTTTGGCTATTCGTAGGCGGGTTGGAAGCTTGCGGCGAGCTGGTAGCCGGGGCGGTGAAGGAGATGGCAGTCGGTAGAGGTGAGCTTGAGGCCTTGGATTTGATTGTAATTCTTCGCCTTTCAGAGTTCCTTCCATGTCTTATGAGTGACCTTCTAGATTAATTTGTCGATGAAAATGTTCGGGGGGAGTACTAGAGATAATTTGTGGGCTTTACGGACTATGCTGCGAAGTTTCTGAACCTTTTTTTTTCTTTTAGTACTAGCCAAGGCGCCGTCAGCCTACGTGATGCGGCTGTAGGAGAGGCGTATTTATATCTAAGAACCATTTCTTAATCATTCAAGCTGGAAATATAAATTTTCAGCGCAAGAAAACAATTATGGCGTTACTAAAATAACAAGAGCGGCCAAATATTTTAATTTGTCATTTACCTCTGCTGTTACAAACCCTGAGAAGCTTATCAAATGTGCTCGTTGAGAGTGCACCGTTTGACACCAACGTTTAGAAGAACTGAAATCGAAACTCTATGATTTGCGGCGTAGCGTACGGCTTTTGCGGATTTGTAATTTACCGCCAACATGGTGATGAGGATAAGGTGCCGAGAAAGAAGTGGCACGTTGGCACGCACGGGGGCTGCGGGAGGCACGCGCAGGGTTCCGAACGTTGCATGCGCTTGTATGACCGTTCACGGCGTAGCGTCGCTCCTAGTTTCATCTCCGTGAGCAAAAACGCCAAGGCGCCAAGAATACACTTATACACTATATGCTTTCCTCCTCCCCGAGTTTCACGTTAGTGGAGATGACCCCCCCCCCCTTTTTTTTTTTTTTTTTTTTTGCTATGTCCGCAAATTTCATTCGCCTTCTTGGATGGGTTCAACCTTTCATTTTGAGGGCATGTGGCGGTCACGCACACAAACATATTACCCGCCGGTCTACATTACAGGGCAAGCGGAGCGGCCAGTACACGAAGCCCAATGCCCGGAAGGCCGCTAAGAAGACTCGTAAGGGCCATTTTTATTGACCCAGCTGTACTGCATGCGGAAGGCTCATTGTCACAGACAACCTCGCCACACCCATGTCTGACTCTTGCACTATAACACACTATAAAGAAGGCGCAGTGCACCTGTGTACTGACACACAATAAAAGAACATATACCAGGCGTTCCTTTGACCGTGTGTTGTAAGTAGCACGTCCCATTAACTAGCCCATTTCGAGGTGGCGGCTGCTTGAAAGAGTCACTTTGGGGTACTCCCGGTTGGGCAAACCCACATCTACCTCCACTGCATTCGCTACTATCTTCTAAAGGCTGTGCTGTCTAGCTCAGCCCGAACAGCGTACCCTAATTGGAAAATTCTAAAATGAATAAATGACCCCGGAGAGATTAAATTCCCGGAAGACATGGTTGGGCTACGCAACCCTTGTCACTGCCGATAGAACAGTCAGTCTGGCCCCGAACTTGCCCAGCCAGCGTTCGCTGGTATTTGGGTCGGGTACGCTCCTGAACATTCCAAGGGTCGATTTATTTTGCAGTGTTGCTATGAGTGAGAGCTTCTTGTCTAACTATGTAGCATGTACCAATGTTCAGAGATTACCGTCCCAAAAAATCCCACATAAACGTTGTTTGAGAGCTGCTCTGATTCGCGTTCGTCGCCTACATTCCAGTTCACGCGTTTCGTCCAAAAAAAAAGCTGTCCGATTTCTTTAGTTCTTCCTTTCAATCTCTACGTTCTCTCTTATAGTAACAAAATAAAACCCTATGTGATTTAAGGTCACGTAATAAAACAGAATTCTGCATATATTAATTACGTTGTGAAGCTCGTTTTGAAAGCTTTTCTTTCAGGCCTACGCCAAAATGGTTGCCTCTGGACGCACTATATAATGAATACGAAAGGCTTTAAAACAAAATAATCCTGCGTGGGTGTATACTATTGTATATTACTCCTTTACCGCGTCTTCGTGTTTCGCCGTGCGGTGAAAAAGGTGCAGCGCTCTGCGTTAAAATTGTTTGCTGACCTACTGCTGACGCGGTCTGCCTTGAATACCGCTACCGCATTATCAGCCGTTGCCTGTTAGGCATGTGCTAACTTGCGGGTATGGAAACGCACATATTGAAATTGCCATATGGCGCATACGGTGCGTGGAAAAATCGCATATACGTGGCTAATAAAAGTTAAGCACGCTCGCACGAAAATCGCAAAATAATACTTAGACCGTAGAGTAAAGTTTACATACGCTCAAATTGGGTGATTAAGCTTTGTTAACACAAACAAATATTTCCCGAGCTGTTACATGAGGCTGCAGATGTGAGCATTTTTTGTATTTTTATATTATAATTGATTCAGTAGCATATGTGACGTGACAATTTTGGGATATGTCCTTAGTTTTTATGCTTACTTATGTATTCGTGTACTGCTGTTAACGTATACGCGACGAATACACGGGTAACGATAAAAATGGTTAGCGAACTCTCGACACCCATCTCGATCAACCTGGGGTTTTTCGCCCCGAAGAAACACTTGCGCAATATTAGAGATAATATTGAGCACGCGGTTTTTTGTGTTTACGTTTGCCGGTCAAACCATTGCCGACTGCACATGCGGGAGCTGTTACCGAGCGGTCACTTGAGCGCGCGTAGACTGAGAAGGTGTATACCTTGAGGAACGTAGGTTACCGTATATTTGTATGAAACAAAATTTCAGGCGCAGCGAAAAGTTACTTAAAATCTCCGTTAAGTTCAGGCTAGTTTTTGATAAAATTTATCCATAATTTATTTTGTTTTTGCTACGGAGATCGCACGTGTGGCGGGCGGATTTTGTCTTTGCCACCTTCGGGTAAACAACCTTCGCGGAAGGGAATCGAATCCTCAATGCGCTCAACAGCGCACGCTTTGAGCCACTCAGACATCGCGGGGGGTTACGCCAATCGCAGGTGGCCGTTAATAGAGGGTTTTAGCTGACCGCTTCTGACGCTCCGCTATGCTCCCGACGTCCCGCTCAGCACAACCGGAGCGTCAGCAGCCGAAAGGCTTTTAGCTAAGCGATAACCGTATCTCCCTTGACGGGGAATGATTCGCGTGACTGGTCGTTTCGCGTGCGCTGACCAAAATCCATCCTAAAGGAAACATAAGAATTTGTATTTGATCGCCCAAACAAAGCAAAATACCGTGTTTCTTGGCTGCTTCATTTAACCTTTTTTTTTGTATAATGTAGTCGCTGACATGGTAAAATTTTTCTAAATAACAATAAACAAGCCGATAAACTTTGGAATAGCCAAGCCAAGGCTGTCTTTTTCGGCGCTTCATAGAAGCAGCCCCACGCTTCGGTCTACGTTTTTCGCTTCGGTTCTAAAGATCGTTGAGGTGTGTGGCACCATTGCCTATTCGGAAGCGCTTTCGCGGCTTCGTCGGTCGTGTTTCAACTGAAGAAACGAAGTTCGCCGTAGCACGCTCGCAGAAACGGTCAGCTAAAACTCTGTAATATTGCCGCGGAGTATACCCTCCGGTTTGTTTATTTGTGTGTTTTGTTGCCAGGGTCTGGCCGCCCCGAGCAGTCTTATCTAAGTTAGTAGTGAAGCGTGCGTTTCCGTCTTTCTTTTCTATGCTGCGCAGGCTATCTGATTTGATAGGAAGAGTGCATCACTGGAATGAATGAATGAAACTTTATTAATGATACGGGGGGCTTGGTAGCCTAGTTGGGGAAGAGGGAAGAAGGGAAAGGGAGTGGGGCGGCCGTCAGAGTCAGAATCTTCGCCTTCGATCGCCAATGTTCTAGGTCTGATTCGACAGTTCTCGAAGGGTTAACGCCGAAGCATAAATGCTCGTGAGGAAAACACCGCGGCATTCGCTTCGCCGACACTCGACTAAGCACGTCACTTCGCTGACTGCTGCTTCGCCGCTTGTGTATTCTGAGTTTTTAGGGGAGCACAAGTTCGCTCCAGTAAGCTTTGACGAAAGCTGCGTTGTCCTTCGTTACGTGACAATATGGACCAAAGCCGTAATAATTGCCGTTTTCTGCCGCCCTTTTTTTTATTTGCCATAGAATGCCCGTTGGCGTAAAAATAACCTACTGGGCACCCGTCTCTCAGAGGAAGGCAAGAAGGGAGCGGTGGTGGGGTCCCCAGAGCCTCTGCTGGAGGTCGGAGGAAAAAGTATCCATAAACGTTGGTCGGAGGGTCTTCCAGGATGGAGGCCTGTGCATCTCAAGTGTCGCCTCGTGGCTGAGTCTAGTGAAGAACACGCCCAAATTAGGTGATCCGCATCAGCCTGTTCGGCAGGAACTGTGCAGAAGGGGCAGGTGTCAGCGCTGCCGCTCTACTGCCCAGAGGGCGACACGGAGCCAGCGACACCCAGTGCCGCTTTCGGTATACGTGCAACACTACTGGGTCAGTCATCGCGGGCTAACATGTTCGTGGCTGGGGCGCGCTCTTTTCTCGACGCACCCGGTGAAGCATATTAGTAGCTCCTTTTATATTTAAAATAAATTGGGCTATTATAGATTAATTCTGCAGCACAGTGCACGAAGACGGATTTCCTGGGTTGAAGTCGCGTATGGGATGGAAGGTCGATACAAATTGGCGTGGCGCCCAGAAGGGAAATGCATGCGCGAAATAGCTGATGCGTCTTCTGACTGGCCCCCACTACTTTCGCATGGTCTGCGTGTTTTGGTTAAAAAAAAAACAGTGCTTTATTGCTCTCGAGTCCCCTAACGAGGATCTTTCGTTTGGAAATACGATATCACACGTTGCGCGGTGTTTCCGCTCGTTAGCCGATCCATGTGAGTACACTTGTCGAAATACCCTGTTGACTGAATAGCTACTGACTGAGCAACGTGGGCGCTACATTGTGGTTTGATTTAAATACGGTACTTGGCATATACCCGCCGCAGTGGCTCTGTGGCTAAGGCGTCGTGCTGCTGAGCACGAGGTCGCGGGTTCGATTCCCGGCCGCGGCGGCCGCTTTTCTGATGGAGGCGAAAAGCAAAAACGCCCGTGTGTGCGAGATTTCGGCGCACGTCAAAGATCCCCAGGTGGTCAAAATTAATCCGGAGCCCTCCGCTACGGCGCGCCTCATCGCCTGCGTTGCGTCGGCGCGTTAAACCGTATACAATCAATACAATAAATCTACTTGGCATACGCAACAGTGTAAAATCCAGACTTTTTTCTGTGTATGAGATGTGGTGACGTTAATGAATGGAACGCACCATCGAATACGACGTCTCGAGAGCTCAAAATTTAAGGCTGATTTTGAATTCATTAATTCTATTACAACAATCTAAATAATATTACAAGGGTGTGTGTCAGTTACACCGTGTCATATTCTGTTCATGCCTGTTTGTTTGCTTCTGCCGGAGCACCGCACGGCCGATATCACTGTGTCCAGCCTTACAGATAGAGAAAAACACATGGCTTTGTGTCTATGTTGGCCGCTCCACCAATACACTTTACGAGTTTCTTGATGCAACCCAGCACGCCAGCTGTATAAAAACACACCGCAAACAAAGAAACTCTTCGCAAGAAGGCTATCAAAAAAAGTTTTGAGGAGGTCGGAAAGGGAGGGGGAGTAAGGGTGAGCAAGATACCCAATAAGCGCACTGGAACTATTTTAGAATATTCATATTTGGCGATATTTTTAGAGCTGCACTAACAGCTCTGGCTCGAGAACTCTACTGGAAAGTAATTGTAACGCTTTTATTGCCTTCAATTTGCAGGAAAAGCGTTAATCTGAACAAGAAAAAATAGGTGGAAAGGGAACATTTGGTCCTGCGTTCGCATATACTTCCAATTGTTATTGAAGCCGGTATTATCAGTATTTTTTTACCCGTTCAGTAAATTAGACAACAGTCTTGCATAGTTTGTTTTGCAAGAAAAGTCAATGATATTTTATGATCTCAAGTAGCTGAAGAAGCACTTAGGAACATCAGTGCCTAAAGAGTGCCCCACATGTGGTTGTCTGTATTAACTACGGTGATAGCCACGTGAAATAATAAATGTATCAAAGAGTGGAACCACTGGGTGATAAACTACCCTGGGATAATACGTTGGATCGTCCTCGTTGTGACCAAATATACTGCGCACGTATGTGTATTTACAGCCTTCTAACTGCCTTATAACCACCTGCTTGTATCTCACACCAGCATGTAATCCACTCACTTACTGTTTTTAAAATTCAGAAACCAGTGCAGTAACTATGGCTTTGTTCCCGGAAAAACAGAGAAGAATCTGCGAAGAAATACAAAGCCTTAAAGCAACCTTCACAGTGTGCCGGCCTACTTCTCGGCAGGAAGGCAACATTATTCCGTCAGCGCCGTCTTATTTGGAGGCTTCTACCTTCTACATTTCCTTCTGCCGTCGTTGTAGCATTTTGTAGGTATGCGCGCAAATAAAGTTATGCTAAACGCCTTTGCGAAGGCACGTTCGAGGGTGATGAAGGCGGCCGGGGCGGCCCAACCGACCCACAGTTGCGCGCGTCTGCCGCGGCTGGCGCTGAGATCGCCCGGCAAACTCGAGTGTCCGGTGGCTATACTGGCTCAAAACACACGCTGGTAAACGGGCCGTCCGCGACTTTTTATCGCCTCATATCCATTTCCGGCACTCGAAGGGCGTCGAGTGCCCTTCAAGAGCTGTGAACCCCCGCTCTCAGCGCGATAAGCTCGCATATCCGCCCTTGGATAACTGGCGCGTCTGAGCCGCCGCAGTGACAACGATAAGCTCCCTTATAGGGCCCCTGCGCTGGAGTTTCGGCGGCATGCAGTGCTTCCTCGTGTCCGACGCGTCTGGGTATACGAAAGCATGCAGAAAAGAAAAGTTTTGGAGGACGCGTCACGTGAATTGTGAAGCCTGGTCACAAGAAATAAAAAGGAAAAACCTAAGGGAACTTCACCCTCACGTGACAGGCAAGATAGTTCTGTGGGCCTCACGCGACCACCCATGAGCGCTGCGTGCATGGCTGCGTGCGTGCGTCTGCCGGTACCGGGCCGCCCGGGCGTCGCGCGCAGTGCTGCCTGCTACCCGAAACGTACAGCGGGCTGATCGCACGGGCCAAGTGGTCGGATGGGAGAGACAGAAAACATTTTTTTTTGTATTGAGCTTACGGATCCGTTGAAGTTCACGCCACCGTTGATGTGTTGTGTGCCGCCGTGCAAAAGTTGAGATGATGGAGTGCGACATCCGCGCCTTGTATTTTATTTCTCAAAACACACCGCTCTTTCTTGCTTCTGATCAGTTTACCTTTGCGACTTTGCCGCTCACGCCCAATTCTAGGTAATCAACCGTTTATGGTCAAGGCTGCAGTCACTCCAGAACTTACCAGAGTCCCTCCCAGGGGTAATTCCGCATTCGCTTTCACCACAAATACCTGTCTCATGGACTGAGCAGTCCTCGGACAACCAGCCCGCAAGGCCTGGTCCAATGCACTGTAGGAGACAAAAACGTACCACAAACGCCATCATGACAATGTGACGCGTACAACAGGTGCGTTCGATTTGACCTGCACTTTCTGCATGAGTTCAGAATTAGTTCAGCCAGTCCAGTGCAGGCGCCGCCACTGCAGAGCCGGTCCTGCACTTTTGTTGTCTGCTTCTGCACCTCCTCTCAGGAAAGTTCACGGAAAGCCGTGAATTCATCCTGTGCCCTCTTCACCGTCGGTAAATCGAACAGAAAAATGCAGGCGCTCCGCGCTGCACTCGAAGACCGAAGAGGCGAGTGCTGCACTACCTGAATGAGTGCAGCCAAATCGAAGACGCCACGCCAGAGCCGCGAACGTGCGCAAGTGCGCGCATGAGCGAAAGCAAACTTAGTTTTTTGCACCACCTCTCAGCTGGTAGGACCGTAGTTACACCGCTATGATGTAAAAGAAAGGTGGCGCGATAACTCTCAGCAGAATTCCAAACGCAATCATCACAGGAAGCCTGGCAAACACCACGCAGCCGTAGGCCGCTCTGTGCTTGTGAATGTTTACGGCCGCGCGTTCGAACAAAGCCTGTCGTGGTTCGAGCGATCCAACGTCAGAAGTCAAATTTGGCTCGCAGCTTTTGAGGGGGCTTTCTGAGCGTGCGATCTACGTCTCGCCTCGCTTTGAGCAGCGACAATTACAGTAGTTGGCTAAGAGTACTGTTAACGTATACGCGGCGAATACACCCGTAACGCTAAAAATGTTCGCGAACTCTCGACACCCATTTAGAACAACCTGGGGTTTTTCGCCCCGAAGAAACACTTGCGCAATATTAGAGATAATATTGAGCACGCGGTTTTTTGTGTTTACTTTTACCGGTCAAACCATTGCCGTCTGCACATGCGGGAGCTGTTACCGAGCGGTCACTTGAGCGCGCGTAGACTGAGAAAGTGTATACCTTGAGGAACGTAGGTAACCGTATATTTCTATGGAACAAAATTTTAGGCGCAGCGAAAAGTTACTTAAAATCTCCGTTGAGTTCAGGCTAGCTTTTGGTAAAATTTATCCATAACTTATTTTGTTTTTGCTACGGAGATCGCCCATTTGGCGGTTCCCCACACGAGCCAGCTGGCAACCTTGCCGCTACGCCGGTACACGGAAACCACCAATGACAGGTAATATTCGTTAGCGCTAACACGGATCTCCGTAGCGAGGTGTGCCGCAATGGCGGCTACGGATTAGCATACCGGGGCCTCTAATGGGCGCCGATATATCTCGTACCCAAAGGGGGGGGGGGGGGATTTTGTCTTTGCCACCTTCGGGTAAACAACCTCCGCGGCAGGGAATCCAATCCTCAATGCGCTCAACAGCGCACGCTTTGAGCCACTCAGACATCGCGGGGGGTTACTCCAATTGCAGGTGGCTGTTAATATTGCCGCGGACTTTACCCTTCGGTTTGTTTATTTGTGTGTTTTTTTGTTTTTTTTTTGCCAGGGTCTGGCAAAAGTTAGTAGTGAAGCATGGGTTTCCGTCGCTTCTATGCTGCGCAGGCTATCTATTTTGATAGGAAGAGTGCATCACTGGAATAGAATCTTCGCCTTCGATCGCCAATGTTTTAGGTCTGATTCGACAGTTCTCGAAGGGTTAACGCCGAAGCATAAATGCTCGCGAGGAAAACACCGCGGCATTCGCTTCGCCGACACTCTACTAAGCACGTCACTTTGCTGACTCCTGCTTCGCCGCTTGTGTATTCTGAGTTTTTAGGGGAGCACAAGTTCGCTCCAATAAACTTTGTTTCTTGACGAAGGCAAGATTGTCCTGGCTACGTGACAATATGGACCAAAGCCGTAATAATTGCCGTTTTTTGCCGCTCTTTATTTTTTAGCGACAACGACAGTAGTTTCACGATACGTGACTAAGAGCGCAACGCTGGCGAAAATTATCGTAGGGCGCCTTCGGCGAAGCCGCTCGGCTCCATCTCCACCGGCAGCCAGCCGGAGCCACTAAATGCTACCGCGGTCTTGAAAACGGTTAAAATCCCAGGATTCAGTGCGCGGGAGGAGCCCAAGGAAAGGAGAATGCGGCATCAGAGGCGGTTGGCTTGCCGAGGCTGTGCCACCTGACGTCATACTCCTTCCTAAAATGTTTCTTCCTCCATGTACAAAAGCAGACGAACCTCCCCGCTCTCCTTGTGTCTTCAAGTACAAGCCATAGTTCGTTGTGCTTAATTTAATCGCATTGAGGTGTGTTTAAATAAATGCATACTGAATAAAATACAGTTAAACCTGAATGTAACGAACCTCTATGTAACGAAATCCTGGATTTAACGAAGTTTTTTAATTCCCCATTACCAGCCCCATTGAAGCCCATCTGTTTGCGACCTGTATGTAACGAAACGTTGCGGCGGTTAACCTTGATGTAACGAAGTCTGAGCGCTGATCAGTCATTGTTTTTTGCATGTTTACTCAAAAACCGGCCGGACAAGTGAACTAAATTAGCGAATACTAGCACTACGGCAAGAAGCCAGCAGCAACGAAAGGGTCTGGAATCTCCTTAAAACGAAATTCGTCATGATGATGGTGATGAAAGGAGCGGCTGGTACCATTCCGTGGTTAACGTAACACTGACTTCTGGTTTTGCTTGTGTAGTGTGACACCACACTAGGTAGAAAGAGTAAACACAACGTTTTTTTTCTCGCCCGCACCTAAAACTACCGTGCGTTTCCAAGTGTGAGTACGGTTTCGGTTCGAGACTTAAATGTCAAGGGGCTAGGCCGTCCTGTCGGCGTGTACTAGTCGCGCGTCTCCACTGCTATCTGGGGTATAAGTTGGTCGGAGATGAGTTCCGATTGCCAAAAAACAAAAAGTTGCGTCTTTTGAAGACAAGCGCACAATTTTAAATGCCGTCTCCGGCGGCGAGAAAGAAGAATGTCGCCGCCCGGTACAGCATCCCAGCTAGCATTCTCTAAGCAATTTTCAGTGCGGTAAAGAGCACCAAGTTCGCAAGAAAGCAGCCTTTCAGCTTAAGTTTGGTTCTTCAAACGCGTGAAGGCGCCGAAAAGTGTGAAATGGCAAAAGGGATACCTAAGTTACGTTTGCTAATACTGGGTTAAATGGCCATGCTTCTTTGGAACTCTGTTGAGTGCCTAAGCTCGTGCGAAAGCAGCAGGCGCAACTGACGCTGTTTTTCGCTCGGAACTGAATTCACGAAGAATGAGATCATCTTCTTTTACGTCTACCATTTTGGCTTTGTTTCTGCTTCATTCCCGCGAGCCTTAACTCGAAGCCTGCATTTCAGGAAAACCCGGATGCAACAAAAACTAGCGAACTTTTGTCAACTTCGTTACATCCAGGTTTAACTGTAGTCCTTAACGTAGGTGCAGAGGCTAAACAACATAATATACGCTCCAACAAACCAATTTAGCGGCTTTTTTTCGACCGAGCTGTCCCGATTGTCGCGACGTGGGTCAGTATCGCCAGGTCGGGTGGTCTAACTTCCTGACGAGTATTATCGTCCTTTCTTCTTGCCTACGGTTGACAAAAGAACAGTTCGTAAGTAGCATAAACACAGAACGCTGCCCATCCTATAGCCTGAGGTAACTGTAAAACGATGCTTCGGCAGGAGCAGGCAAGCGGACGCGAGAAGCGCAGCCGGCTCAGCTGACACTGCTGGCCTGGCACCGCATTGAAAACGAGCGGAAATTTTGCTTTATATTTTCGCAAATAAATGATTCTTGCTTAACATTTTATGCCGCACGATTTACGAACGGAACGGTACATGTATACTACCGAGTAGGTGGCAATAGCGCCAAATAAACAAATTAAGCGCAATTGAAGGTCACGAAACAAGCACCAAATCGCCCGTCAGCTGCCTGAAGAGATGCGTACTTCCATATTTGCATAACATAACACAGCTGCATTTACGGTGCGCGGCCCAAATATTTACATACGATCGTCACTGACTATGTTCCTTATTTTCTAGTTTGAGGGGTCGGCAGCATGTGGCCCGCGGGTTGTATTGTGCGGGCCGCAGCACGTCGGCAGAACACCCCCCCCCCCCCCCCTCCCTCCGTCACTAACAATCTGAAATCCGACATGCCAGTTTTTACCTCAAATGGGGTTAGACGGCGAGACAAGAACAGAGAATTGATCCCTTCCAGCTGCGTTGCCCCGCATCTTCGCAGTTAGCCATATTATTCTCAATTATTCTCAATTAATTCTCAAGTCAAATACTATTTGCAATTCGCTGAATTTTTTCTTTGCCTTCAACGCCCCCTCCCCCTCCCACCCGATTTGCCGTCCAGCCCACCGCCGTGTCGGCTTCGTGCAACTCGCCCTATACTACAAAACGTTTCCGACACCCATTCTAGTCTATTAAGTACGAACTCAGATAATATGATGCAAGAGCGTAATTAAATAAAGTGAGAGCAAACAACGAAACAGAACGGCCACTCAATTCACCCGACCGCTTTTACGGCCACTACTTTCGGAATCACAAAACAGATTTCACACTACTCACGCTAGCTGCATTTCGTCACTGAGCCACGCAATAAACAGGCAAGCTCGACGCAGGGATGAAATAGCAATATTCGGAGCAAACAATGGACTCGGGAAGCGCAGGGCCACAGCGTGTGAATGTCAATGGGAGAGGTCTTCACTCTGCTCTCATCCTTAATAGGATGTTGGTGATAACGACGATGAATAGGTCCTCAACTTGTGTCTTCCTAACGTATTTCAAGAAATCAGAGAAACAATATACTCTCTCAGCAGCAAGAAAGCGGATGTAAAAACAAAATAGGGAGTGGCCATCATCATGAGGCCACAGTATACACCGACTCCGGCATGTTCGAAAGCACGGGGCCCCAATTGTCGTAGTTGACTACTCTGGCAATCGTTGTGACTGCATGACCCCCCAACGTACATGAACAAAGAAGTGGAAGTTGGAGCCATCCTCTTGGCATCCGAATAGCGGAAGTGTCAAAGAAAAGCGGGACATCATTACAGACTCACGAAGGACATTATACAGTTTCCTGGCGGCAGAATACCAACGCTTTGCTAAGATATTCACATCCATTAGGGATGAAGTTAACGTCACCTGCACAGCCGGATCCAATGGTCTGGAAGCGAACGACACACAATGCAAGAGGCACACGAACTCACATGCCATGCTCCTTGTGACCACGACTACCACATTGCCCTCTTCGAAAAACCTTAAGAACGAACCCTCATCCTATGCCTAGGAACACAACCTTTCCCCTTGCTACAACGAGGCCTCAATGCAGAAGAATCACTAACTGTGTGGGCAAAAAACCAACACAGTTATCTGAAAATCCATGTGCGTTAAGGTGTTCGGTGGGAACATCAGACATTAACTTAGAACTCAGCTAAAATAAGGGAAACATCCACCCTCTTGCGCGCAACCTAGCCATGTCCGAGGGCATGGCCAGGGGAGAACAACTAAACATAACATATTCCACTTCTTCGAGGCAAGGAAGGCAGATTGGACTATCTCGTTACCTCAAAATCAGTGCCAGCTGATTGAGAGGGCAAGGGAAGTAGCTGCTGAATCTGATGCCGTAGTCTCAGGTCCACCTTTGAACTCCTCCCATCTCATCGCCCATTTTCGTAAACCACAACTATTTCTTCCTGAAGAAAGATCTGTCTCTCTCTGAAAAAAGCAAAATTGTTCAGCCCGGCCTAGATACCACGGGAATAAAATTTTCATACACTGACACTAACTCTTTCCTGCTTAAACTGACCAACACCTGGCATTTGCAACCTTTCACACTCACATTTTAAGCCAGAGAAGCGAAAAAAGCCTATGTCTCTCCTGGCACACAGCGATTAAAAAGCCTGGTGGCTCGTCTTTCTCTTTCAGATAACCTTTCGTGCTCCTGAAGTATAGATCGGAAACTCAGCAGCTGCATGCGGAAACGCTCCGTGGGAGTCGAGGTATCGCTATCGTGACTTACATATTAGGATACACGCGTAGATGTCTCTGCAACTTTTTTTATTGACTGTTGTTGAAAGTACATGTCACGAAGTTTATTAGTTTAAACAAGAAGCTCTGACTTCAAATTCCATTTCATACGACCATCGATCGGTGAAACTGCGAGGGCAGAGCGCCGTCACCGTCTCAGCACTTTCATCGGCGCTGTAAACGTATTTAGCGCTGCAAAGTATTTTTCCTTAGTGCCAAATTGATCGCCGGAAGAAATCGAACGCGTCGGGAATGGGCGGGAGACCATGTCGCAAAACTATCGAGAGTATCGAGGCAATTTCGCTTCTGTCAACACGGGCTCCTATAAACCCCTGCAGCTTTGTACTTCCCGAAAGTACTACCCGGAAACTGGTTGTGCAGCACCCCGTGGGTAGCGTAGGAGCCCTATCTGGGCTTAGAAAGCTCCACATGGGCGTGAGTACCCTTTGGTGCCTCGATGCGAGCGCCGCCGTACAGGGTGAAGACACCCTTTGATAGGTCCAACGCCTCTGACCTTTCCAAACGTGGCCATTTCGGGTCAAAGTGCTCAACGTGGTCGACGCATCTTGTTGTGAGGGGCTGCTTCCCGTGTGAAGGTATCGCGCAAGCCCTCCTCTCAAGATATACTTCGATGCCGATGAACGGTTTTTGCATTAGCTGTGCCTACTAGCCAGGATGACTCGCTGTTGCGTTCCGCTGTGCAGCGGCGAGCGAATGACCCAAAACGGCGGCGCCAACGTAGCTATCTACACCATGTACGTCGTAGACGAGCGCGCATCGGCGGAGACAGGCGCAGAAAGCATGAAAATAAAATGAAGCAATCCACATACAATATACCGCCAGGAGTCCGTATTACATTCTATCGACTTGCACCCGATGTATTGAGTTTTGCAGCGTAGTCCAGGTGCTCGTTTCCTTTCTTTCAGCTTTACTCCTATGATTCTTTCCGTGGCTCGTTGCCCAGGCTAAGCCTTCTCTCAAGGCGTCTAGTAAGTCTCCACGTTTCTGCGCCATACATCATCCCCGGGAGTACGCATTGGTTGCATACTTCTCTTGCCAGTGACAGAGGGAGCCTACTATTCATTACTCCAGACTATTCGCACAACGCTCTCAGGCCCATTGTAATTCTGCGCCTGATTTCCTTCTCGTGGTTTCAATCAGCCCTAGCAGCTTGCCCAAGATAGGTATATTCACCAACTTCTCCTAGTGGTTCATTTCCTAAGCTGAAGGGGCGCTTTCTTCATGCCTGTTGATCATTACTTTTATTGTACTCCTATTTTTATCTTTAATCCTACAGAGCGTAGTTGGAGAACAGTTCCCGGAGCATTCTTTGCAGGTCTTCTTCCGTATCACTGAACAGTCACTTGTAAGTGTCAAATAGCCTCCATTTCCTCTCATCCCTGACGTATCCTAATCAAGCTTCGTAAATGCCTCTAAGCATGCTGTAAATAATTTCAGTCAGGTGGTGGCGCCTTGTCTGACGGGCCCCTTCTAGCAGAGAACTCCTCGCTCGTTTGATGGAGCGTTATGGTGCCCATTCCTCATTCCATGTATGTGCCCGTCTCCTACACTCCCTCTTCTCTCAAAGTTTCCATCACCGCAGGGACCTCAACTGAACCATAGGCTTCTTTTTCGTAATCTATATATTTGGTGTCGCAGTTACTTTTTTTGTCACCATACTTCTCCCGTAGGTTCCCGTATATTGACAGCAGACGAAATCTCCGTAACGTTTACAACTTCACTCTGAACTTATGGGACCAGCAAATGAAACCCGCAGTAATGATTTATTAGTAATACCCTCAGGGCCAACGACATTACAGAGGGAAGTGGTTACATTGATGGGTATGGCGACAAAAAAGCAGCAAAAATAATACACACACGTAAAATATTCATTTTTACAGAGTCGTCTTAGCAGCCCATTTTCGTATAATTTTTGGCGGGGAAAGGTTTTTTGTTAAAGCATGAGTTACAGCTGTTTTGTGCTTAGCATTCCAGATAAAGTTACAGCTACCACTAGGCGTTTTTCTCGTGCACATCAAAAGTATGCTTAATCATACATATAACGCCTGTCTTTCAGTGTGTCCGAAACAGCCGAAAGCCTATGCGGGAAGGTTTCCCCATGCGGTGAACTACCAAATCTGATCTGAATAAAACGAAATGTCTCTGAATAGGCTCGCTCAGATGGAGGTGACTTTTCAAACGTAAGCGTATTTTTGCCAAACACGGCAGAATTTTCGTCATCGCTGTTTTGGCGTCTCTGTCCTGGTGCGGCATTGGGAAGGCATAATTGGACTCATGGGACAATACGGTTTCGAAAAGAGCGCAGGAGAGACAGCCCGAAATAAATAAATGTGTGGGCGGTAGCAGCCCCACGGACGAGTGCCGAAGCGGAAGTTACTGCATATATTTTTTTGTTCTCAAGAGAAAACGTGGGTTCAAAATGAATGCCCATTTGAGGCGATGAAAAATGTTGTGAAATTCTTGCGTGTTTTAATGAGTCTTTTTAGCCTATGCCGTTTCCAGAAAAATAATTCAGTCCAATCCTTGCAATATATAAACGTGGCCCAAGCAAATCCTGTTATCGCTCCAAATTCTGCGCTACAAAAGTGACGGCGCTCCCCTTCCGCGATGGGTGTGGGGAGGGGAATTAAGTTTTTTCTCTTGTAGTGTTTTTTGTTGAACAACAATTAGTACATAAAATCACTTTGTTTAGCCCTTTCATTGTTACCATATTAAATTCATGTATTTCCAAGTGCTTCGAAGCATGAACCTGCAGCTCATTACAAAAATATACCTGTTTCTTTAGAGCTAACGCTAATTCTTTTTGTGTCAGCAGCACCTAGCAAGTTCATTATTCTAAGACGTTATAGCCATTCTCGAACAAAGCGGCGTTTTTTTTTTTCAGGAGCTCTGCAATAACTGACCTATATGAAAGGTCGTTTTACGCTAAGCCCGCCAGAGCTATGGTTTGCAAGATGCAATCTTGACCGAGCCTTTGGTTTAATAATGGGTGTTGTTTTGAAGGCGTCATTACTTTGTGTGCGAATTCTATTATATTGGAGTAAAGACATGTTTGCTTATTATACAATAGAACTTTTGAAAGCAACTAAACTATTGTTTTTTAGTCCATCTTTTTGCTTTCACATCTCTACGTCTCCGTTCAAAATGTGCGTTAATATTTTTTCACCGCGTCTTGTGGCCTCATTGCACGAAAATTATTGAAAATACTTTTTTTTTCGGTTCTGAATGTCCTCGTCCGCAAAGGGTAGACTTAATTTTCTTCCTTTTCGTCTAAAGTAAGTGAATAAATAAAACTTTCCGCGTGGTATTTTTCTAACACGTTAGCTTGCCTGATGGCCTGAAGAAAGGTTTTGATTAGATGTAAGAAAATTTGGTTTCCCTGAATGTGGTCCCAGAGCGAAAGCTGATCGAGCTCGCGCAGCGTGAGAACCCTGCGCAGGCCAAACCGAGGCCTTTCCCCGCAAGATGTCAGATCTTGGAGGGACTGGACAGACCCACCCGGTGACTTCTCTTAACAATACAAAAATATCAGCTTGGGAATCCCGGCGAGGCCAGACTGGAAGCAAGGATATATGCAATGACCTCAATAGTGAGGCCTATGGGTCACGGGAGGATTTGGGGTGACACCATAGGGATATTCCAAACGAAATTCTGCTTAACATGGGTAAGACAAACGGGAAAAAGACGCGAGAACAAGTGCACGTTTTCAGTGCCGGAAGTGTTTTTTTTTTAAATAATGTGGGGGACATCGGCCAGCTATAGCAGCAAAACCTGCGGGGCGGCAACCTGTCGGCTGCTAGGTAGCTTTATTGAGCGCGTGGCAAAAGCCACCGATGCGCACTCTGTATAGGCCCGGCGCCTGTTGTCGAGACCAGCGCGGCGCGCATGCGCGTCTTGTTTTACTCGCAGGCATGCAGATTTTCTCGCTTCCTGCAGCGGGGCTGAGATGGTCACCGAAGCACCGCAGAGTGACTCCTTTGTAACATTCCTTTCGTCCCGATGACACATTTCGGGCCTAATTTGACGATTGCGCCTGATTTGCGCAAGTGCTCCTCGCGTCCTCATAAACACTTGCTCGGAATGCTTTGTTTGTTTGTTTTGAGCTTTATCGGTTAAAGACGACGATACTAGCGGCTTGCGAACGGCGTCCCCGAATGAAGCGCGTAGGAAGGACAATCACAGGGTGCCGCGCTATAGGGACAACGAAATGCCAGCGATATGAATCGCGAAGCTTTATTCATCTTCCTTATTTTGTAAACTATTTCGCCACTGAACTTATCTTTCAGCTCGCTTTCCGCTGCCGATAAGTAGGCAATTTGCAAGCTCTATAAAAGAAAATATTTGTTTTTTAATGCCTACTTCCTTACTTAAAAATAATAGAAAAACGAGGTCGCGGGTTCGATTCCCGGCCACGGCGGCCGGTTTTCCGATGGAGGCGAAAAGCAGAAACCCCCGTGTGTACGAGATTTCGGCGCACGTTAAAGATCCCCAGGTGGTCAAAATTAATCCGGAGCCCTCCACTACGGCGCGCCTCATCGCCTGCATTGCATGGGCGCGTTAAACCCCACAATCAATCAATCAATCAATCAAAAATAATAGAAACACGGACTATATCCATATAAAATGGCTGTTCGCTCTGCCTTTCGGCATTCGTAAAAATGGCACCTAGAGAATAATGCCGTAAGATTATTCGCTAGTTTTTAGAATCCATCCCTCAAACGGACATTTGCCGGCTTAGCAATAGGCCAAGAGATGCCGTTAGCCAAGCAATTCATGCCTGCAGGTATAAAGAAGGCCTGCTTGCATTGATTGATTATGAGGTTTTTAACGCGCGGACGCTATACAGGCAATGAGGCGCGCTGTAGTGTAAAGCTTCCGATTAATTTTGACCACCTGGGGATGTTTAACATGCGCCGAAATCTCGATCACACTTGAGCGTTTTCTCTTCTCGCCTCCTCAGAAAAGGGCCGGCTTGCAGATGCCCGGCGAAATGGAAGGACAACTTTAACAACGAAAGAGGACAAGCTGACTGTTTCGAAGTGGTTGAACACCTGTTCCTTAGTGACAAAAAAACTTCAGAGGGCCCTAAGTAGCCATTAATATTACGGCGAAAAGTAGCGAATACTGGTACGGCGTTCTTCGATGGGAACCCGATGTGCCATTTTACGAATGCCTGCGCGCAGAACAAACGGACAATTTACATGAGTATGTCTTGCTATCATTTTTAAGTAAGGAAGTAGACACTAAAAAAACGATATAATTTATTTTATGGAACTTGCAAATCGCATACTTTATCCGCAGCGGATAGCGAGCTGAAAGATAAGTCCACTTGCCAAATATTTTACAAAATAATCAAGACGAACAAAGGTTCTCGATTCATATCACTGGCGTTTCGTTGTCCCTAGCGCGACACCCTGTGATGGTGCTTCCTACGCGCTTCATTCGGTGAGGACGTTCGCAAGCAGCTAGTATCGTCGTCTATAACCGATAAGGCACAAAACAAACAAACAAAACATTCCGCGCAAATGTTTATCAGGACGCGAGGAGCACTTTCGCTAAAGCCGGCACAAGCATTAGCACATTAGGCTCCAAATGTGCCGTCGGAATGAAAGGAATGCTACAAAGGCGTCGCTCTGCGGTGCTTCAGTGACCATCTCAGCACCGCTGCAGGAAGCAAGAAAATCTGCGTGCCTGCGAGTAAAGCAGGACACGCAGGCGCACCGCGCTGGTCTCGACAACAGGCGCCGGGCCTCCAGAGTGCGCATCGGTTCTTTTGCCACGCGCTCGCGTGATCTGCAGTATTAGATAGTTATAGCAGACCGTTTTTGACGCTCCGCTGTGCTCCCGACGTCCCGCTGAGCACAACCGGACCGTCAGCAGCCGAAAGGCTTTTAGTTAAGCGATAACCGTATCGCCATCGACGGGGAATGATTCGCGTGACTGGTCGTTTCGCGTGCGCCTCTAAACCAAAACTTCATCCTAAAGGAAACATAAGAATTTGTATTTGGCCGCCCAAACAAAGCAAAATACCGTGTTTCTTGGCCTCATTTAACCTTTTTTTGTATAATGTAGTCGCTGACATGGTATAATTTTTCTAAATAATAATAAACAAGCCGATAAACTTTGGAATAGCTAAGCCAAGGCTGTCTTTCTCGGCGCTGCATAGAAGCAGCCCCGCGCTTCGGTCGACGTTTTTCGCTTCTGTTCTAAAGATCTTTGAGGTGTGTGGCACCATTGCCTATTCGTAAGCGCTTTCGCGGCTTCTTCGGTCGTGTTTCAACTGAAGAAACGAAGTTGGCTGTAGCGTGGTCGCATCTCGGGGGCAGCCATGTTAAAATTCCGCGCCGTAGCGTCAGCTGCCGCGACGGTCCGCTAAGACGGTGCGCTCCGCGGTCAGCTAAAACTCTCTATTAAGTCCCCGCCTGTAAATTCTTAGAAATGTCTTGTTCGCGTGGCTGCGATACTACGGCTACTACCTCGCAGCGATTTAAACGTACGGCCACAGGCGCTGCCGCCGTGACTACATCGGATTACTGCTTTTGTCATATCTAGATCCAGCGCATCCTGCGGACGCAGTGGCTTCGATGCGCCGCCTTCTTAGCGGGTCCTGTCGTATTAATGAAGTCGACACGGGATTATGGGCCATCGTATAGCAGGTGCACGCGCCCTTGGAAGAGCTTCGGCCCCGTCCGGCTCTCAAGTAGGCGATCTCAAATAGATTTTCGAGCTACCAGTGTAATCGTATCTGACCGAATTTTCGCCAGACTTCTATTCTGCATAATTCGTTATAGAAACTATATGGCGAGTTGCATTTATGTATGGGGCTATATATATCTGGACAATACGTTCTTATATGTTTCTCCATATAACTGTTGGGATACATGTTTTGGGGCAGCTGTGTTTTCACTTCATATAATGAAGAAAAAGCACTCTTTTCAGAGTGGCCGTGATTTCCTCTTCGGAATCACAAAAGCCTTGGTTTGATGGCTGCAAGTTCCAAAACTGACCAAGGCATTTTGTTTTTAAAATGTGCTCAGCGCCGCATGCCTCGTGGCACCGGAGAAGAGCACAAGTTATCTGCGCTGCGCAGAATGTAAAGGAGCCATTAGCACAAACAAACTGTTCATTGCCATCTTCGCCAACGTTTATTGTCCCCTGAAGGTCCCTTGCGGGGTATTACATAATGGGTGGTCAAGTACAAAAACGACCGGTGGTGGTCGATGTAAGGGCTGTCTTTTCTGTCTCCGTTAAACCTTACAAGACACAGGTACCTAAAAGAAAAATTTCAAACTACTGAACCCAAGACATGCACTTACACAGCTAAAAGAACACGGAAAGTAGAAAAAAAGTGCCCGTAAAATTTTCGGTTCAGTAATTAGTTAAATGGTGAAATCATGAAACAAAACGAACAAAAGCTGCAAAATTTATATACACAAATGATGGACGGGGAGAATTTTTATTTAGACGAATTCCAGCAAGTCATTTCAAACTTTAAACGATACAGTAGCTGAATTGACCGACGCCAAGTCATTCCGGTAAACAACCGTGCTACACATGAGCGGACATATCCCTACGCTGGTAAGAGGAGACGCTCAGCACTATTTGTACATTTGTTGAGGGGCGCCACTGGGGTAACTAAGAACTATACCTTAGAGATTGACGATAACTAAGGCTTCGCTTGAGGTCACGGGTGCATAGCGCAATTCGTCTGAGCATTCACGTCGCGGTATTCGTCTGAGCGCAATTCGTCTGAGCATTCACGTTCCACGGTACATTATTCAGATGATCTCGTTGTGCACAAAATTGATCTAAGTTGCCTGACGGGGACACACCGTTCTCGCCGATGTTATCGATGTTGGCTGTCCTCGATGCAATTAGGAATGACCCATTCCACCCAACGGTGGTTTGCAAACGCTGTGGTATAGTAATTACCCGGGAAAGTAAATTCGCTCGGTTATGGTCTTCAGGACACAGTATCCATGAGTTGAGTCTGCGCGTGACTATAGCTCGGTGGCTGTTTGCAGCGAAGATTTCCAAGGTTTTTTTTTTTAAGTCCTTTGAGTCTGGAAGCATCGCGAAAGCTATAGTTATCGCCAGCACGGAGCGGCACTTTGTGATTTGCTCGTCGCAGCAGATCCGCCTTCCACTTCTGGGGCGGTGTTCTCGGGTTTTGTCCCTTATGTGTCCGTTTCAAAAGTGTCCGTTTTGAACGAGTCCTGATTGGCTAAAAGTGAACAAACGGATGTGACGTAACGTGAAGATCGGCGGGGCTCGTTCGTGGCTTCTCGGAGCAGACCATTTCAATTTGAAAAAGACCAAGGGCAATCATGAATTTTTCTGTTATCGCCTTTTTGTTGGTTCACCGGCGGAACCAGCGGTCCACAAGTAATGCAGACGCATTCGAAATTCCTACAGAAGCATTTCCGCCTCTCGAAGAGGACGGTGCAGTGTCTTTGCTTCGAGCTCTGGGACGAAGTTGGCCGGCTGCAGCGCGGGCTCAGTGTCGAGGTCCAAGTGCTATGCGCCCTTTGTTTCTCCGCTACCGGTAGCTTTCATTTAACGGTCGCTAGTGAAGAAACGATATCACTGTCGCAGCTCTCTCCGTGAGCCCGTGTATCCATGCCTTCGCCATCACGCAGACAAATAAACGATCGTCTGCGAGCTGGATAGTGTAGAGCAGACGGCCACAATTACAGAAGCACTCTGCATAAAATTATAATTTTTTATTGGTACTTCACGATTACACATACCAGCTTAACGTTCGTAGGCTTCACGCGCAACAGGTACGTTGTCAAGAAACGAAAACTCTCACCACTTACACATTTTTTTTCATTTGTAGAGCACAACGAAAATGTCAACGGCGTAACGCACCATCCGAGGTTCTTGGAAAAAATCGCGTCAGCATGCCGAAAGTACGTCGATACCGAAATACGCAACGGGAGGATTATTTTGATGCACGGTAGTTGTCACCGACCACAAAACGGGGACCAAGCGCAAAAAAGAAAATGAGTAGCCGTAGCATTGTTTACACTTTACTGTCAAAGGAAACAGCTGGCTGTAGCTGCCATCTTTGGACGTTCGTCCCCTTGCGGTTAAAACTTTCAACGTCGCCGCAAAAAAATATCAACCGCGATTAGATTTTCAAAACACGTTCCAATAAACACATAAAAGATAGTTTTACATGGTTTCAGGTCGTTAAAATGCGCTTTCAAAAACAGTTACGGTATTACCAAAAGCCCTCTGCTTAACCGCAAGTACGTCGCGATGAAAGTGACCCAAAAAGGACGCTTTCAAAACGGACAATTACGAGAATATCGCTCCTTCTTTGCTTTTGTGACGATTTTTTCGAAGCGGTTACCGAATGCGTTTATTGCTGCAACTCAAAGGAAGCCGGCCAATATCCGCTACACCGCTCTAATGACATAATTTGGGCGCTCGAAGAACGCCCAGGCCATGAAAAGAGAGAAAAATCTTTTCAGCTACTTTCAACGTTATCTGATGGGCATACAGGAGCATTTTTTGGCTAATGTAGTTTGTGACCCCTATAGTGTATGTGTTTGTTGAGTACGTTCTGAAAGCATTTAAGCTTTTGACAAATGTTGAAAGAAGTGTTGCCGGATCTTTTTGAAGTTCAAACTTGCCTATCTTTCATCAATACTGACGGAACCGACGATTTTGTCGGGCTATGCTCGCTGAAAAATACAGGCGTATAGCAGTCAGGTAAGGTGTTTTTAATCTCTTTTATGTTATTTGGTGTTTTCGCACTAGTCGATGAGCGCAATTAGGGAGCGGCCGAAAATGTGTTATCATGAAATGGTTCGTTATATGCACAGGTCTTTGAGAAGATGTTTGAACCTCGCGTGGGCAGCGGCGAACATGATAAAAGCAACGTGTTGACGTTGCATACACCCGCCTTTCTAAATGTACTTGCATGCCTTTCGACAAGCGCACTACCTAGGAACCTACCCCAGGTTTTGTGGACAATTTGCCCTTATACCGCTGTTCCAATGGTTATTTTTGAAAAGGTTAAATTTTGAAAGTTGTTTTTTTTTTTCGTCGTCTTATGAATGCTAAGAAAATAAGAAAAGAGAGAGAAATCAGACTTACCAGAAGAGAAACGGTTTAACCGAAGCCGAGGGTTAACGGATATTTCAGGATGATGAATATGAGCGAGCTTTCGTGCTGGTGTAGATTATATAAGGTATGGGGTGTGGGGAGGTCGCCTTAACCACCGGTCCCGTTGCATCGTCAAACACCTCGAGGAGAAGCTATCACAGAACAACATCGCTTGAAACTCCGACATCGACCACATCACAGTCATGTTGCACGGAAAACTGCGACCGACTAAACATACATTCATTTCAGAGTGATGTTCCTGACAATGGCCACGAATCCTTCGTGCGCCGTAACACAAACGAAGTTATGGGACATGTGCAAACAAATTCACGGGTGGTATGCGATATTCTTGCAGTATGACTCAAAATTTATGCCACTACAGAATTAACACATGCAGGTGCCGATCAATTGGCAAAAATGTCACCCACATTTCAGAGAGCGCACACAAGGACGAGAAATGCGTTCAAACAAAAAGCGCACAATTCACAAAAGATGAACTCCGTGGAATAAAGGCAAGAAAAGTACGCAGGTATGACCGGACATTTTCCGGAATGATGAGGAAGCAAATCATCGTGAACAGGCACTTTATGCTCACTGGCCAACTAAGCATGGAAATAAGAGTGGGCTGAATTAAAATTATAAAATCGAATGATAGCCAAAACCATTTTTCAACCAAACAGACATAGGCGATTCAATAAACCGTCGTTCAATAAAAAGCTGTTGGATGAAATGACGCTCGCTAAAACGGCGTTCTGTCTGGGAAGCCTTCACGGTGACCTCCATAAGAAGCTTGCCCAGCAGCACACGAAAAGCCCACAGTGATATTATTTACGAACTTCCATTCCTATTTACAGTTTCACCGTGTTAATCTCTCCTCGCGGAAGCAAGGAAGAGTCAATGGCCAGAAATGTTGGCAAATTGCAGCGTGGACCGAGTTTGGGTTCCACACTGCTATGTGTCAACCTGTACCTTCGCTCTCAGTACTGATGAAGTCACAGGGAGCAGCACGTGGACAATGTATTCGTCCTTTGGGTATTGCAAATATCAGAAGCCCTGACTCTGAAGATTGTGTGCGGCGTCTGCAGGCCCACCTGCTCTGTTCGGAAGTAGCATGAACGTAATTAAATATTGTATTCGCTTACTTCGTTTACCACAGAGAACAAGCCTCTCGGGAATTTTTTGCTCTATTTCGGTCTTTATATTTCGCAATATTTGAATGTCGGGATAGAAAACAACTACCGTCGTTACGTAAGTACCTGGTTGTGCGTGATGCTTAAGTCAAATATCCTGATATGGCGAGAACACGGCGTCAGGCCGCCGCTCGCGTCCAGTATACACCTGTTCCTGAGCCGAATCCCGTCTAAAATCTCCTAACTAAAAAGAAAAGTTCGACCTGCAAAATTTATGCCATGGTATTCTTTTAAATGCTTGTACATAATTTTCGCCTTTATAATCGAATGCATTTCACTGTCTAAAATACAATTATTGTTTTTTTGGGGGGTGTGCTGGAGACATTATACTTTGCACTTATTTAAGGAGGCACAATTTTGGGGCCTTCTGAAAAGTGGTCTCGACACTTTGCCGCTTTTTTTTTCTCTCTTAAATCTGCTCTGAGAGCTACACCACCCCACAAAGAAAGCTCTGCTTTGAAACCGGCTGCCCCGAACAGTTACTTCGCGCAAACTCTTCAGAATTTTTATCGCGCTTTTCTGTATAGCAGTCATCCAACATTTTTATTGCGGCAACTGAAACAAAAACCGCCTAATGCAAGGGCCATTCGTCATCTGTAACGCTAATGAGCACTAAAAGAATGCACTGCTTATAGCCACAAAAGACTGACGCTTTGCAGGAGACGCAGTAAAGGTCAAACAAGAGTTAGATTGAGTAGTGACGAGTAACTTTAATACCATGTTGCTTACTTGTAAATTGTAATCATTTTAGCGCTTTCGGGTCGGGTTTGCTTTTTCCGCTTTTTCTCGATGTCGAAGCACGTACTTTCCAGTGTTTTCTTTTTCACTTTTCTATAAAGTGACGTACGATGGGAATTTCTTCTGGGAAGACGTTGTGGAAAAACTTGTGGGAAAACTTTTGGCGATGTTTTTAGAAATGTGAGAAATGTTCTAGTTGCGTCGCTTACAGCCCTCTTAGTTTTCTGGACCGACAAGCCTTTGGCGGGGTATTCTCTCATCCATTTAACATCCAGTCATTTTGAAATAGGAGAGGTGGAGGGGGCGCACCCTGGTGAGAGTCGGCCTCCTCTCATGCGGAAACTTAGCTCGGAAAGCCTCTCGGAATTGCTAAAAATGTTGTGAACGAATACCCTGCGTTGGGCTTACATCGGAAAGCAAAGCTGTCTTTTAAAATATCCGATCTTCGGGTATCAATTTTTCAAGCCCTTTGTTCGCCTGTCTCGCTGATACAAGGGAAGGAAGGGAAATGTTTGGGCTCATTGTATCATATCAAGGACACAAAGGAGTGCCCAGGACGGGACGTCTAAAGAGGCTACACACAGTGTTAAGTGCGTATAGCCATTGGTACAGTCAAATCCTGGGCACTAGGAGTATTGCAGTAGCAGTACCTGTTTGCTGCCGATTTGCTTCCTTTGCTGATGCTTATTGCGAGATACTCCCTCTCCTGTTTCCTTCGGACGTGGTTTCTCTAGTTTCTGGGCGAAGCCCCAGAAGCAGGGCTTCACGTGCACCTTGCGAGTCTGACGTGACTGACACGCGGCCTCCGTTTTCACCTCGGCAGGACTGGTGGGCGGACTGGGCAACGGGATCGTGCTGGCCATGTACGCGTGTGTGTCATCTGTGCTGGACCCAACCAGTCTCCTGCTCATCAGCCTGGCAGCCTCCGATTTCGGCATCCTGCTCGGCTGCCCCTTGTCCTCGACGGCCAGCTTCTCGGGAAGGTGAGAGGTATTTTAAGCATGCGCTTGTGCGAGCTCAAAAGGAAGCCTTCGCCTTTACACCCTTTTTCTTGAATCTCAACACCCTTTTCCTAGTTCTACACCCTTTCTGCGTGAAAAAAAGGGTGTTGATCAACTTCAACACCCTTGGTTTTTCTTAGGGTGTTGAAAGGGTGTGGAAAAGGTGTTCAGCTGCGCATTGAATTAGGCCATGTTTGTTTCCATAATAGCACTGTAATAAAGAAAAGATCCCCTCATATATTCCTCTACTCGCAAGAAATTTTCAAGCGAAAAAAAAATAATTGCTCGTATACAATGATCGCTCATTTTCATATGCGGTGCACTTCATGCCCCAAGTTTAGCTTTGGCACGTGAAACACCAATTTGAACATTCAAAATTAAAAAGACTACAGTTGTGTGGCGAAAAGAGTGTTTACCGACTGCAACACGCTTGGCTTTCTGTAGGTTGTTGAAACGATGTGAAATAGGTGTTCAGTTTCAAAAAAAAGAACAGCGGAGCTGAGGGTCGACCTAGTTTCTTCCGGTGTTGTCAAGTTTTGTTATGTTTGCTAAGCTTTGCAATGTTCTTGCTAAGCTAGGATGACCGCTGAGGGGTGAAGCCAAGTTTAACCGGATTTTACAAGGCTGTTCCACTGTGTCCCCCCCCCCCCCAAACGCCAGGGGATCCAAGAGGGAAACAAGCTAGGTCGGACCCCAGCTATGCTGTTTGTCCAGCCTTGCAATACTATTGCAAGCTGCGCCAATTTTTTTTGCCTTTTACAATCCATAAAAGACTAGCACCTTTGAAATGGTACAGTAAGAGGTGCGGTACGCATGCGCCCCTTGTGCTCACACTCTAACAAGTTCGAAAGCCGACTTCACTGTTATAATACCCTATCTGCGGTGGTTCACCCTTTACAGGTGCCGCAGTGATTTTTCTTTGTATTTTTTTGCTAACGCCACCGAAACTACCTGAAGCTTAAAGAGCTTCACTGGTAATAAATTATACCAATTCATGTTGCTTTAAACATCATGAGGGGACAAAACACCCCCCGCTTGTAGAAAATGTTCACTCCACCCCTGTAAACAGTTACAAAATGCTTCCAAAGTTGGAGGTCTCTTCACCTTTTTTCTTAGTTGGCGGTCTTTTCTTACACCCTTTTACTTACACCCTTTTTTCTTTACGCCCTTTTACGTATACGGTGCAGGCTGGGAACCTGTTTCCCTCTCACAGTCACTCTTCTGGGAAAAAGGATGTTGAGGTGGCGGGGAAGGTTTGTTTGGTATTTAATATAATTCTATAAGTTATAACACACAAAAACTACCTCGTAATTAAAAAAGTTTTTGCAAATCCGCGTGTTGATTTGTATATTCTCATAGCAAATCTACACTTCCAAAATTAGCGCTAAAATATGTGGTTTTTGCGACAAGCCCACCGGCTCCATCGGGGGGCTTTCCTCTGCTGGATATAAAAGCAAGAACAGCACATGTATTACTAAGTAAATATGCACTCCCTGTACCGCTTGCACCCCGTTGGTTTGCTTGCTCAATTCATTTGTGTTCCAACTGTAACTTGTGCGTATTGACTGTTTTTGTTGAATGCTGCGCGCTCCGCCGATTCACATTGCCGTGCGCATGCCATCACCTTAAAAAAATGGTGTGAGGCTCAACACCCTTTTTTTAGGGTGTCGAGCATTCTGAACACCCTTTTTTAAGGGTGCTGAGCTCAACATCCTTTTTTATTCGTACACCCTTTTTTTTGCCATAACACCTTTTAAGGGTGTTAGCCATGGGACAAGATTTTTACACCCTTTTCGGCCAAAAAGGGTGTAAAAAAGTTTAGTGTGCACCATCGTGAAGTTGTGAGACGTACCTCAACTACAATGGGCGCGATATTATGTATGGCTAACGACGTGCATCCCCGCAAGTTTCCGAACTCCTGGAATTGGTCCGGCAGCCGTCAGAGGTCCGCGTAAGGCTCCCGGCGTGCGTCAAACCTGCAGATGTTTTCCATCGCCACTATCTGACCTGTGGCCGCAGCCAAGGACAGAACGGGGCTTGGGAAAGTCATTATTCACGTTCCGTACTGAAAACGGGGGACGCGGAGACGCTTCTGTTCGCTGCGTACACTGCTCCTGCCGAGGCACCGCGGGCTCACGCGCAGAATGCACGTGTCCCGGATTCTGGCAAACGGAGCGGTCGCAGCGGTTACCCGCACAGAAAGCAAGACCTCTGAAGCGCGTATATGTTTCGCGCTAAAGTTGGACGCCTGAACGGGCATGAACGGGACGCATGAACAGGACGCCGGGGTGGCATGAACGATAACGCACCCCGAGTGTAGCGCCTCCCCGCCATGTATACCCGAAAAGGACGATACCGTGGGCAACTCAGACGTCGCCCTGAAACGTCCGCATGTATTTCTGCAGATTTCTAAGGGAAAATTGTGGGCGAGGGTTCCATGTATTTTTCATGACTGCGAACAAAAAAATCTCGCGTTTTTGAAACGCGAGGCGTTGGAAAACAAATGTCCCAGCGAGGGCTATTACCACGCGGTCACAATTAGTCGCATGCCGTTCAATTCATTGATTTTGACCTCTAGCTATGTGCCACATCACTGCGGCATACATTTTGAGTAGGTTGTAGTTATTTATGGACGTCATTTTCGGCATCAGTAGAGTCGCACGTAGATAGGTTTCTCAATGGTTTGGCGCTGGGCAACCAGCGAAGGCAATGTCTACGTTTGCAAGACCCCCCCCCCCTATTTCTGCGTTCCAAGCATTGCGCATCTGGCTTCCTCCGGCTTCTCAGGGCAGCGGTCTTCGCCAGTACAAGTTGCCGTTCTCCATTTTGAATTTCATTGATCTTCTCTCGTCGTATGGGTGCGCCGGGTATAGTCTGGGCTCAAGCTTCCCTGGTCATCCACCTTCAGAGTGGAATGCATCAAGATTTTTTCTGTTCCCAGCGTTTAAATGTTTATAGCTACTGCACCGGCTACGAATGTAAGCGTATAACACGTATAACACGTACTTCGCAGGTTTTGTGCTACATTGAGATTGTCGGACTGCACTATTGCAGTCGCATGGCGTTTTACTCCTTTGTTTTTTTTTTTTTTGTGTGGTTCTTACCTGACGTATGTACACGCATTTCTGCATTGTGATTACAAGAGGCCGGATTTTCAGCCATTATAAAAGTGCGTTGTAGGCGTCAAAATAGGTAGGCAAAACAACTTTTCATGATTTCAAAATCGTAAATATAGGCAGCATAAATTTTTACGTAAATGCAAATAATTTCTACCTAAGAAGTGCGGGTTCTGTATCCACGATTGTAAAACGAAAATTGTTGTTTTTGATGGCAAAGAGGCCTGAACAGTTGAATTCCCATAAAACTGCTGGACCAATGACGATCCGTTAGCCTAATTCAACAGTCGCGCTGCTCACATTTGTGTTCATTGGCCACTGTCACTTGCTCGAGCGTACCGTATAGTGAAAGAGGCACAAAAAATAATGCTTCAAAGATGGGAATACTGATTGAAAAAGCGGTACTTTGTATCGGAATGATGCAATTAAATTACGACGCAACAAAAATAAACACAAATAATAAATGCTAGATAAACGATCATTTAAAAAAAATAACTTGTCCTTAAATGGGGACTGCTGGCTAAAGTTCAGGAAATTTTCTCATGTGCAATGATATCCCAATTGTACAGTCAACACGCTCGAACACAGCCAAATACACTTCCACTTATTTAAAGGTCATTTTTCGAAAGTTGTTTAGCTGCCGAACAGATTTTTTATGGGAAAGCGCATTTTAGAGCCCGTCGGCACTGTCAATTTTAAGGCGTAAGGAAATGCAGCTGCGCAGTGGTGTTTCGCTGTTGGCCCTTCAATACAGTGATCTGATAACAAATCCGTAGTCGACGCCCCACTCTTGCGTTGAAAGTAGAGTTGAATTAGAGTATAACTCTAGATACGAGATTGTGACTGCACATGTTTGAAGAAATTTGTTTGGAGAGCACGCGGAGAGCGTAGTCTAAGAATTACTGCGAAAATTGTGGGAACAGTAGAAAGCTGCCCAAAACTCCATATTTTCAGATTGTGCCTCTTGTCACTGAGAATGAGCGTCCCGTTTCACTGCTGCTAGCTGTTGTTTTTCCATAGTTAGCTGACTAGATTGAACCCCATAAAGTTTAGTGCATCAATTTTTTTAGTAACATCAATAACAATCTCAAAATGCGGAACTTGACGCTTAAATGGTGTATATAGGGGCCTATTTTGAAAATAGACATTTATAGGCCTTTAAAATCTTTTATGCCCGAACGACAAAATACGGATTCAGAGGCACTATAAAAATACCATAAAAGCACTTCTTAACCTCTATTTCATGCTCATGTATCCAAGTGGGCCGATAGGAGCGAAAGTAACAAAATAAACATTTGCCTAAAATCCGGTCTCTTGTGATTACACGAATGCACTTGGCGGGCCACATCTGCCTTCATTATTTTTATTTTTGGCTGTGTTCATTTCTGTGAGTGTTCTGCCCTTTATAGGCGATATAATCTTGGGCGCCTTTTGCGTGCAGTTATGTTTTTATCATAGGGTTTGTTCCGCTTATGTCCTTTTATGTTTTTCGTTTGAACCAGCCAGCTGTCGTTTCTTGTAAATTTGCTCCCATGTCCATATTTTGACAGTGATGCTGTTTACCTCCAGCCTCCGTATGCATCCCGCACGTACGGTCCCAGTAACGGGGGGTATCCTGGGAGGCTTGTGCTCTTCTATGGGCCAAAAGCAACTTCCGGCAAAGCCGAATTTACAGCTAATGCTCTGCAGAAAACCGCCGCAACTTTTGTTTTGTCAAGAAAATCCCACCCACAAATTATGTAACAATTTTCGAATAAAAATAACTATAATTACGCCAGTTTTCATTTACTTGTCGTTATTGGTTAGTTCACAGCGTACTTGCAAACATTAACGAATACGTGCCTGCTGTCAACACATGGTTATCTACGGGAGGTGTGTGGCTACAGAAAACGACACTTTTCTTGTTTTATCGAAATTATCACACAACAAATTATGAGATAATTAGCCGCTAAAACGACTATATTAATACCGTGAGTTTAATCTTCTTGTCACAATTAGTTAGTTCACACTGAAGTTGTAAATGTTGTGGACTTCCTGTCTGCTCTCAATACATGGGCTTCTACGGGACGCTAATGGACAGTCCCATGCTTGCCTGCTAAGATAAAGCTCTAGTCCTTGTTAAGTTCGGGCTCCTCATTTAATTAATGAAAGCCGCCGAGGGCTCATGTATCGGCGTTGCCTCCGCTTGTAGCTGCCATGCTGGATTCCTTTCATGCAGCCGCAGGGACGCGAAGTTGGGGGCCGCGGAGTGCAAGCTTTACGTTTCTTCCTTTTGTGCGGTAAAAGACGGGGGTGCTTAGCCCGAGTACCTTTGTTGCGTTGGTATGCGGTCAGCTCGACCGGGAGGTCTCAGTGAACGCCGGACGGGTGCGCAGCAGTGAAAACAGTTTCGGCGCGAGGTTCCCTCGGACAGCGCGCACGCCGCTATTTTCGCTTGCCGACATTGAGAGGTAGCTCAGTCGTTCGTCATGGCAAGCTGACGGGAAGCGAAAGGATGGTGTCTCTCAGTGTCCAAAAGACGCGCGGTGTAGTTTTTAATGATTTGCGAAGCCGGCGTCGGTGCTGTTCATTGATGGGTCATTCGCCTTGGGAATACTCGCCTGGGGTTGAAGGTGCTCTTTCCGGTAGTCAGGCCGCGGGCAGCGGAGTCCCTTAGTCTGGGGAAGTCTGCGACTCTTTTTGTGCCAGCGCGCGCGCGGGCAAGTGCGAGGCGGCAAGGCGAGGACGCTGTAAGATGTTAGCCGTGCGAAGACCGCTCTAAGCGTTGGGCTTTGACTTTGAGCGGGCGCCGCCCGATTGACGTAATGGTGCGACCCATCCGCGTGGTCAGTGACTTTAGGTGGCAGATGTCTTGTATTTGCTGGTCGGTTGCAATAACGTATGCGTCAAACGAACTAGGAGTTGCATGAGAGAGAGAGTGTTTGGTCATGTGACCGCAGGTGGGGGCATGTTTAGGATTGGTTGGTTCTTGTGGCCAATCTGTGCTCCATATGAATCATGTTGAAAGTGGTTTTCCTTAATTCCTTTTTAAGTCATTTTTTACCGTCGATAATATCGTTGTCCCTTCTTTTTCCACCTCAAATCCAACGTCCCCAATTCGCGACGTAGTGATCACTGAAGGCGGTGTGTTAAGTCGCGACTTAAGTTGGACACTAATAAATGTAATGGAGCCGATGGCATCCCTAACTTGTTTTTCGTTCGCTACTCACTGTGGACCTCTCGCTACTTTACAATGATTTTTAATAAATTCTTAAAACCTGGTACTATTCCTAGATCTCGGAAAAATGGCAAAACCGTACGTTTACATAAATCTGGTGACAATCAAGTCTTCAGCGATTACAGGCCCATTTCTCTTACCCCTCATTCTTGCAAGCTATTAGAGCACATTATTTACAAGCACATTATTGAATTTCTCGGACTTAACATTGAATTGTCTAATTACCAACACGGATTCAGACGAGGTTATAGTACTGTTACCCAGTTATCCGAATTCGTGCACGATATTACTCGTAATATTGACTTTGGAAATCAAGTTGACGCATTATTCATTGACTTTTCGAAAGCGTTCGACACTGTAGTTCACTCTAAATTACTACGTAAATTAAACACCATATTGAACAGCCCGCAGCTAGTTACTTAGATTTATAACTTCCGTTCGGAGCACTCGCAATACATTTCTTAAAACTCGGCTCACTTCCATGTTTTTGGTGTTTGTTCAGGCGTTCCCCAAGAGTCTTGTACCGCTACTGTTTTGAAGCAAAGCTTTTTACCTCTAACCCCCAAGGGTTCTGTCGCGACCGTGTCAACAGAAAACTCTCGCGAATAAATAAAATAAGTTACTGGCACCGCCAGAAATCGAACCTGGAACGAATAGAGAAATGGAGCGAGAGCTTGTTGTCTTACCGATTGGGCTACGGGCCCATGCGGAGACGAAGGAGACATACGGTGCAGTCACAGAGCACATCTGCGGGTTTACCCTCTGCGCTCTCGCTAAATGTCACGCAATAGCGTCACGCAACCTCTCGCGCCGCTGTGCGCTCAGCCGACGGCACGTGTTGCAGCCGTGTGCGCGCATTGCGCATGCGCTAGGAGTTAGAAAAAATTAAAAGGAGCTCACACCAACGCATGGCATCTCACTTCTCCTCCGTCTGTTCCGCCGATCTCATCGCTTCCGTTGGCTGCGGCAGAGACGGAGGAGAAGTGAGATCATCTGACACCGGGTTTTAGCTTCTTTTTAGTTTATATCAAAAAAAAGTTTCCACTCATGTGCTTCACCAATACAACTCAACCAACCCCCATTCACGGATCATGCATAGTTTAACCTTAGCAAAAAATATCTCTGATGTAATAAAAGGTGTGGTTTCACATGTCTGTGGTTTCACTCTTTGTAGAGCCACGTGTGCAAATTCAAGTTACGTCGCATGGGCAATCGTGTGGGTGTCGTTTAGAACTTTGCTTTCCAACCACATTCACAGGGTGGATAGGCGCGCATTTTTTACTGTACATTAATGATTTGCCTGGTAACGTCAGTTCTAAAATTCGTCTGTGTGCTGATGATAGTGTTCTGTATGAATATATTGACTCTCCTGAAGATCATCAACGTCAAAATGATTCATTTACTAATTTATGTTAATTGTGTGCAACGTTGCAAATGAGTATTATTTTAACAAATCCGTGCTGATGACTTTCACCAATAGCAAGTCCCCTTCCTGCTTCACGTATTCTTTAAAGGATTCGCCATGAAAAAAAGTAACTGAATACAAACATCTTGGTGTTATCCTTTCCAGAAATCTATCTTAGTCTCAACACATTAAATTTATGTGCCCGAATTTTTTTTAAAAATTAGGTTATTTACGAAGAACGTTGTCCCAATCCCAGAAAAAGCACTAAATTACTAATGTATAAAACACTTGTTCGTCCTGTGCTTGACTACGCTTGTCCCGTATGGAACCCTCAAAAACAGGGCGGAATCGATAAAATTCAGGTCATTCTAAAAAACCTATCAGATTTATTTGCAAACGTTATGAGCGCGACTTTTCGCCTTCCCTTGCCCCATCCTCCGCGGAACTTACTACACTACGCACGCACCAACTCAATGATTCCGTGAAATGGCTCCACTGTCTTATTCATTCAGCGTATGTAGTATCTGACGATGCATACATCACATTTGCCTAACCGTCCATTACTAGAAGCCTTCACCATCTAACATCAAGCCTTACCATGGTAGAACCAACACATTCAAATTTAGTTTTTTCACCTTAACTGCCGAACGCTGAACGGATTGAATGGTAACATACCTTCCCTTCCGCTGGAAAAATTTGTACTTTGCCTTTCTGATTTGTCTTGGTAATGTGTTTTTTTTTGTTTTTGTTGTATTGCTCTGTTGCTCTGTTTAATCGCTATTTGGTTTGTTCTGTTCAATGGTCACTCCGGTCATAGCCCCAAGTTGGGGCTGCGGTATGTAAGAATGAATGCATGAATAAATAAATAAATAAATAAATAAATAAATAAATAAATAAATAAATAAATAAATAAATAAATAAATAAATAAATAAATAAATAAATAAATAAATAAATAAAGTGAGCGTTTATTGGTTTCTTGTATCACAGGACTCTTCGGCCTGTACAAATCGTCATCCGATAGTGGGTCAATGTCTCACCTGTACATACCCATCATAATCATGATTTGCACATTATCATCATCGTGGGCAACTCTGCGGAGTCAGAGTTCCCGACGGGCTGAGTACAGAGGCGTTCCGTAGAACTACCGTTCCCGTGTGCTAGTCTACTTTTGTCTTACAAGTGGTGGAGTCTACGTTTGACCCCGGCCTCTACCGGACCTAGCCTCACCCATGGAGCTTCGTTCCGGAAGCATTGTGCCACCGCCAACCCACCCGATGGAGCGAGAAGGAGCGCCGAATGCCGCCGTTTCTTCCTCGTCGGCATGGATGGTGACGTGCCGCCACGTCACCCTCCCTTCTTCGCAGGCCATCGCGGTGACGACATCAAGGAGAGGCTTGACCAGTACTACACTCCATACTATGCGCTAACCCTCGCGTCGTGCACGATGTGGAAGTGCTCTGAAGAGTGAGGTGTAGTGACCACCGTATGGTAAGATATCGAATTAGGCTATACTTTAGGAGGGACCTTAAAAAGCTAGTACGAAAGAAGCCGATCAATGAGCTAACAGTAAGACGTAAAGTTGAAGAATTCGGGATCGCGCTGCAGAACCGATATTCAGCTCTTACCGTGGAAGCAGAGTTACGACACAGGAAGCAGGAAGCCAGCGAAAATCTTATACGCATTGTCACGGAGTATGCAGTAGAAGTCGGGGGCACAATAGCTAGACAGGATACCGGTAAACTTTCCCAGGAGAAGAAATATTTAATTAGAAAATAGCAAAGCATGACAGTTTCCACTCCATCTGACAGAATAGAACTAGCGGAGCTTTCGAAGTTTATCAATAAGCGTAAGACAGTTGACATACGGAAGTGCAATATGGAGAGGATTGAGCATTCTGTAAAGGACGGAGGCAGCCTGAAAGCAGAGAAGAGGCGTCTAGGCATGGGGAAAAATCAGACATATTCTCTTAAAGACAAGCAAGGCAATATCATCACAAATACAATATTGTCACGGAGCCAGAGACGACGCAGTTGTCTTGAAGGAAAATACGTTTATTGGAGCGAACTTGTGCTCCCCTAACAACTCAAATAATACACGGGCGGCGAAGCAGCAGTCAACAAAGTGACGTGTGCGAGCGAGCGTCGGAGATCGGAATACCCCGGCGTCTGCTCTGCAGGCTTTTTATCTTTCGGCGCGCGTGGTTCTGGAACCGTCGATTCACATCTAGAACATTGTAGATCCAAGAAGATTATTCTGGGCTGTTGTTCACGTTAGATCGGAATGATCTCCCTATCAGAACAGATAACACATGGGGCACACAAAGAAAGAATGGAACACGCGCTTCCCTTGGCACAGTGATAACACAGACACAGACCGGCGCAGCCGGGCGGTAAAAGCAAAACACAAATAAACACACTGCATGGTTCGCGGCAATATATTATACCCCCGTAAATTACCATTGATTTTTCTTGGAGCTTGCTCCCTATGTAGAGCCGAAAGAGTCGATTTAGCTCTTATATTGTAGGGCTCACCCGGGAACCCCCTCCTAACGGTCGCCAATTCAGAGTTCAGAGCAGTGTGGAGGCGCGATGCTCAGTACCGACCCGTTGATACGAGTTTGGATCGCGACAAGAGCGCTGGACGTTTTTGGAAGGCGTGGTCATTTCGACACCTTAGGTGACCAATAACCCACCATCTCTTGCCGTTTTGTGACAAACTTAAAGTTTTATTCTTCCATCCATTAAGCGGTCTAATACACATGACGCCATTGCCCTGCCAACAAAGTATAACGTGTTAAAAAAAACTGTATTCTATAATTCCGCGTTTTATGGTTTGTATACAAGTAAAATATTGCGCAAGATAATTACAAAAAAAGGCCATTTTTCTTGTTTTAGCGTTCATGTTGTGTTGTTATATAATGCTTGCAAAATCACAGCGAGACCTGTACCTGGAAGCGGAAAGCATATGTTGATATAGCCTGCACGCTGCCGAGAGTGTGATATACTGCGGCCGACCAGGAGCAGCATATGATTTATTTCATTTATCGATTTTAGGGTTTAACGCGCCTACGCAACGCAGGCGATGAGGCGCGCCGCAGTGGAGGGCTCCTGATTAATTTGAACCACCAGGGGATCATTAACGTGCGCCGAAATGTCGTACACATGGCCGTTTTTGCTTTTCGCCTCCATCAGAAAAGTGACGGCCGCGGCCGGGGATCGAACCCGCGTCAGCACAACGCCTTAGCCACTGAGCCACCGCGGGGGATCGTATGATTTATTTCAATATTGGTTCGCATGTCTTTCCTCAAGTTGTGACCACTAAGAGGTGGTATTCATTGAATAGTTTAGCGTGCGATTTCTCCACTTGGCAACACTGAAAAGCGCCATGTCGGCGGCCACTGTGCCAGTGAATATGCTTTGCGCCCGCATCAAAAAAAAAAAAAAAAACAGTCCAGCGTCCATCATCTGCTGTGTTTCAACCCGATTATCTGTAGTGGCATCAACAGATATATTATTAATCGCACTCACATTATGTCGTGGCGCTCTACCTGCGCTCGAGCACTTCAATCACCGGATGATGAAACCGCGGCTGCGAACGGCGTGCATAAGTCCGACGCTGCAATTGGCTGCCGCCACGGATGTCGAAGCGAGTGCACTCGCACCGTATCCATGACTTTCTCTGGTAAGTGCTCTCGAATACGTGGTTGAGTACAAAAACCGAATAATTTCTTCGGGTAAATGTTTCACTGGCTCACTGGCTTTCTCGTGCGCTAAATGTGTCAAACTCGGCAAAAAAACTCACCTCTGACATTAGAGCGCGGCGGTTGGCAATCAGCTGATCTGCGGCGGCGACTTGATACGCGTCTGGGGATAGGTAGATCGTACTGTGCTGCACTCAAGAGTACTTGGCGTCGAGGTATTACTCTGCGTTCAGTGGGCAACCGTTTCGAAATGATTCAGTTCCTCCTGTCAGTTCCTCCACTGCGCTCACGTGGCAACATTGGTGTCACGACCCTCGCTCGTAGGTATGCGCAGAGGCTGGGGTTGAATTGCAGATAAGGTTGTCACACTCATCAGCGGAACCATGACTTTTCGCGTATAACCAACGCTATCGCGGTACAACTGACTATCGAATCACTCGCACAAGCCTTGCACGCAAACACAAGTTCACTTCGCGGTCCGCGGCCTGCCTGGCCGCCATGTATACGCATGGAGAAGAGGGGTGCCTGATCTGGGGGCCGTGCGCACAACGTTGCCTTAGCAACAGACGCTTGGCCACGGATATGGCGGCACACTTACATGGTTGCCTGCGTGCATTCCACGCCAATGGATACCTCCTATATGGTGGGCGTTGATGGTGTTGTGGTTGATTAAAGGATTATAGTCCGTGGACGATCACGAAGCTGATGGTACGTAAAGAATAAAAATATCTGAATGGCATTGACATTGACTCCGCATTATCAACAATAGATTGTATAACCGTTTCGTTGTGAACCGGAAACCGTTCTTACTTTTTTGGGTTCAGTTCCTTGTCGGGTTCAGCAATTGCGGATCGGGTTCGACACCCCGATTATATATATATATATATATATATATATATATATACAACAAGGGTAGGTAGTAAAGAAAGCCAAGTAAAGCGAAGGGGAGGGAAAATGGGGTAGGTTGTTTTTTGATGATTTCTTCAACAGAAATAGTTTATTGAAAGATAGAAAGTGGAGAAAAACATGCCCTCCAGGTGGGATCCGAACCCACGACCAACAGAATACGCGTCTGGTGCGATGACCACTACGGTACCGGCGAGGCTGTGCATATATATATATATGGATTTTACCTGGAGGGCATGTTTTTCTCCACTTTCTATCTGTCTCTTTATATATATTCGGTTCGGATACAATAAACCACTTAATACTTTTTGCGAAACTTGAATCAATTGGAATACGGGGACCAGCTTTAACACTACTTCGCAGTTATTTGTCTGATAGAACACAGGTTGTCAAAATTTCTGACGCGTTTTCCTGCCCCATTAATATTAAATCAAGGCGTTCCCCAGGGATCTATTCTAGGACCGCTGCTTTTCCTAATATACATTAATGACCTCCCATTAAATGCCTCAAAACTTCGCACTGTATTCTTTACGCAGACGATACCACGATATTTGCGCACGATAAAGACCTAAACCATCCAATATTAAAACTGAACTCGGATTTACAAAACATCACATCATGGTGCGAAAACAACTGTCTGCGCATGAATCCTACCAAAACTAATTTTATGATTTTCCACGCCCATAACAAACGACTTTTCATTAACCCGCACATAAAACTTAGCGATCAGGCTATTCCTGCATCCTGCACTGCGTCATTTCTTGGTGTTGTGCTTGATTCGCAGTTAAAATTTTATGCACACATTAAATCAGTTACAAAGAAATTAGCATTCGGGATACGTGTATTAATTAGAGCACGGCATTACTTCCAGCCACATATTCTTCGGTCACTGTATCACGCATTTATTCATAGTCATCTCACTTACTGTTTGTCGTCATGGGGCAATACATACTTCACCCATTTTTCTTGTCTACAACGTCTCCAAAATCAAGCGGTTCGTGCATTAACTTTCAGCCACTTCAGGGCCTCGGCTACAGGCATCTACGATAGCCTGAAGGTCCTACCTCTGTGGTGTTCTTTGCAGCTGACATTAGGTCTCCTAATTTACCGTGCCCTCCAAAACAGTATCGTTGCTGGTGCTTTCGCCACATCTCCCCTTACTAATACAAATATTACCCGGTTCTCTGAACAGCATAACTCATTACTGCCGAAAGCTAACACCAACTACGGTAAGCAAACTGCCCTTTTTTCAGCCATAGCACTCCGGAATTCTTTGCCGGTAGCAATTAAGTCATCGCTTTCTCAACATACATTTTCCCAGTGTCTGAAAACATACCTACTCGAAATGTACTTAGGTGATTCTTAAAATTGTTTTTTTCTGTATACCTTTTATCTTTTGGTTGTATACTTCTTTCCGGATTTAACTTCAGATATTTGGCGTTTTTTAAACCGATGATTGCTTAGATAATGGGTTATTGTACTATCACGTGATCCTGATTTCCTGATGTTCGCAACCTGAATATACATTTTGATTTGCATTCCTTGCTTATTCGTGTAGTATTGTATACTTCCTAATCTTTGTGCCTCAAACTCTCGCAAAAATATCAAATGTTATTTAAAAGAATTGATTTTCTTCGCCTGACCCTGACATGCTAATGGTTTTTATTACTTCGTGTGCATTCCGTTCTGCCATTATATTAACTTTGTCTTGTGTGAATTTTGAGCCAGGAGGTCCCCCTGACAGTTTTTACTTCGGGACCTCCTTCTGTACTAACATCAATAACGCATTTTGTAAACCAAACATTTATTGAATAAACCTTGAAACCTTGAAACCTTGATATATATATATATATATATATATATATATATATATATATATATATATATATATATATATATATATATATATATATATATATATATATATATATATATATATATATATATATATAAAGTTAAGAGAAAAGGTTCCTGGCTATGAGGTTAGCTGTACGATAGAGAAGTCAAACTGAAAAACATAACATTTATTCTAACGTTTCGACCGGGGGCCGGTCTTTTTCAGATTTGAAAAAGACCGGCCCCCGGTCGAAACGTTAGAATAAATGTTATGTTTTTCAGTTTGACTTCTCTATCGTATATATATATATATATATATATATATATATATATATATATATATATATATATATATATATATATATATATATATATATATATATATATATATATATATATATATATAGGGTTGGCAGTAAAAAAAACAATTTCGAAATACAGAAAAAAGTGGAGGAAAAAATTCCCGCCGGGTGGGATCCGAATCCACTACCTCACGACCTCTTTTCTTTGTTTCTGTCTTTGTAAATTCTTTATCTGTTTCTATGACCTACCACCTTCTCGCCTTTGCTTTCCGGGGTCTTCTTTCTTGACTGCCAACCCTTATTTGTATCTTATATATATATATATATATATATATATATATATATATATATATATATATATATATATATATATATATATAGTGTAACCCCGATAATACGACTTTCAAGGGACCGCTAGAAAGTGTCGTATCACTGGCGTGTCGTATGACCGGGATGCGGGTAAATGCCTGCCCAGTAGGCGGTCTCCCGTGACAGGTGGGCTAAAAACTTATATAAACTACAATATTTAGCGCGTTCTCGCGTGATTTGCGAACATTTAGCTGAAATCCCAAGTTTAAAAAAAGCAGCGCCTATGTTGTCTCTCCCTCCTTTATGCTGTCCAGCTAGCCCTCCTGTCAAGCGCCGCGCGCTACGCGATATAAGGCTGACGTGGTCGAACAAATTGAGAGGGGAAAAGGCGAGTGTGAAACTGCCAAGGACAAGCGAAACGAACGATCGTACAAGGCGGAGATGAATAAAAAACGGCATTGCAGTACATGGTGGAGACCCTTTGAACGGTCCCGTGCCCTCGCTATTGGGCCACAGTGCTGAACACGCAGCCGTTTTTATTTCCCACAAGACCCAGGAACGCGAAATAGATCGGATAATTCAACCTCCTCAAGTAAACCATGTTGCGGCAAAAATTATAGTGCGGTCTTGCTACAGTGACTTGCTGCGGCGGCCAGCGAGTGACCCAAAATGGCGGTGCCAACGGGTACGCGTATCCATCCATCGCCTCCTATATTTTGCTCCACCTTGCAGCGGACGCGCGTGATATGAAGTACTCTGGAGAAGTAGACAGCTGAGTGACCACGGGGCTTTGAAAAACACTGATAAGCAGAGGGCGTCGTGAAAGTAAGAAACTTGTATCGAGCGGGCAAGGAAAGCGCTTGTTCGGTCATCGCCATGGAATTGCGTCGTATGTGTTTTTGCATTCGTCGGCGGCTCAACAGGAGCTTCAAATTCACGGTCCACCTGAACTTCGACTTCTCGTGGTTGCCGCATTGGCGTGCTGTTGCCGCATAGGGCCGTCGCAGGTTAAGTCCCGCTTACGAGTTCCCGCCTGCTTGCTTGTGTCTGTTCAATAAGTGGTCTGGCCTGCCTGCGAACCTTTGCACATCCAGCAGGGTCAGACGGGGGTTAATAAAGAAGGATTGTCCGTGCCAGGGTCCGTCGTATGAACCGGACAACGTGCACCCGAGCGTCCTATCATTGATGTGTTTAATTCATTGTTTCTATGGGGAGTTTGCCGGGACCGCAGTGATCTGTCGTAAGAAGCGGGTCGTTATAAGTCCGGGGGCGTACCAGCGGGGTTCCACTAGATATATACACGTTCCATACGCCTTTCACCGGACCGGGACAGCTTAACATAACCAGGAAAACGCAGTAATAGGGGAACCTTCGAAAATGAACGAGAACAGTGTAGCTTTAACTTGCAACCATGTATTTCTGCAACCTTGGCTTTCGTACGTTAAAAAACTCGAGAATGTAGGATTGCTGTTTTTTGCGATCGCTGGAAAACACCACGCGTGGCAAAGCAAGGCCTCCAGCGATGTCGACGGTCTTCCACGCTGGTTGCTTGTCTACTGCGTTTAGTACGTCAAGCTTTTCCTGAAGGGAAAGCGCCTCCCGTTTCTCAACGCCATCAAGGCACGACAAAGTTCGCGGTTGCATGTTCAGCGGTGTACCCAAAGCTTGAAGCGCACGATGACGACAAGAGCGCGTGCTGTTCTTGCGGTTGTGCTTTTATGGCAATCACGCGCTTCCAGCATTCCGAAGTGAAACTTCATTGAAAGCGCAGTGATGATGGTAATAGCATAGAGTAACATAGGGCCATCTAGTGCTGATGAATCGCACCCGCGTGCTGCTTCATGCAGTCAATTCCGTAGCCAAATCTAGCCAAGGCTGTTCAAACGTCAAAATGGCGGTCCGCGCATGTTGACCGGGAGGGTTCGGATTGTCAGATTGCAACGAATGATTCGGGAACGTACTCTGAGGCAGGACGTAACAGTGAGGATTTTAATTCATCAGACTCTATGTGAGGTGAGCCGGGACTAGACAAAAACAACGTAATCGCCTGGAAAACGCAGCACTGAGGAACGTAAGAGCGGGGTTTTACTGTATGTATATATATACAGTGGAACCCCACTGATACGTATTCCGGACTTACGACGACCCGCTACTTACGACGGATCACGGCGGCCCCGGCAAAGTCCCCATAGAAACAATTCATTAAAAACCGCGATGATATGACGCTCGGGCGCACGCGGTCCGCTTCATACGGCGGACCCTGGCGTGGATAAACCGGTGGTTTTCCCAAGTTTTACACCCCTTCGCCGCGTCGTCCGACCTTCTATATTCTTAACGCCCGTTTCACGCTGCTTGATATGCTAAGGTCCACAGACCCGCCAGACCATTTGGTGAACAGACGCAAGCAAGCAGTCGGGTACTCGTGAGCGGTAGTTAACCTGCGACGGCCCCATGCGGCAGCGGTAGGCCAATGCGCCAACCGTGAGAAGTTGAAGTTCAGGTGGCAGGCGGACCGTGAATTTGAAGCTCCCGTCGAGACTCCAACGAACGCGAAAACACATACGACGCAACCGCACGGTGATGACCAAGCAGCGGCTTTCTCGCCCGCTCGATCCAAGTTTATTCTTTTGGCGATGCTCTCTCTCCCTACCTCTTTGCTCTCTGCTTATCAGTGTCTTTCAAAGCCGCCTCGTCACTCCGCTCCTTTCTTTGATAGAGTGCCTCAATTCACACGTACCCGCCGCATTATTTTCGCGGTAACACGATTTACTCGCGAAGTTTGAATCTATTTGAGGGAAACGAGAGCAGCTATGTGTTCAACTCTTTGACCCAACAGCGACAGCACGGGACCGTTCAAAGGGTGTCTCCATGATGTACGGAAATGTCGTTATTTTTTTTCCTCTCCGTCTTGTACTATCGTTTGTTTCTCTTGGCCTTGGCAGTTTCACACTGGCCCAGTCCGTGCACTCACCTTTTACCCTCTCAGTTTGCTCGACCACGCTGGCTTTATCTCGTGCGCGTAAAGTGCGGTTCTGGTGGGCTATAAATAGCTCCGGACGGCGGGGGTGTAGCGTAGCGCGCTGCCCTTGGCCTGCGGGCTAGCTGGACGTCACGGAGTTGAGGGGGGCCTAATATAGGCGTTGCTTTTTTAACTTGGTATTTTGAGCTAAAGTTCGCAAATCACACGAGAACGCGCTAAATATGTAGTTGAAATAAGTTCTTAGCCCACCTGCCGCGTGAGACCGTCTACTAGGCCGGCATTTACCCGCACCCCGGTCAGTACGACACCCCGGTCATACGACGCTTTCTCATGGTCCCTTGAAAGTCGTATTATCGGGGTTCCACTATATATATATATATATATATATATATATATATATATATATATATATATATATATATATATATATATATATATATATATATATATATATATGTGTGTGTGTGTGTGTGTGTGTGTGTGTGTGTGTACAGTAATTCCTCCTTATAACGAGGTCAGTGGAACGGCGAAAGTTTCGTTATAAGCGTTATTTTTACATAAGGGACTACTAAAAAAAACTTAAAGCAGTTTTGCTTTAATTGCACCACAACTGCAAGGAACCAAAACATAAAGTATTCACTGAAGCAAACCGTTATTCAGGTGCAAAAAGGCAGTGAGCTTGGCTGTTTCAAGTTATTGTCAGGCGCGAGCAACCCCTGCTCCAATTTGACCAAGCATTGCATTAGTCTGTGGTCGCCGTCCATTAAAGTGTCAGTGCCTGTGGCCAATTTACAGGACGACGTGTTGGCGTCACGGAACGCTACGCAGGTTCGCGCTGGAAAGCGCCGCAAATGCCATGGCTTGAATCTGAGGTTGTGTTTGTTACACTAAAAAAAATGATTAACCGCTCATTTTGGGTGCACAGCGAAATAATGAAAACTGACCGGTTTTGCAGTAGTGGCTTTGCATGATCTCTGGGAAATTTTTCCTCATGGTGTGCACCAGTGGTGTTCGCAAAACAAGAGTTTTTCGGCGACCCGTTGTCGACGACACTGCTAATTCTATGGTTCGAATGTCGACGTTCGCCCAGCGTCGCGTCCACGCCATTGATCAATGTCTCGGAACGAAATTCAATGACCCTAACAAGCATTCGGACCGTTTGTGTAAAGTCGGATGGCGAGAATCGAGCAAGACCGGCTCGGGAAAATTGCCGCGGAAAGACCAGCTTGTGTTGACCCGCCGTGTTGGCAGCTTGACTCGCCGCTGGGTCGCCGCCGCTCGGCCATCCGCTCGCCACTTCGCTCTAAGCGGGTCACGCGCTTCGTGCACTTCGAGTTATGCGGCCTAAAGTGCCTGCGTTTGGGTTGGGACCAGAATAAATTTAGAATGAAGCGAAATTTCCAGTAAAGTGATTTTGTTATAACGAGGAATGACTGTATGTATATATATATATATATATATATATATATATATATATATATATTGTGAGCATTTGTGTGTAAGCTACGATAGTGCTCGCTTCAAGGACACAGGGAAGGTGCCTGCTACTTTCGTGTCCAATCCACCTTGCACTCCGTCTGCTTCTCAAGACCATTATCATCACCATGTCACACCTCATCTGTTTCTCATACCCATCCACATCATCATTCCTCGGGCTGGTATTCTCGGTTGCCTCTCGGAATAAACGCGCCGTTCCGACTGACTCTGCGACGTCCCTTCTGGGTGGCGGCTGCCTTTGACGGCTCCCTCAAAATATATATATATATATATATATATATATATATATATATATATATATATATATATATATATATATATATATATATGTATATAGGGTTCGGAAAGAAGGGGCTCGTTAGGAAATACAGAAAGAAATGCCGGCAGTCTACAACGCCAAAGAAGGCATAGGAGAATGGTTAGACTATTTTTTACCGATAGTGACATTACCTTATTTTTTATTATTAATTACGTGAGAAAGAAAGAAAGAAAAACACGCGCCAAGAGTGGGGACCGAACCCACGCCTTTCAATTAGATCTCGAATGCCTTACCTATTCGGCTATCTGGGTGACTGTGTTCTACTTCACTTTCTGGGGTATTTATATTTACTACAACTGTATCTGACGCTTGAGGGTGGTAGCCAGAGCCACTCAGACTACACGGGGAGAAGAGGACCTTCTTTTCAACCCCCGGGGCGTGACGCGAACGTCTACAGCCTGTCATAAGCGGGTAACTGGCGGGAAACCCTCTTATGCTACCTTGGCATCAAGGCCGCCAGAACCGAGGCCCTCGCTAAGCTTTCGCACGATAATAGGGTTTGGAAATGAGGGGCTCGTTAGGAATTGGTAAGGCATTCGAGATCTAATCGAAAGGCGTGGGTTCGGTCCCCACTCTGGGCGCGTGTTTTTCTTTCTTTCACGCGTAATTAATAATAAAAAAATAATGTAACACGTCACTAACGGTAAAAAATAGTCGAACCATTCCCCTATGCCTTCTTTGGCGTTGTAGACTGCCGGCATTTCTTTCTGTATATATATATATATATATATATATATATATATATATATATATATATATATATATATATATATATATATATATATATATATATATATATATATATATAGAGAGAGAGAGAGAGAGAGAGAGAGAGAGAGAGAGATAATTTTGTCGGCGTGCCTGCGTTGGAACGGCTGATTAATGCGCGCAGCTAAATTTTGTTGCACGTTTTTTTTCGCCAATCGAGGCACTGCTTAGCTTAGGCTTGTTGCTCCAAGTTCTTTGGAGAGGTTATCCAGCTTGTACCGGGATTACATACGTCCGCTCGATTGGCCCGATTCTGCAAACGCGTGGGTGTTCACCGTGCTGTTGCCAGAATTGTCACCACTGTTTCTGTGCGTTATTTCTCATCACACCCACAATTTATGTAGCATTGCGACGCTGCTCTTACAATCTTTCTTTTTTATTGTCAGATTTTGTGCATATGCGCACTCCCTATAGCTTTTCTTCTGATAAGCAAGCAATGCGACTTGATTGGCCGATTGATTATGCGGTTTAACGCAACGAATCTACACAAGTGATGAGGCGTGCCGTATTGGAGGGCTCTGGATTAATTTTGACCACCTGGGGATCATTAACTTGCGCTGAAATTTCGTACAGACAGGCATTTTCGCTTTTTGCCTCCATCAGAAAAGCGACTTATTGCGACATTCTTTTTAGTGAAGCTACTGCAGTTAGCGGTGTTTTGGAAAGGTTTGCTTGTTCTTTAATTCTTTATAGAGAGTTCTCCTTTCCCGAGTTCCCTACTGGAATTTGAGGCACTGGAGCCATTCATTACGAAACGCTTTTTTTTACTATTTCCCTTCTGCAGTGTTCTGGGTCGAACGCCAAGAGCTTGGTTCATGTTACCATTCTACAGGTTTAGCTTGCTAGGGATAAGCCCCGCTCATTCCCTTCATCTTATGTTGACGAGGGCCCATGTAATGGCCGTACTGATGGTCCCCTCGCAACATTCTGGACACAGTGCAAGTATTACGTTTCATCTCTCTCTGTTTTCCCCGGCAGTCTTCTGCTCATGGGTTATTAACGCCGCATTATCTATGTAGCAACTCTGAGTATCTCACGATTGCCCTATTCGCTTTCAATGTTGCCCCTTTTATGACGCTCTAATGCAAAACAACGACAGTGACTCCGCATCGTATGCCATACAAGCAGTTGCGTCATGGCACAGGTATTTTGCGTACTAATAGTTAAACAAAACGAAATATGTAAGGGTGGTAAAAGTCCTCTATAGGTTTTTGGTTTGTGTAGAGGTAATAATAACAATGTTGTGCGTGTGTGCAGCTTTCTAGGGGCAAGTATTTGACGGGTGTAGCGTTAATTTAGCTTGCCATAGTAAAATAGGTGTAGTCAACAGCACAGCGCTCGAAAGTCACCCTTTTTGTACTGTATCATGATTACGTAGGACTGAAGGGACAATGAACAATTAGGCGATCACCAGAGTTTCCACCTTTGTAAATGCTGGCATTCAAAACGCCGTATCTCGGTGCCCGGACATACATAGATATTTTCTAAACTCCTTGGCGGCTCATTGGCTTCGGCATTTTTTCGTCGCCTAGCATCAAGCATTGGGTACAATGTCCTTACGAAACAGCTGTATATGCATGTATGTAAAGTACTATAGTGCGCCCATATACGCAGTGTATGTTGGGTTTTTTGGGAACTAACCCCACTTTAGGTTTTAAAAAAAAACCCTAAGACGTTCTATGCATATTACCAGCGAAAAAACAGACAGGGACGAGGAAAGAAGCAGACGGGACACTCGCTAGTCCCGTCTGCTTCTTTCCGCGTCCCTGTCTGTTTTTTCGCTGGTAATATGCATCTAAGTCAACACCAACTAGCCCAACTTTCAGCCTTAACTAAGACGTTCTGGGTGCTCCATACTTTTTGGCACAGAGCGCATGATAACACAGTTGTTGCTTCAAGTTGTGAGTAGCCAGACCTGAAATTATAAGATTTACTGCTATTCAGAGCTCTTTCAGTGCGTGAAGATACAATCGTAATATAGTGAAATACGAACAACGCAGAGCGCGTTCAGTACATGGCGCGCATCCTCGCGACGGGCCACGCATGCGCAGTAGAAACAATTTACGAGAGTTCGGGACCAACCTTGGTATGCAAAGACCATCGTCTTTCCATCGTACCCGCCGCGGTGGCTCAGTGGCTTAGGCGTTGCGCTGCTGAGCACGAGGTCGCGGGTTCGATTCCCGGCCGCGGCGGCCGCTTTTCTGATGGAGGCGAAAAGCAAAAACGCTCGTGTGTACGAGATTTCGACGCACGTTAAAGATACCCAGGTGGTCCAAATTAATCCGGAGCCCTCCACTGCGGCGCGCCTCATCGCCTTCGTTGCGTCCGCGCGTTAAACCCCACAATCAATCAATCATCAATCAATCTTTTCATCGTCTGTTGGGCGCTCTGCACGAAGTAAGAAAAATTAAGGAATGTAGCTGCATGCGCCGTTTTCAGTGAGGCGCAACGACGAAGTTAGAAGCTCGCGTGAGCGGGTGCCAAACGCGGCGGGAAGACTAAACAAAATGCTGACACGCCGAACGATAGTCTTGCCATACCAAGGTTGGACACCAACTCTCCTAACTTGTTCGTACTGCGCATATGGAGCTCGTCGTAAGGATGCGCGGCATGTACTGAATGAACGCCACGCGCTCCGTTTTTCGTATTTCAATGTATCCCGAATGCATATTTGGTATGTATGTCGTGTAAGGGTGCGATGTTTCAAACGTTATATATACATTTTTCAGTGTTAGAGATCAAGCACATATCCAGTCTTTTTACCCATGTGCTGCATTAAAGTTTTCTGCGCATAAAGACTCCATACGTACTTTTTTATCCAAGTTTTATGTGTTCCACTAAAAGGAAAGCTGAATCATTTATAACTATTGATTGAAAAGAAGAGTGTAGCGCGATACAGCGGCTTCCCCCGTAAAATGGGACGGGCTCAGTGTCCTAGATATAAAACTACGCACCAATCTCAAGTAACATGGTTACGTGTATGCCGAAGTCAAATGGCGAAGGAAAAACACAAATCGTATTTCTTTTTTTTCTGTTTCTCAGATCATTTCATTTTGAAACCCTGCATATCAACAAGCAATCACCAGGGATTTCCAGCCTGCAAAAATAGCTGTGCAGGGCCGGATGTTTCTGCCAATATTTTATTTTTTTTTAAACTGCCACAAAAATTTCACCCTGTTTTAGCATACCAGTTCAATCCAGCTTGTCAAGCGCTGCGCTGTACAGCTTTTCCTTTTCCCCCGTCGCGCTACGAGTCGCCTGAAGCAACGACAACGCTGGTTCTTAATGCCTTCTATTATAGAAGCTTTTTCCTGGTGCTTTCGTGAAGAGAATTCGTTCATAGTCAGCACAGCAATGCTGTTGAAGGAAACAAACTCGATCATATACGTACCCTCATCGCTAGTACACTGCACTTATGTCGTACTGCATGATGCAGCTTCTCTACGCATTGCGCCTCTGAAGCCACGTAACCAAAACATCGGCGGCACGCCTCCTGCAGACGGAGAATTACATCTTTTTAAGGGCGATAGTCTTTCTATAGTCATATTGCTGTGAATTTTTACCGGCGAAATCACCGGGACGCTGACCATCGTGTTGTGACCAAAGCAAAGCGGGTGCCAAAATTACGATAATTTTCAGTTTGCAGTTACGTTTACTCCTTAGTGCTTTGCCTTAAAGAGGCCATGGCGATAAAACACAAGTTTTTTTTTTATTCGAAACATTTTGCGTTTTACAGGGCCCTCAGTACTTGCTCGGCTGAAAACGATGCTTTGTTCACTGAAAAAAAAATAAACCATTTGAGGCAAAATTTATATTCTCCAGCTGCATCGTGTGTTTCGTGACGTCGGCAATGTGACGTGCGCAGGGCAGTTACCAAAAGCACGAGTTCGGATGTCGATTGAGGCTGCTGCCAACGGCATACACAGGCTTTTGTTAGCTTGGTTACTATCCCTCTTCATAGATGCCGTTACAATATTGCTCAACGACGGCTGTCCGCACACGGGTTTTTTTTTTTTTTCTGATTGGACTTGTACCTGGCTTATTGCTACGGTTGGTAGTAACCATGCCGTGAAACATTGCATATGACTCGACAGGCAGGGTCAGATAAGTGGCAGTGTGGGTCACGCCAGGTGGCGAGTGTCGTGTCAGACAAGGCAACAAGCCTGATGGCAGTGCGGCGTCTGCCGACATAGTGCGCGTCGCACGCACTGGTTAGTGCTTTTATGACCACATGTTCTTTCCTAAATTTCATTGTTTACCCCATCATTATTACTGCTATGGAAAAAATGTGCACTAAATTCAAGCTTAGATAGCTTTTTCGGCAAGCTTATAATCCCTGTTTAATTTCTGTTGGATTTGGTCGACCCAAGCTAATCGAAACAAACTGGCCATAATGCGACATACGTTAGTGCGGAAACGTCGCTAGCAAATAGCATGGCTATTCTGCTTTCCTCAATGTACAGCTTGTTTGACTGAAGTTTGCGTTAAATTTAGGTCAGTTTATGCCAACGAGACAACCTTTCTAATGAACGAAACTTACATTTTGTCTTCGTGGCCCCTAAAATTAAAAGTTGTAGGGTTTCAGTTTTCCTCCAGCTGACTAACATTGGACGGTTAAGACCGTTTTGACAGTTATTTTAACAAACGAGGGTAGGCCACCGGACGGCTTTTGAAGTAGTAGCGTCATGCCACTGGTATCATAAACGGCAACTGCTAGTTGTTTATGGTACGGAGTGAGATAAACCTGACCATGGCTATAGAGTCGCGAAGGTCGTATAACTTCTTTTAGAATGTCTGTAGCGGAACGTGAGCTAAAGCTGTTTCACGGTACCATGCTCCTTCTGATGTAGAAGCTCATGTATTCGGGCAGACGGAAATGCCCCAAGTCTTGCCTCCCCCCACGGTGAGCACGTGGTTTTCTTTTTTTCTTTTTTTTCGGAATGAGTCAGATCAACAAACTGGAACTAAGTCAGATAAAACTCCAGTGACAAGAAAAACTCGGCAACTTTCCCGTAGAAAAGAGGTTGCAACGAAATAGGTCAGATAACGCCCGGAATCCCCATACGCAGGTCGTACTTCGTATTAAAAGTGAGCCAGGTCGTTCTGTGTCGCAGATCAATATGGCGCAATTCATTTGCCCAATTTGAGTTTATTTTTGGTGTGGCTGTTCGGAGAGTTTTGTGGGTGTTCTCGCAAGTTCTTATGGATTTTTTTTTCTTTTTTTGGTTTTTGGAGCCGGCTTATCATGGATTTGGACGGTATTTCAGAGATCGGAGGAGGATCTGCCGCCAGACGTCGTCGACAAAGTGAACACAAGTGAACGTAATGAAACTGACAGATGTCAAAAAATAACTTCATCCCGTCTTCCCCGGCCATACGGAGTAAATCTGGTTATTTTTGTTTTTGTTTTTCTCCCATATTCATTATTTCCTTACTTAACTATATAGCCACCGCTTACAAGCCCTGGCCACTCCACCCCCTCTCTCTCTCTCTGTGGGTGCGAGGAACTTCATCAAACGAGCCATGCAAACAAAATACAAGTTTGTTTCATTCGAAAGATTTAGTGTTTTATAGGGCCGTATGCTTTTGTTCGGAAGCAAACGATGCTTTATTCACTGGGAAATTAAATATTTTCAGTCAAAATTTCAATTCTCCCGCTAAATCGGGTGTTGTCGTGACGTCGACAATGACATATTAAGAGCAGGGCCTTAAAACTTAGGCAGCGTCTCCTGCCACGCGCGTGGCACCAGCCACGCCCCCCTGGCAACGGCTGCTGCCACGCGTGACGTCATAATGACGTCAAAACATTAATAATTCTCATTATTTTGTGTAGTGTAGTCCGAAATACACATTTTTTTTATTTGCAGTACAAAATAACGCACCATTGAACTGCTAAAACTTTTCTAAACAAACAATTTTTGTTCTTGCGGGAGCGGGCGGAGCGGGAGCAGCCGGCGATGCTGCTGCTGCTGCCAGCTGCCGTATCGCGTACATGGAGTCGCGTATCCGAAAGCGTGACGAAGCTCCGATTTTCTCGGACCGAAACCGGAGTTCATATTGTTACAAGCACTATCTGAAAACGTGAGAAAGTTGCTTGTGATTATGTATTGCGTGGGGACCCAACCAGCCTTTCCAGACCGCAGCAAAATAGCCCCTCTCGAGTAATGTTGACCTGTGACCGCTTGGTTATGCTTGGTGTACGCCGATGGTACCTGCGTACAGTTTCAGCGTACGTGAGACGACATCGCACAGCCGACTGGCCCCGTTCTAACAAGCTACGTTCCACACAAGAAAAGACACCGTTCGAGCGTAATTCTGTGAACCTTCCGACGCATGTCGGCGCGGCGGCATCTGCTATCAACAGTTTGCACCACGGCAAGTTCAGAATGCTTAAATGGGCGACCTGGAATCGCGGTGTGTGTTCTCTCGCCAAAAGATAATCGGAATCTACAGTGCCGAGGACGAAGGGTAGTGGCGGAAACTGTTTTTTACTAGGCACATGTGCGCATTACAATTACAGACAATTCCGCCAAGAATAGGAAAGGTAATCTTTGGTGTCCCCACACATGTACCGCGTACGTACCACTACAGTAGATCTCCTCTTCTGAAATATTAGCAAGGAAAACTTCCGAAAATCGGGAAGTTCTTATTTTCTAGTGAGCGAAATTGTAGCTTAAAATTTGTTTTACACCCACGATACGTTTTATGAGCAGAAAAGTCTTGTGAGCATGCGCCACAAGCATCATAATTGCGGGATATTCAGCGCTTAAAAAGATTTCCTAGTAGAAACCAAAGATTTTGTAGTAGAATACATATTCTACGACAGTTTAGGACCTGCTACCTTCAAAACGTAGACTAGCTAGGCGCTTCATCTCATAGCTACTGCACTGGTATAACTTTCACGTCTCACTGTACCGTGGTTTACACTATGTTGGCCAGACTTGACTGAGTCCCTGATGCAAAGGAAGTTAATTCAGGACACCCAGACGATAGGGTCAGAGAAGAGGCTGTACAGACGGTAACTTGGCCGGCCATCATGTCTAATACACATACATGCACTCCAGCATATGAAAACCTATGGGTTCTGCACAGGCTCAATAAACAACGTCAGAGAGAATCTTAAGATGTGCCTGGAACGTGAAAGCATCTACGGATTGTTTGTGTAAACAGGTATAAGCAGCGAGCATGCTGCAAATGTAATTGATAGGCAAACGTCAAGGCTGTCATGGGGCGAATTTAACAAAAAGAAATGGTGAAAAAGATCCCAATTTCAAACTACATTGATGTTATATGTGCATGCACTATAAAAACTGTCATCAGTATGTTAACTGTACATAAACACTCAAGTGATATGATCAAACGGAACTAGAGGCCCCACTACAATCGCCCAGTTATGTTTCTTTGCAGTGGGATAGGTCGGTATCTGTTAGTCGCACAAACAAGATTCTCTGATGGCATGGAGAAATGGCTGGAAAGCGGCTATGGAGCTCCAGCTGCTTTACACATTTTCTGTAATACCAGTTATTTGTTTGAAGTTTGCAATAAAATTGATGTCATTTGGTAGTCTTTTTAATTAATGAACGAAACTTTTCGTGGCCACAAAACAGTGGTCGATAAACAAATGCTCACTTTCTTTGGTGGCTTGTAACGATTCACTAGAATTTCACATGGCCAACCCAAGGAATCCATGGCTCGTACACTGCAGGGTAGTGCTAGTCTGCAAAAACATTTGACAGGACGACTGGAAACTAGCGCGGCCCACAGGCTCCATAGGTGGAAACCAGTAGCCCACCCACACAGTGCCATAAAACAGGTAATGAATGGAGCGAGTCTCTGCTAAATATTAAGCAGGTTCAAAGGGTTGGTTCGCATTGATAGATTTTATGCCATCGTTCACTGTGCGTAGATTAACTATTTAGTGGGCACAATAGTCATTTTTGTTATTTCGGACAGTTCTTGAAGGGTTGCCTAAATGTTCTTTAACAAAACAAAAAGTGAAAGCTCTCAGTTAGGAATTTTAAAAACATTGTTTAGCCTCTCCAGCAATTGACCCAGCCTGAAGGAACTCGGCTGATAGTTAGTGCCGACTCTCGTCCTCGCTTGCTAGCTCCCTGACCAAGCACATGAATGCAGTGACTAAGAAAGATGGTGACCAAAGTGAGAAAAGAAGGTGGATCCCGTACAACAGCCCTTGATCATCTAAACACCAGAAAAAGCGCCGATGACTCACAGGCCACGACTAAGGCGTTAAAATACCTTTTGACATAAATTTACAGGGCATTTACAACCTTTTATAAAAAAAAATCTTATTACACACAGTCCCTCCATAGAAGGGGTTTGTTTCAGACAAGGTCGTTGAAATTTGTTATTAGTAAGAACATAAACTTATCATTGGTCCCTTTCATTCAGCACACTTACGGGCTTCGTTTTAAAACCCTGCTGTTTCTATTTCACGTATAAATGAACTGCTTATGCAATATACTCTTATTTACCTATGTTCGAAGTAAACTGTGTTATACCGTAAAATGTGATGTGCCGAGTGCATGCAGGTGTAACATTCTTCAATGGGACATGCAGAACATGAAGCTCAGTGCTGATAAACTTAAATCAGGGAAAATAAAGCTCCCCATGTTGCTTCTTTATTTTTGTAACTATTCTCTCTACCAAATACCTTGGTGGTAACTCAACTAAGCTCACCTTTACCCTAGGCCTTTATAATTATTTTGCTCTGCAATTATACATTCTCAGCTGGAGCATGCCTGCTGAATTCAGGCCCCAACCACGCTTTGCTATTTCACATTTGCAGCTGTATGAAATGTTGTTCTTTAGGTTTTGCCAATGATTTCCAACAGGCCACTTAACTAATGTCAAAACCATTTTATACCTTTAATTGCTATTTATAGCAAACAGTATTATATCATTTTTCATAACACATTTTGTTGTAACCTCATTCAATAATTTTGTTACCCCGCCAGCCTGGTTCATAAATCTTTGCGTGAACATGCTTGCCTTGCAGCTAATCTGCAGTAACAGACACCACACATTTTGGCTTTCCAGCGTAGCTTTGGTGTCCGCAAAAAGGAATCTTTTTCTTGGCTCGTCTGCAGCGCTTTGTAGAAAAAGATCACTTGCTGGTTTGGCTTTCCCGCAGGACTCTAGTGTAGTGCAAGAGAGTATCACTTGCTTATTCCTTTTTTGTTGAGGTTTTAATGCTGTGCATCTTCCAGAAGAACCCTGGCATTTTGTTCAGAAATGGAGCTTCACAGCACAAACCGTGCACAGAATGTAGAGCTACTCACTTTTTGCATAGACACGGAAGTTTGGCAGATCACTTGTCATTGACAAGCAAGTGTTTGATTTCTGGCTTAAGGTGCAACGCTGGGATAGTTTACTAGTTGGGGGGAAAAAACACAGCGGTGATAAACAGTACTGAAGTACTAGGAAAGGTGCCGTGATCAACATGGTTTCCATGTGTTTGGAGCTTTTTGGTCCAGTGTTTTTCATGAATATTTGCCAGGGGGCCTTAACATGGCCTGCTTTTGTGTAACAAAAATGTCAACAGTGAAGCACTTATCAATGCTCACATGCTGCTCATTGATACCAGAGCAAAAGTACGTCCAGCAGTCATTTTATTGTTAAAGCCACCCATGACCCATACACCTTCCAGCTGTACTGCAACTTTCACAACCACCGACAGGCATTCACATCCATGCACGTGGCCTTGGCTCCAGTTCTTGCACAGGGTATTAAGAAGTACTCTCGGTAGTGGGCAATGTCACGCTCGACAGCAACCATTACCCCGAAGTTGTACTTGATAAACTATTTTTTAAGCCTGTTGGCTTAAAGGGTTGTTTAAGTGCCCGTTTTGTGGAAGAAAAAGAAACAGCTAATGGGCACACAACACACAACCCGTGAATGTGTTTTCTAGCAGCTTGCTTCTGACGAGACTTGCATCGTTGTAAACGAAATGTGGGACATTTTATAATGCCCCTTACCACTAAGTAAATTCACTTGAGCAATTTTCCAAAACAGTTTACACAGTGCGGAGTTAAAAAGCAATAGAATGTGAAACGTCCCCTCACAATTGGAAACTCTTCCTGTCCACTACCCCAAAGGCTTGGACAGTAGACGCTTAAGCACGCTTCACCAGTTGCGAATACAAGCATTAGTGTCAAGTTGGACTCCGCAGAGTGCTTGGGATGGGCATATAGATGTCACGGCCACTTGGAATTTGTGCATAGACTGCAAGTCTCTGAGATAAGCTCTCATCATCATTAGCCCATCCTGCTGAGAGTGAATGAAAGTATTGTGGCTGGTTATGTTCAATTTCAACCAAGCCTAACACAAGAGTAAAAAAGGAACGAGCCTATCAAAATACATACTCAAAGCAGATGCAGGTGGAAGTTCTGTTGCCTAACCAGGTTAGAGGAGGCGAAAGGTACTGGAGCGAAGGAAAGGAAAATAAAAGCCAAGCAGTAATTTTAAGTCTTGCCTATCATTTCATTAAGACTTCCTAAGTTGAAAGCACAATGGTACTCTAAGCAACAAATCTGAGCATAGATGAACAATAACTGAATTGTCACTTGTTAACCTTATGCCCACCAGGCTTTTAAAGGACTATTAGCAGAAGTTCCAAACTTGGCTCACACGGCGATCTTATCGGCTGCACTTCTCCCATGCTTGCACAGTTGGAGCTTGAGCCTCCTTGCACAAGAAGCCAGCCAGTCGGCGAATGGTTTCAGTGGTATCTTGAATAGACATATCTTTGGACGGGCAGTTGGGGTCCACCCACGGAAGTGAAACTGCGCTCCCTGCACGGATTCTGCAGCGCCACGTGCACAGATCGTTTCTGCGGAATAGTCAGGATACATTTGTCGGCGACAGTACTACTGCCCCGGGGGAAAAATTCCAGAAGATACATGCGAGATCGGATTGCGTTCGATGATGCCGTGCGCTACCTGACGACACTCGATTCGCACACGCTGACACTACGTCGCTCGCCACGGCGCGACGCGATGGGAAATACTGATCCCCACGTTTTATAATTGAGCCACCACTCCAGAATCAGAACACAAGGCTTGGCATGGAAGAAGCGAGGCACAAATAGACAACAAATGCAGGCGCGTAAAGCCAATAGCACGCGAACTGCAAAACAACGTGAAGCTTACAAAATATTAAACGATAACAGTACAGTTCTAGGAGCATGTAAAAAGCGGGGCGAAGCAGCGTGCAGAAAACAATGCGTTAGGCTTACCAAGACGTGCAACAGCAAGTTCACAAAAAATACCCAATCTAAATAATTACAAGCACACCTCCAACAAGAAAAAAGCGCCGCGAGGCAGCCGCTGTACAGGGAGATAAGGACGTAACGATGCGTCAGGCCTGCCATTCGAACCACGGGCGGAGAACATCGGGACACAAGACGCGAACACCCGGCTGCCGTCGGTAACACAAAAAAGTGGCATAATGAAATGACGTAAATATGACGTTTGTTTTGTGACGTCACAAGAAGTCACGTGATTACTTTAGCTTGACGTCACTTCTGCGTGGCAGCAGCTGTTGCCAGGGGGGCGCAGCTCGTGCCACGCGCGTGGCAGGAGACTTAACCTAAAACTTAATATAGCCGGCTGACCCTGGCTGCTACCCATATAGTTTCTTTCTATGTACACTAGAGATGAATCTGGCGCTAGCGTCTATGCGCCTCATATCATAGAGTTTCATTCTAATATACACTAGAGGGAAATCTGGCGCCACTATCTAGAGGAGCCGCGCTTCGGCGAGCGTTCCGTCATGCACCGGGCCGGCACGTTCCACTTGTTCTTGGTATGGCTCATGAACAGGCGGAAAAGTTGGCTCTGGCTGAAAAAAAGCAACAATATTACTGCAGAAGGTTCATCAAATTTGTTTTGTTATTGTAAAAGTGAACCTTCAAAAAGATTAATTTGTCAGAGATTATGTGGAAGCTTCAGGCACGATGAACAAGAAAAAAAATGTTACCCTTTTTTGTTGATCCTGGCTTCGAGAGAGAAAAAGAAGTTATATGGCCAGCTAAGCCAAGTAGGAGAGGAACGTCGCTAGCGGCAATGGTGCCGCCCACGGCGGCCCGCGATAGCAGCGACAGATTTCCCTCTAGTATATATTAGTATGACACTCTATGGTTCATATCAAGGCCGTCTGTGTCGTCATGGGCCGCCATTATACCATGCGCTCGCCTTAGTTTCGTCGTTGGCTTGGATTGAAACGTTTTAGTGCCCGTATATTCGAACGCAGTGCGAGAAAAATGCGAATGGCGTGTTATTCTAGAAGTGCAAACTAAAACAGGCTGTTTTAAAGATAAGGGAAAAGGAAGTAAAGCGTATTTTTGCCGGAACGGTTGTGCCTAGTATTCTGCACGCCAGGCTGGTGGTTAACAACAATACTAATATTTGGGGGGAAACTCATTAGAGACTCGGATTTTATTAATTTTACCTTTATTTCAGATAATAACTTGTTTGAAGAGTTTGGAAATGTTTTTGAGCGTGCCCATGAAAACGTCGTCTTCGTGGTGAACCGGCGCAGCGACCGTCAGCTACAGTTTAACAAAACTTATTGCTGAGCGCGTTGGTTCACACAAGAAAAAAGAAAACGTGGCCTTAAACAGTCGTGGACGAAAACGAGATAGGACGGATACAGGCGCCCATATCTGTCGTATCTTGCTTAGCCGAAGTACGCTTGGTTTCTTTTTCTTTTTTTATTTCGTCAGCTACAACTTTCCCGACGGCATATTACCTTCTCAGTAATACGTTCCTTCTACTCCGGCATGTCCAACGTCAGATGCAATCACGCAGTGCCTGCTCTTTCACCGAACACGCAGTTTCCACGGCTCACTGCAACCACAATACCTCGTAGACGTGTTAATGCATAGTGAAGAAAGCAAATACCAAAAACCGCTTAAGAATCCAATTGTCATGCCAATTACAAGCCAGAAGCAGGGGTCTTCCAACAACCCCCCACGACGACATCGATTCCCAGGTGCAGTTTCCTCTCTAGTATATTTACAAATAGCGTCCTCGATAAACACGCACCGGGGTTGCCCCTAACACCGGAACGGTGCACAGTGCCATAGAGTTTCTTACAATATACACTAAAGAGGAATCTGGCGCTAGTGTCTATGCGACTCACATGAAAGCCGTCTGTGTTTTCATGGACCGCTATTACATCATCAGCCGCCTTAGTTTCATCATTGGCTTGGATTGAAACGTTTTAGTGAACGCAAATTTAAACAAAGTGCCAGAAAAACGTGAAAAATAGTGTGCAAAGAGGCTGTTTAACTGTACGAAAAAAGCAAGTAAGGCCTATTTTTGCCGGAATGATTTTGCCTGCTATTCTGAGGCCAACGTGGTAGTTACGGACAATGTTAACTTGTTGGGGAAACTCATTAGAGACTCTTATTTTATTATTCTATCATTTTTTCAGAAAATAAGTTGTTTGAAGAGTTTGCAAAGTTTTTTGAGCCTGTTTATGAAAACGTCGCCTTCGTGGTGACCTATGTCAAAATCCCGGTGCACCGATTGTCGGCTACAGCTTAACAAAACTTGCCGCTGAGCGAGTTAGTTTATACTTGAAGAAAAAAAAACCTGGCGTAAAACAGTCGTGGACGATGACAAGATAGGACGGATACAGGCACTTGTATCTGCCGTATCTTGAAGTGCCAGTGTTGGCATTATTCTAGTTCACTGTAGTTCCATTTTGCTTCTGGCCGGACTTCTGCACCTGCCGTATTTTTATTACGGTTCATACTAATCGTTTCCTGAAACTTAAGCTATGACTCGGCAAACATGGTCACGTAAGCGACCGTGCCGCTGGTGTCAGTTGGTCAGTGTTGTTTCAGGCAAGTCCAGCGCGTCCGACGGCTGTGTTAACGGGTGGGTCAGCCGGCAAAGTGCCGCAGTAACTGCTTCGGTGTTTACGCGTTCGTTTGTAACTTTAATTGTTCACCCCACAATTCTTACTGCTATAAAAAGAATGTACCCTACATTTAAGCGCAAATAGTGTGTTCGTTTGTAACTTTAATTGCTCACCCCACAATTCTTACTGCTATAAAAAAATGTGCTCTACATTTAAGCGCAAATTTCTCGATCGGCAAGCTAATAAGCCCTGCCTAATTTGCGTTTGCTTTCGCCTGCCCCAGCCAATCGCCCAGCAGGGCTTATGACATCACAGGTTCTGTTGCGACAAATGAGCTAGTGGGTCGCATGGACATTCCTTTTTTTCCTAGTTATGTAGCTTATTTGAGCGAAGATTACGTTAAAAGTGATGTCAGTATGATTCTAACGAGGCAGTCTTTCGAATGAACCAAACTTGTGTTTTCTTAAGCTGAAGAAGAAGAATAGGGTAGGTTGTGTCGACTCTCCCGGCAACCGCGAGAAATTTCTCACGGCCGTGGCCGCTGATTGGATAAGTACGCCACCGGAATATTCTCGGTGACAAATATTCCCCGAAAACTCATTCCTCCAGCTGGTCCTGCGGCGCGGTGGTATAGCACCTACTATGAAACGGGAAGGCCCAGGTTCGAGTCCGGCATGGGCGAAAGGTTCTTTTTTTTTTTTGGAATTTTTGAAGTTTTTGCTCATCGTGATTTTGTTATCACTCTTTTTTATTCTGGTTATTACCACGTCAGGCGATCGACGCACAGCACTTCTAGAATGGGTTGGGTTAATCTTAATATAGGTTGTGTTCTGTGTCATTGGGCTTGGTTAGGTTAGGTTCGTTGCAGTTGGGTTGTATTTGGGTAAGTTAGGCTACGTGACTCGGGGGACGAATTGCAAAGTGTTATTACCGCACTGGACAAGCAGAGTAGAGCCGTGGGCCTGAAAATTAATATGCAGACAACTAAAGTACTGCTCAATAGCCTAGGGAGAGCACAGCGGTTTGAGATATATGGCGAGGCAGTAGAAGTGGTAAGCGAATATATCTACTCAGGCCAAGTAGTGAGCCCGGATCCCAACCATGAGGCAGAGGTAATTAGAAGGATAAGAATGGGGTGCAGTGCATTCGGCAGGCATTCTCAGATAATGAATGGCAGCCTACCATGGTGCCTGAAGAGTAAAGTATACAGGGTGTCCCAGCTATCATGCACCAATATTTAAAAAAAGAGTAAAGGCGTAACTCGAAAGAAACCAGGTGCATAATGTTTGCAGTACTGTGAAGAAGCGGACAGTATTTTTTTCTTTAATGAGACTTAATTAACTAATTATAATTAATTATCTAACTCCAGAAATACTCTCCTAATCACTAAAGTGTCAATGAGGCACTTGAAGGTAACCACGAGGGGCATCTAACTGCGGTATTTTCAGCGATGAACTAATTGCGTACACATTTATTCTGACTGATAAAGGAAACCCGCGAAATATGAAAAATACCACGTGACGGCGCCTCCGCGCGCACCGTAAAGCAACGCCCTCAAACAGGCTGCCTCTGAGTTAGCCAGAATGAAATAGACAAAAGAAAGAAAGAAGAAATCGCGACCGAGTTTATTCCTTATCTGCACACGCGTCCCGCGAATCTTGCTGCTGCTGCTCCTTCCATGCATGCTACAGTCGAACACGGATATATCGAACTCCAAGGGGATCGCGAAATAGTTCGATATATGAAAAATTCGATATAAAACATACGGGCTCTGAGACCTCACCTATGGCGGACGATCACTTACCGATCGTCGCATTCAAGAATGACAACTAATTCCGCACTCACGACGCAACAGGACGCTTTATTTCCGTGAAAAAAATCGCTGATCTTGGCCTGCTTCTTCGTCCTGGAAATGATATTAAAACGCTGGTCTCGATCTTCTCGAGGCTGCACAACTAGAAAATTCCAGCAGTACGCCGCGCCTTCGCACACCATGCCCAACACGCATGCAAAAGAACAGCGCGCACGTACCACAAGAACTTTGAAGGTAACAATTCCAAGGCTCTCTGAACGGACTCCTCGCGATGGTCATCTCCGAGAGAAACAGTGATCTCCGAAAGGTGCGGGACAACTCGCCAAACAGCAGCAACAGCAGCATAATGCAAAAGAAGGAGGAGGCCGCCAGCGCCTTCGTTTCCTCTTCCCTTTCCCGGGATGACATCGTGGGAAGACAGACCCAGAGAGAGAGGAAAAAAAAAACTCTTTTTCGGCAAGCCGGAGAACGTACGCAGCCACAAAAAAAAAGTACGTGCGCAGTCGGGGTATCCCTACCTCGCACTGTCACATTTTCCGAGCGTTCGGGCTTGTATGCCTAGAGAGATTTATCATACCGGGCTCCGTCCGCTAACGGTACGGCGGCCGCTAGCGGGGCCTGACTGGGAAAGCGCAAATTCGTTCCGGTAGGGGGGATTAGTTCCGCGAGCCAGTCTTCGCCATGCCCGCGCATTCCTCCACATCCTCCTCAACCTCAATCGGGGGTGCAGCGACCGGCGAAGAGGACCTTCCAGCTCGCGCGGCGTTCGATATACCCAATGTCGGGAAAAATACGGTTCGATATAAACATACGAATTCCTATACTTTTACACAGAATTCTCAACGCGATAATTTATGAGTTCGATATAGACAATAATTCGATATACCCGTGTTCGATATATCCGTGTTCGACTGTATTATCAAGGTGATGCGCTGTCTCTTCGGGCGGGTAACACGCGAAGCAGTTGCTTTCAATCCGCTTTGTTTGGGGACGCTGCTTTACAATGCGCGCGTAAGCGTCGTCACGTGGTATTTTTCATATTTCGCGGGTTTCCTTTATCAGTCAAAATAAATGAGTACGCAATTAGTTCGTCACTGAAAATAGCGCAGTTAGATGCCCCTCGTGGTTACCTACAAGTGCCTCATTGACACTTTAGTGATTAGGACAGGATTTCTCGAGTTAGATAATTAATTACAATTAATTAATTAAGTCTCATTAACGAAAAAATTACTCTCCGCTTCTTCACAGTACTGCAAACATTATGCACTAGGTTTTCTTCGAGTTACACAATTTCTCTTTTTTTAAATCTTGGTGCATGATAGCTGGGACACCCTGTATAACAGTTGCATCTTACCGGTACTCACCTACAGGGCAGAAACGCGGAGGCTCACTAAGAGGGTTCAATTAGAATTGAGGACGACTCAGCGAGCAATGGAACGGAAGATGATAGGTGTAACGTTAAGGGACAAGAAGAGAGCGGAGTATGTCAGGGAACAGACGCGTGTTAAGGACATATTAGTAGAAATTAAGAAGAAGAAATGGGCGTGGGTAGGGCTTGTAATGCGAAGGAAACATAACCGTTGGTGATTAAGGGTAACAGATTGGTTCCCTAGAGAAGGCAAGCATGGCAGGGGGCGACAGAAAGTTAGGTCAGCAGGTGAGATCAAGAAGTTTGCGGGGATAAGTTGGTCGCTGTTAGCAAGGACCATAATAACTGGAAATCTATGGGAGAGGCCTTTGCCCTGCAGTGGGTGTAGACAGGCTGGTGATGATGATACGTTCGGTAGAGTAAAATACTTTGGGTAGAATGACTTAGGTCACGCTATGTTAGGTTCAATGAGGTAAGGTTATGTAACACTACTTTAGGTTCGATTTCGCCTTCACCTTGGTCGCTTGAATTGTAAGGTGGCCGCCGTACGGGACTCTCGTTGGTTATCGTACAATATACAAGTAAATTCAGGTGTGCTTAACCTACTTCAGGTAATATTATTGAGCGAGTTTTACGCTAGCCAGCTTTTATGAAAACTGCCGTGAGAAGCTCCCGGAGGTAATTCTCACGGCTGCCGTGAGAATAGACGCAGCCAATAAGATGTGACCAGCCTTCTTGTGACGCGTCTGGAAAATTAATGGAAATAGAATGAAGAGCTTCTTAACTTTGTGAGTGTCTTCAGGCGCGTCCAGGACAATGATCCTGCGGAAGAATTTGAAGAGAGCGAGTTATGTTGCCAAGACTCGCCTGGTCTTCATGTAAGTTCAAGTGTTCTTGAAGCCCTATTGCATACTGTTAATGGCCTTTCCGCCAAAACTCCATCGTACCAATATTGAAAGTCAATTTCAATAAGGTTTTCTTAAGAATGCCGCATCAAATGGAGTATTTCTATTCAATACGAGCCAAATCCAAAGTTTTCGTGCTAATAGTCGTCAAATCCGTCGCATGATTTTAAGTGCGAATGCACTTCTTAAGCGAGCCTGAATCGTCCGCCGCCGTCGTCCGCATAGCAACAGCTGCGGGTGCGCGCGCTCCTCGTCTTCCTCCTCGTCTTCCCTAGCAACGGGGGGAGATGGGCGCGCGCTACTCTCCTCCTCCTCTCTCCGCTCAGTGGTGGTGGTGGTGGTGATTTATTAACAAAAGAGGGAAGAGAAAAGGCCTGGGGATATTGTTGAACTCAACGGGGAGTTCACCCTCATACGACCCAGTCCAGGGAAGGGGATTGGGGCTTCAAAGGATAGGAAGAGAGAAGGGGGAAGAGGAGAGCGTTAGGAGAGTGGGAGATAGTCTATATCGCGTTCGTTTAGTCCATGACTCGATGGCTAGGCGCCCCTGGTATTGACGGGGTGACATACCAAATGCTTCGGAACCTGGACATCACCCAGCTGCAGCCGCTGCTACAGCTCTTCAACCAGGTGTGGAGGGAGGGCAGCCTTCCACCTACTTGGCGGGTGGCCCTAGTGACTGCAGGTGTTGGGCGCCTCCTCTCCTCTTCGGGCGGGAGAGCTCTCGCTCGCATAGCGGGCGCTCCGCATTCCGACGCGTGAGGGCGCTCGTGTAGCCCTCGCCGTAACGGCGGGCGCTACTCTCCTCCTCCTCTCTCCGCTCAGTGACTGCGGGTGTTGGGCGCCTCCTCTCCACTCCAAGATCACGATATCCACCGTAATCCCGCAATCAACAACCGTGCATTCGCACTTACACACTCTCCCCTTCGTGGAAGTGCGAGGGAATTTTTTTAATTTCTCGTGGACGTAAACTTTCCCTAGCTTACATGTAAACCACAATAAAATAGCTTTCGCAGCGCTGAATTTAGGTCCTGTAAAAAACTTTCGCTTTTATAAACGATAGTCTTTCTCGAGCTACTTAAACGCAGAAATTTTGGTTTGTCTGTATGTCTGTCTGTCTGTCTGGGACTCGATTCAGCCAGCCGGCCAAAGTTAAATAAAAGCTGCTCAATAGGTTTACATACCCACAGCCAGATCTAAACGGGTAAGTCCGGTGGCAATGTTCATACTTGTCAACATTGTTGAACAAGAACAATACACTACGCAAATATGCGGCAAAAAATCAATACATAAGTGATATTTGCAGTGTTCCGTTATAAAAAAATCATAGATGCTTGATTTTTGGGATAGCAAATTCTACATCCACCGTAGAAAAACGATCACTCCGTCGCCTGCTGTCACCCGCGCCACAACAGCTTCGGTGGCTTTTTAAGAAATCAAATGGCAATAGTTACGAAAGGTTCCACTAGATAGGTTCCACGTTCCACTTGGACCTTACATGGAGAACGGCAACGTGGTTCTATAAACGTTTAAGTAGTGCGCCTCGATTCACGCGGGTTTCCGCTGTACGGCAGCACAGGCGTCGAGGCACCCGGCCTGGTGCAGTGGAAGGCAGTAAATTTAAATTGACTTGAGCAAACCTCTAGGGTGTTTACCTTTGGAGGAGCGCGACATAAGAGGAACAGCATGAGAGGTGAGAGGGAAAGCAAAGGGAGTCATTTACTAGACAAATGTCGATGACAGACTATCGTCTTTTGTCGACATTTGCAACGAAAGGAGCAGATACGCGGCCATTTTTTTCTCAAGTTATGTTTAGGGGGATTTGTCTAATTTCAAAAAAGAACTCAAGGATAAGTACTAAAACTTAGCTTAAATAGCGACATCAGATATCTCTTTCGGTACAGGCACCAGCAATTTGCCTCAGAAAGTGTGTCCACCGAATTAACTGCTACCATATCTCGGTCAATAGTTCGGCGAACAACCTCCCCTCTCCTCCTTTTTATGGGGCGTGATGAGGCTCGGCAAGGCGTGATCGGAAGCGCCAGTTTTTCGGGCCATATATTGTCCTTATCAATAAATATCACAAAACTACCTGCACTCTTTACAAATAGGCCGGTCCCCATCCGGAAGCGGAAATGCGTTTTATGCCTTCAAAGTGACATTTTATGCCTTTATAGGGGAAATAAAGACAAAATGCAAATTTTGTTCTTCCTGATTAAAATATAACTGAAAACAGTTCTGATGCAAACTTCACTCAAATAAGCTGCATAATTGGGAGAACAGAGAATGGGCATGCGGCACCCTCGCTACTTTTGCGCGCTCAATTTATGACGTATTATCGGCACTTCGTTGCGATTTGCTGGGGCCGGCAAAATCCAATCGAAATTAAACATGGATTTGAAACTTGCAGACGAGGTATTTAGCTTAAATTGAGTGCACATTATTTTTTAGCAGTAAAAGTAATGGTTTCGAATAATATTACAGGGCTAAAGAATACGGGAGCAATCCGCGGCCCATTCCGAACTCGTTAAGGGTGGAGTGGCCGCAGGCCTCTTCAAGAATGTCTGGTATGGGTCGTGCCACCACCAGGTTGAGGCCATGTTGCAGGACCGAGTCCAACGCTTGCAGGTTTCAGGATACCCTCAGCACCTCATCTGCCGCCCGTCTATTAATCTCCTGCCAGAAGAGAGGGTAAGAAGGCTTCAAGAACACAACGGTTACACCGTACGTTCATGGCGTCGCTTGCAGGCTGAAGAGGGTCGTTGTGCATTCGGAAGTGCGAATAGCTTTTCAGCCCCCAGCAAGCTCGCCAGCCTGTGCAAGAAAGCAAATTCCGTAGATCCTCCAGAAAACTGGCGCCAAGAAGCACACCACGCCGTTCAGAGAGTGCGCGACTGAAGCTGTCTACGAGATACCCCTCTCATGTGGCAACTCCTACTTGGGGCAAACCGGACGTTGTATCAACGATCTCCTTCGCGAGCCCGCCTGCTCTGTCAAGTTATTCTAGCGGCACCTCACGTGCTGCACATGTTTTTTTTTTTCGGCTGAGAGCCTTTCTCGAACAGTGCAACATCTTAAAACGAGATCACAAATAAAGAACGCCCGAGATTTTAAAAGCGTTTTCAGTGCACGAGCATGCACGCACCTTGTTAGAGAAGGAGATAGTGCATCTACGCAGTTACAATTTCTCATTTTCGTGTTTTCTTTCTAGTTGTTCTTATATTGCTAGCCTGCACTAAACCAACGATAGTTGTTAGCGCCCGTATTTGGCGTTTTCACCGTCCCTACGTCCTGTCTCTATAGCTCTGGTTTTTCGTAAGCATAAACCAACTATCCCAGCTCAATCCAAATATTTCTTGCAGCTCACACAGCCGGTGCGTATGCACTAACAATTGTCAGAAAAGAAGACGAGCGTCGGCGGCTTGTAAACAGCGTTATGAAGTGAACGCGCTGCACTTCAAGGCCCAGGGTGAACAGAAAATATACATCATCAACCTATACAGCTTCCCGACGGCGAAAGCATGCCATTTTTCCCAAATATTTTCGCAAAGATCTGCACGGTGCTTCACTCACCCGTTGGCAGGGGATTTTGATCCACCAACACTTGAAATGATTACTGAATACATTCTGAGAATGGTCTCTTCAGTATGGTGCAGCAGTTTGTCCGACTCCCCGAGAGTGCCACACACACGCTCCGTCTGTCCGATTTAACTTAGTCTAAAAAGTGAAAAAAAATTAGTGCCCTTCCACTCTGTGAAGGATGATCTGCGAAGCTGGATGCAGTCCACGGAGTGCACGAAAGAAAACACATGTTTGTTCGTAATTCGCCATTGAGCATAGACCCGCCGCGGTGGCTCAGTGGCTAAGGCGTTGCGATGCTGAGCACGTGGTCGCGGGTTCGATTCCCAGCAGCGGCGGCCGCTTTTCTGATGGAGGCGAAAAGTGAAAACTCCCGTCTGTACGAGATTTCGGCGCACGTTAAAGATCCCCAGGTGGTCAAAATTATTCCGGGGCCCTCCATTACGGCGCGCCTCAACGCCGGTGATGCGTCGGCGCGTTAAACCCTACAATCATCATCAGCAGCGATTGAGCATAGCAATTAGCTCAATGAAACTTAAAAGGACCCGAGCTTCAGTCTCGCGGACAAACACGGAGCTGTCTGTTTTACTGCCGCGTAGTAGGCGTTGTGGCGAACCAGGGTAGCGTGGTCGAAGTGGACCGTGGTTGGTGTCGTGCCGGGGCAGTCATGATGAGGAAGCTGAAGGAGAAGAAAACTTTATGTACAAGTACTTGCATCTCGATCTCAGAGAACAGGCAGTGCACTCCTGCGCGCGAGAGATTAAATAGGCGCGTTGGGTCCGTTCCCCTTCACCCTTTTTCTCGGCTGGCGTCAGGGCGCACCAATCACAAAATTCATGGCACTGATAGTAGCGCCACGCCACCCCCCCTACACACACACACGCACACGCACGCACGCACGCACGCACCCACGCACGCACCCACGCACGCACGCACGCACGCACGAGAGACCCGTTCCTCTTTTGCGCAGGTGAGCGTTAGGTTGCCCCGCCGTGGCAATCCGCCGTGGGTCGGAGCCCGCTTTGTCCAGGTGATGTTGCACCACCGGGAAGACGCCTTGCATTCCTCTGTCGTAATATTGGTCGAATGGCTCGTTGAAAACGCCTCCAACGTCGTCAAACACGCCACAAAAAGGGCATGACAGTGATGCGCATGCACACCGCCGAAACTTGCAGTGCGGTGCGCCAAGCAATGCTATTGTCAGCACCGCCGCTGGGCAGTTGGCGCTTGAGGGGCCATGAGGTCGCTGAAAGGCCTATTGTCAAGTAGCAGCATAGTTCACCACTGTGGACGCGCCGGGTCGTCGAACGTCGATTAGAGAAGACCGACAGCAGGTCTTTGGTGGTTCACCCGAGCGCAGAAGACGTGTTGCGTAACAGCGTCACAACAGCATATTACTGTTTGTGTAACAAACCCACCCAATCTGCTCGACCACCGAGAGGACGCCGGACAAGTTGCATTGGGAAGTTCGAAGTCCACGTTTAAACATCCCGTCAGAACAACGCACGTGTCATCAGTAAGGGCATAAAACCTATAACTTCACGTGCAGCCCCCCCCCCCCCCCCCCCTCTCCCAAACCATGCACGTCGGCAACCGGTGATGTGCCCGGGCTTAGAAGTGCAAGAAACCGCCGAAAATGTCCCTCTAAAGCCCTTTAAGCTGAACAATATTACCCCACATCGGCGTTCCAAGAGGGCAAGTGGCCATTCATACGTGAGGGATTCGCAGCTTCTTGACGAGCTGGAACTAGATCGCAACGATGGCGGCAGCGGCATTCTATTGTTTTTGCACCTATTCGTGCTTCTGTTTGGGCCGAGGCTTCTCCTATTCCCGCTCTTCCTCCAAGCGAACGACATGCGTCCGTTCTATGGCGAGTTAAAGCTGGAAGGTCTCGAGCTCTATTCTAGCTGACAAACATATGACTCTCCGTTTCTCTCCCCCGTCGTGGGCATCGTACTGTCGGTGTAACACACCAACGCAGACCGAAACTGCTCGATTACGGACAACAGCGGACAGGACGCATTGAGCCATGAGACTTCCACGTTTAAATCTCGAACCAGCACAACGGGCATTATCGGTAGTGGCCCAGCTGCGCGTGCACATCCCACTTCCCTCCCCCCCCCCCCCCCCCCCCACTACGCGTGCACGCATAAACCGGACACCGTTGATTGGCGCTTACTTAGGCGTGAAATACACCGGCGAAAATGTCGCCCCAAAAGCCTTCTTAAGTTCAAGAAGAATGGTGGGTTCACGCTGGCGTTCCAACCGAACAAGAAGCTCTTCAATTCACACCTACTCGGCAAGGTGGAATTTTAGGCGGCCATGGTGGCGGCGGCTTCCGGTCATTTTTACGCCCACTCATGCATCTGTATGTTCTCCGCCATCATCTGACAACGACGATACCGCCATTGCCAGTCGAAAGCGCAACGTGTTAAAGAGGCATCGGTGGTGGCAAGGGGAAGAGGAGTTGTGATAGAGTGGTCGGCGGTGGCGGGGAGGAGCCCCGGAGCGGCGCCGAGTAAATCGGAATCACCGGAATGAAAACTAAGGCGAGGCGGGGGGGGGGGTTATACATATACGGGTTCGAATTAAAAACAGAGAAAAAAATACTAGTAAGAGAGGACACTCCCATGGAGCCCTGCGGCCGAATGACTGCAGTGTAGTGTAACGCGCCGAGCGGGTAGCCAAAGTACTAACCGTACTTTCGTTCACTTTCGTACGTTCACTTTCGGTTGCGGTTTCGCGGACGCCGATTTTGGCCGGTAGTTTGAATGGCTGGAAAGCGCTGCTCACGGCGACAGGCATCGATACGGTATTCGGACGCTTTCATGCATTAATTAGTGTTTATTTCAATATATAATTCTCAGGCTTAGTGCCCGCATGATTTAAAAAAAAAAACATTTTGTTTTTTGAAATGTGAAATTGCAATTTACAGTACCATACACAGTTGGTTAAGAATTCTGTCGTGTGTTCACATCTTGTCAAGCCACATAAAAGAGACACGCCATAAATGAAGAAATATTTACTGCATGACATTGAACGAAACAACAAGTTCAAATTGTCATCATTCTTTGCAATACACAAATAATAATAAAGCGGGGGTAATACACCACAATAGAGACAATACACAGTAGTGAGAGAAAAATACATTCCCAGGAATTAAAAAAATGCACAAGTAAAGGTACCACAACCACACAAAGCATTTATTCTCCACGGTAATTAAAAATGCAGAAAACCCAGAAGAGTCAGCCATCCACAGTTTCACTTGTATCTACGACACCCTCAGACTCTGTGCACTGTTGCAGTTATACAAAAATATCAACCATAACAAAATCTAGACACTGGGATACTCGCACCTATTTACGACCACAATCTCCGCAGACAATTTTTTTAGTCTGGCGATTTCTCCAGTTAGGATGTGAAAGAAGGGAAACACTTGCGCCCCGTTTACCAAAAAGGCTTTGATGACCTTGCTTATTTGATGAACTCCAATGAGGTCTATTGCCTCGGGGCAACTTCAAATCAGTAGCAGTAATTGAACAGAAATCACATGTATGGACATGCACACGCAAAAACGTTAAGAGGAAAAAAAATCAACTTCCTATTGGTTCCTTGCAAGGGTGCATTTTCCCAAGAAGCCGGGTTACCTTCCAAAAGCGTCGCCTTCCCAGTAAAGGCAAAGGGCCAGGCGGGGATATTGTAGGTACGTGTACGTAGTCAAACGACAGGTTCCAGGCTCGATTAAGGCACACAAATTCACGTCTTCCGCTGTCAATGCGAACAGTCTACTATAAGAAACAGGGAAGCAGTTTATGCTTCTTGTGTATTAGACAATGGTGACACATTACAGAGTCCCATTCGGTAACGCGACAACATTTGTGGGACCACGCGCCACAGTTTTGCCATTTAGAACACGCAGTCCAGCACGATTTCAAAAGTGCCGCGCACAAATGTACAACTGAACTTGACATTACTATGCTTTGCATCTCACAACCAGGCACCAGGCAGTGAGGAATGCTACTAGAGTACGTTTTACATCAGGTATGTTTCGCAATCCACCATGTGCTATGACAGAGGTTAAAAATGTCTGTGCCGCCTATATGCTCGCGGATTAGACCGCACATGTGTATTTAGCATGGCATTATACATTTTATCTGCCTGATTACAACAAGAAGAATTACAGTGCAATTTGGTTTACAAGGCACATCATGGCAGCACTGCGTATATTTGCAAGATGTGCTTCACCTGAAAACAAAGAGTCCGGCAAAGGACCACCCCACTACACAGTCGGCGTACACTGCACTTACAACAGGTGCATCTATTTACCATGAAGCGAGTACACAATTCGCCAGAAAAAAACACCCGACTAAAGTTTTCCCTGTTGGGGAGTTGCACTAAGTACCGACGAACTTCTAAGGCGCAGCAAGAGAGCCATTATTTGGAGCGCAACAAGAAACACGAACAAAGAAACAGAGTAGACGAGACAGGCGCTGGAAACTATTCACCAACAAGTCCAGCAAGAAGTTCTTCTCACCTAAGACATGCATCCTTTCAGACGACGTTATGAACTGATTGACTGATTGATTGATTGATTGATTGTAGGGTTTAACGCGCCGACGCAACGCAGGCGATGAGGCGCGCCGTAGTGGAGGGCTCCGGATTAATTTAGACCACCTGGGGATCTTTAACGTGCGCCGAAATCTCGTACACACGGGCGTTTTTGCTTTTCGCCTCCATCAGAAAAGCGGCCGCCGCGGCCGGGAATCGAACCCGCGACCTCGTGCTCAGCAGCGCAACGCCTTAGCCACTGAGCCACCGCGGCAGGTCGTTCTGAACTGATTTGACAACGTAGGTCCCAACATGGTTCTCTTCATCTAGGTCACTCCGACAACACGCGGCACGTACGGTGACAAACAACGACATTTAGCATGACCCTGGCAGTATTCATAATGTAAAGGGGTTTTCGTGTATGTACTGTTTTCACAGTGTTAGCGCTAGCAGCAACAATAATTTGCGAGTGGAGTTTGGAGACTGGACGCTGTTGTGAGTGGTTTTAATGAGATGAGGCACGTCAGAGATAAAAACGTTTTGTTCCTTGTGTCAGATAGGCTTTTCAGTTGTCACGCCTTATTGAGTGCCGAGACTTGCGTTCGATTTTCAGGTGCTAATGGCAAGGTTCAGTAGATGGAATACAGTTGCGGTACCCATCAGGAGCATCAATAAGGCAGCAAGAAGCATTGCAGGCAGTCATTATTACAACTGAATAACTCTGGGAGAACAGTTGGCACGGCCACTTTTTTGAGCCGTGTGAGGGCAGGATCCATGAAGTGCTTACACCATGTTTAGTATGACGAATGCAGCTGGCTGGTTGGCTCTGTCTTGAGGGCACCTATAGACCTGCACAGGTGACAGGGGATATAGTACACAAACTGCTTGCAATGACAGATGACCTGCGTACAGTCTGTAAATTTCACTGCAACTAGTACTCAAGAATTGCCTCCAGTGCATGCTACCTATTTAAAACATAAGTTCTCCTATTCTATTCAGCAATCATGCGGTCGCGCTATTAGCAACACTAAAAGTATGGGTCTTTGTAATTTCGCAACACTGATCAGGCACATTCTTAATGCAATTCACCTATTGTTTGGTTTAACAAAAATGATAATGCTGCTCACATAGCCTGGATCCTTTTGTCTTTTTTTTTTGTAAAATTAGGATGAAGAGCGAGAGTGAACTGAACGTAATATAAAGCTTAAACAAACCTGTTGCCCCACGGGCCAGCGAAAGAAACGCATCCCGAAAACGGGCACCTGGCGAAGGTATATTTGGGCGCTGTGTGGTCACCACGGCAAACAGCCGTGACCGCCGTACTGATGACCGCCAGAGGCCATGGACTGAAAGACATGACAAGAACACACACAGCTCCGACGGAATAGGTGCAATCTGCGCAATACGCGTTTTATGAAACTAGCCAAAATATGACTAGAGAAAAAAAATCAACGCTTGAAAAAACGGCAAGTGTGGAACAGTTGCATGCAAGGCCTGCGATACCGGACTTGATATACGATCTAGAACGAAGACGAAATTTGAAGGTTTCAATTCACTGCGCACTCACCCCGCCTCGAGCAAAGCTGTTATCTGGCGACTAAAGAGGCGTTTTTACCGCACCTGACGTGCCAAAGCGAAGCGACGCGCACGCGTTATCGGCGTCGGCGAGTGGGTTCGCTTTGTACGCAGGCAGCTTGGTATGCCCACATGTGTAAAACTTTACGATGAGTGTACGGCTGCTGGTTATGCCCAGATAAGCCAAATATATAATGCAGATACGGCTACTTCGTCGCGTACCTTCGCCCGGACGGATTTGCAGTGCATCACGGTCGTACTAAATAACAGCAGTAACAGTTGGCCAAGCTAGCAATTGCTAGTTAGTATAATACAACGCAGCGTGAGGCTCACGTAATTCAGTGCAGCGACAGCGCACAACGCCTGCTTCGCCTACGTACCGCCGGCCGGCCGGCCACTTTCGCAACTCACCGCCGTCGTTTGCGGCACGTAAACTCTACGTGCGACGACGGACGCGTACCGCTGACATCCCTCAGCGCTAGATAAAACGGCACAACCAGCCTAAAATATTACGTCCGGCTAAAAGAAATGGTGTCTTACGCCTTTCCGGGGCGTTTCCGAAGCTCGTATTCTAAAGAAGCAGAACTGGCAGAACTAGCTACGCCTGATTACCCTGAGGCTACGCAGTGCTCGCAGCGTTTGCAGTACAAGGAAACGTAAATATGATACGCCATACCAGCACTTTAATAAACGAAGTCTCACCTTTCTTTCAGGATGCAAAACTGATGTCGCAAAGAAAGTACTAGGCGTTTAAATTTTAAAAGTATAATATTGTGTGTTAGCTTAATTTTAAATTAATAGTTTTTACCACTTGCGCCAACTGCCGAACGGCACAAGAGTCAGGCCTATCGGCCGCGATAAGCCCGTGTGTCCTCTCCTAATTTTTTTATTTCTCTGTGGTAAAAACGACGGTGGACGAACGGGTCGTCTGCTCAGTGGACGGATGGGGCAATGAGCAGCCTGCAGGGAAGCTGCCCATTGCCAGAAGAGTCTGGCCAGGATGCCACAAGGGGGGAGATGGGGGTGGCGTCGGCGGCCCCGGGACGCTGCCCAATGACCAGGAGGCCACATGAGTGCCTGCCAGGAGACTGCGGTGAGGATGCATTATTTGGAGACGAGGTGCGGCCCGTCACTGGCCAGTGAGAGGAGTGAATCACAAGGTGGAACCGCAGTGGCTACGTAGAGCCATGTTTTAGAGCACAGGTCTTAAGTGCCCGCTCCTGTGGTTTCGCGTAGCCGCTCAGCGTCGTCATCGTTGTAACCGGGAAAACGAAGAGGCCACCGAAGGTAGAGAGAACACGAAAGCTGAGGATGGAAGTATGGCCAAAGTGTAGGGGGGACGGCCGTATGCCGAGGTCGCGCAAGACATGCTCCCCGGCGGCGACACGCCACGCGATAACGGCAGAGTTCGTAGGTTCGTAGCGCGGGCGGTGGCTTTGGACTTGACCGCGGGTTGTAGCGCGTGCACTTTGGGAGAGATGTGACAGTCTGCGGACGAGATGACCCGGGCCTGCCAGTCATGGAGAACTCTCAGCGGAAAGTTCAGAAATAAATGTGAGGTGCAGCAGCCGCGTCTGCGATGAAGGGAGAGGGGCCGCCAGCTCGGCTGTTTCTCCAACCTTAGACCATAGTGCAAGCTGCGCCATTTTATTTGTTTCCTGAAGACAACAACTGCGGGATATGCAACGACGGGTGTAGGAGCCGAGAATAAAGTTAAATTCATTTATATAAATGAACTAAACTAAATTGATTGATTGATTGTAGGGTTTAACGCGCCGACGCAACGCACACGATGAGGCGCGCCGTAGTGGAGGGCTCCGGATTTATTTTGACCACCTGGGGATGTTCAACGCTCGCCAAAATCTCGCACACACGGGCGTTTTTGCTTTTCACTTCCATCAGAAAAGCGGCCGCCGCAGTTGGGAATCGAACCTGCGTCCTTGTGCTCAGCAGCCCAACGCCAAGCCACTGAGCCACCATGGCGGGTAACTAAACTTAATTATTAAAAAATAAACTTGCGGCCATAAAGCGTTATGATTTCACATTCACACGCACGAGCAGACCTAAGTTTCCTTGCGAACCCTTTTTCCCTCTAGCCATCGCTCTAGCTATCGCTCTAGCTAACGCGAGCACGAAGCGGCACTGCTTGATTTGCTCGTCGCAGCAGATACACCTTGCGTTTATGTTTTGCTTTTGGGGCTTTCTTTTAACAGCTGAGCGGTTTAAGCTTGAACATGGTCCGGTTGCGCTGAAAAAAAAACAAGAACAAAAACTGCGCCGCCAGTGAAGGGTGAACCATCGCTGATAGTGTTTTAACAGCGAAGCCAGCTTTCGCACCTGCTCGAATGGGATCACAAGGGGCATGTGCATATGTGCGCCCCTGATTATACCGTTTTAAAGGTGATAGTATTTCTCGTGCTATTGAAACGCTATAATGTTGGCGCAGCTGGCGCTGGTGGTGCAAGGCTGGAGAAACAGCGGAGTTGGGGGTCGACCAAGCTTCTTCCCCCCTGACATCTGCTCTCAGTGTGGCGGGCCGACCGGAAGGGCCTTGCGAAATATGGCTACACCTGGCCTCACCCCTCAGCACTTAGCCTAGCCTCGCAAGAACACCGAAGAACAAAACAAGAACAAATATAAAACTTAGCAAAACCTAGCAAAACCTAGAAAAACCGGAAGAAACTAGGTCGACCCAACCTACGCTGTTTCTCCAGCCTTGCGCCACTTGTGCAAGCGCTGCGCCAATTTTCTTACAGAGGATATCAGATGGGTTCATTGCTGCAGCTAAAAGAAAGGCGGCCAATAGCCACTCCACTGCTGTAATGACGTAATTTAGGCGGTCAAAGAACGCCAAGACCAGAAAAGAGAGAAAAATATTTTGAGCATTTCCAAGTTATCTGATGGTCATAGAGCAGTAATTCTTGACTCACGCCCTTTACGACCCCCTAATCTAAGTACTGGATGGGTTGGTTGACTACATTCTGCAAGCATTCAAGATTTCAAAAAAGTTGAATAAATTGTATGAGGGCCCCTTTAAGTTGGCCGAATCAAAACATTTGCACAAATAAAACTACATTATGAATTTGTTTTTCTACCGACGTGACAGAGAAACAAAAATGCATCACTAAAAATATCGGACACATAAAACACTCCTGCTTTTGTCTCCAAAACCGTTTGAACTCGTTTGAAGCGGTTCGAATTGGATTGGGCGCCGGAACCGAACCCGGAAGCGTTATTCCGGTTCGTCTACTTTCCAACGGGGGCGTGGCCTTCGGGGCCTCTGACGTATCTGACGTCGAGGCCACGCAGCCGTCACATCCGTTACACGCTTTTTAGTGGCCGTAGAAGCAAGGGAGCTGTCCCGAATACATTTTATAATTCGCCTGTACAGCTTCTAAACTGTTCATCGGGAATATATGCGCTTTTGCGATGATTTTGTTAATTTTAAGCGCCGAAAAATTTTTGAATCCACGCCGGCATCTATTGCGCAGTCACGCTCTAGCCGATGAAATGCTGGGTGCCAGCTAGTGACAGCTGCTGTGGTGTGTGCCAGCTGTGCTACAAGTCCTGCCACTTTTGTGTGTGTAACCCCAGAACCTCCCGCTGGGTTGGGTGGGTGGTGGTGACTTAAAAAAAAATTGCGCGTTGTGTTTCAGAAGGCTTACCATTGTTCAATGCTGAAGGACGGTGCGGGATCCCCAGCCAAACTTTTTGAAGCCCGCAATTGCCCGTATCGTCTCCAGGACGTCATGTGTCCGTTTTTTTTTCTTTGCTGAGGAATTAAGATGTGTAATCATGTTTCGTATGTCCAAACGCATCGCCGTTTATCTTGGATTTTGTAGTGATCAAGGCGGAGCGGCACTATGTGTTCTTGAAGGCGCGGTGAAAGAATGAAACAAAGCTTTTCATCTCAGGCTAATCAAGCGTACTAAATTTCCACTGGTTGAACAATGTCATGTAGAGGCTAACAAAGTCTGCAGTTTCGCCGTTATGTTACTGTGAATTTGTTTATGCCTGCTGTACTTAGTGTTGCAACCGTGTCATCCCAGCGCTGACACCAGTTGTTGCGACCGGGCGGGGGCACCCGATCCGAGCTCCGTGGCCTAGAGCACTGCACGGGCCCGGGCCGGCCCGAAAGCCCGGGCCCGACCCGCCCGCGGGCCGGGCCAGGCCGCCCGAAGTCGATTATCGGCGGGCCCGGGCCGGGCCCGGGCTCAGTCAATTCATAGGGACGGCCGTTAATAGGTCCGACGGGAAGTGTACAGACGAGCATCAAAATGAATATTCTTGGTTTATTTTTGCGCCCTTCTTGCGTTTAGTTGTACGCATTGTTTTAAAAACGTGTTTTGCTAGGTCTGGTGGTCACTATACTGCAATTTTAATTACATTTCTTGTACTGCATCAAGATTTTATATTTTGGTGTATAACATACCAAAGATACGATTGCAAGGAATGCCGAAGGGGGGAAGGAATTAATTCAGATATCCTGGAGCTGTGCACCTATGTCTATGTATGTACACGTGTTTTTTAGATGTCGCACCAATCAAAATGCGGCTGCCGTGGCCGGGAATCAAACTCGCGTGCCAGAAAAATACCACCGCTTAACAACCACTGCAGGTGAAGTATTTCAACGCGCGTACATACTCGTTGATTCAAATTCGAATCAAAAAACTTCAGCAATACCAACTTGTGGCCTAGACAACCACGTGAAGTTGCCAAGAGTCTGGTCATCAGAGGTGATGGTGTCTCTCGTGTAAGAATACGAGCTATTATTACGCCGATGTGGCGTGAACTGCAGACGGTGAAAGCTAAACTACGTGCACTTTTAAACCCTTATTTTTCGGGTTTCAGTTCATGACGTGCTTGTACAGACTAGATGCTCCGTCTGATTGCCCAGAATTTAAAGGAGCCATGAAGAGAAAACAAAAGTTTGTTTTATTCGAAAGATTAGGTGTTTCATAGTACCCCAAGCGCTTTCCCGGAAGCGAATGATGCTTTATTCACTGAGAAATAAGGCAATTTAAGCCAAAATTTTAAATATCCCGCTAAAATTGTACATTTGGTGACGTGAGCAATGGTGTCACACGGGCCGGTCCATGAAACAAATACTTAGTATGTCGACTCCATATAGCACCCACACGCGGGAGTCGACCGAGACGGCGGCCATTTTAAAAATGCTAGTAAAACCTAGTGCACCCGCAGCCCTAGTCATGGAATCGCCTGATCCGGAGAACAAAACTCTCGCCGAGGAGCTCCGGCTTGCATTTAACAACCTCACACCACTTGAACGCTCCACGCTTCTAAGTGCACGAGCGGCAAGAGTTGTGGGATACGCGGTGGACGGGAAAGCGACCATTCCGCGATAGCCACAACAGACGAACGCCCTGCCGTCGGCACCGCTGCCTCGTCAGCGCCGTCGCCACGGACGAATACAGACTGGTACGTATGTGCCGTATTTTTATTACGGTTAATAATAGTTCAACTTCAGTAGCAGTATCGCTTATGCCAGTTGGCCGGTGTCGTGTATGGAAAGCCGTTCGCGCGAGCTCTCTGCTTCGACCAGAAAGATACGAGCGTCAATGCGCGGTGTTTACGGCATTTTTCCTCCAAGGTCAGAGCGCCTCGAACCCGAAAATTCGTCTGCGCGACGGCGAGATGTCGAGCTCGGCCAGGCGGTTGTTTCGTACGCATTGGCGCACACGCTTGCGTGTTCGTTCGGAACTTCAACCGTTTACTCCACCGTTCTTTGTCATAAAAAGAATGTGCAGTATGTTTCACGGGCATTTAGCTCGCTATGCAAACTGTAAGCCCTGCCTAACAGGCGTTTGCTTTTGCCGGCCTCCGCCAATCGCAGAGCTTAGCCCATGTGACGGCATAGGTTCTGTTGCGGGAAATGAGCTGGTGGGTCGCATGGTCATTACCTTTTTTCCTAATTATGTAGCTTATTTGAGCGAAGTTTGCGTTATAAGTGGTGTCGTTATGGTTCTAACGAGGCAATCTTTCGAATGAACCAAACTTGTGTTTTCTCTTCATGGCTCCTTTAATAAACAAACTTTCTTCAGCGTCAAAGACCGGGCCTGGTCACACACGCACGGGCCCTCCCTAGGCCAAAAAATAAATTACCGGGCCGGGCCGGGCCTGGGCTTGAGACGGTGGGCCCGGGCCGGGCTCGGGCCAGGCTCACTTATGAATGCCCGCGCCCGGACCCGGCTCGGGCTAGGTGTTACGGGCCCGGGTCGGGCTCGGGCTTCGCGAAGCGGGCTCGGGCCGGGCTCGGGCCTTAAAATCAGGCCCGTTCAGTGCTCTACCGCGGCCTCCGACATAGGAGTGGTAGCGTGTATGATGCGAGCGGCCAGCTGCTGTTTCAGCCGTGAAGAAGTCCAAAAGCCGTAGGCTAACGTAACTGTTTACTTCATAGCGAGAGGTGAGCCGAAGCAAAAAAAAAAGCAATGCCCCGACGGGCGAGGTTACAATACAGGACTCGAGCAGAGCGACAGCATGGATTCGCTGCTCAAACAGGAAATGGATTACAGCGCTTGGGCAGCTCTATTTATACCCCAAAGCGGTAACGGTCAAAGCGCCAACAAGCGGAAACACGCCACGAACGTCGCAGACACACACAACGCTCTTTCCAGAGTTTGGGACAGTCGGTAGCCTCGGCGCACGTTGAGTCCGAGAGAGGGAAGAGAGGAGGACTCCGTTGCGATCGCGGGGCCTCTGTGTCCTTGGGCGGGTCTCGACGTGCCGCTGGCAACCGCCGGAGTTGGAAGCGCGTTGAAAGCGAGGCGTCTGACCCGGGCTTGTCGAGACGTTAAAGTATGATTCACCGACAAAGTGGCGCCTGACGGCTGAAAGGCGCACGCAGTGGCTTCACCGCACAGCCGAGGAGTGATGCGGGAAAGTACGGCGGCGCTGGCCGATTCGTAACATTACCCAGCTTGTGTGCGGCTAGCGATTATGGCGAGAAAATTGCAGGGGCTCGACGGGTTGAATGTGTAGCCGAAGTTCGTTAGCGCGCGGGGTAAAAAAATGCATTCAAGTGCTGCCCGCTGAAATCTTTCAGGCAGCACTAGAAAGGCGAGTGCACCTTTGGCCAAATATGTATTATTGCATAGTTTCGAGCAAAAGGTTGTTCAGAACAGAATTTTTTTGTTTTATTATTTTTTTACGTTCCTTGTAAACTTTTTTAACTCCACTGGTTTTACTAACCAGCACTGCTACATTGTTTTTTTTATATCCAAAGATTGGGTTTGAATAAAAGCAATTTGGTTTGCGCATGATTGCCTTCATTTCTTTTCGATTTCATAGCCATAAGAGCATGGACTAGAGTGTCTACTAAACAATAATTGTGTGGCCCTGCATTTTAGGCAGCAATACAGTACTCTAGCTGTAGAGTTCTCCACAAAATTCATGGCGGCAGTGGCTCCTGCTAACACAATAATTTGTGTGCTCCAAACCTCATCTTCGATGAGTTCCATACAGTTCTTTCTCGTATGTTGTAGTTGCGCAGCGCTTAGTGATCACAAAGCTAGTGCAGTGGGGTTATTGTTTAGGTGACCAAACATTCTGTTTTTGTTGAGTGAATCCCTATATTTATGCAGTGAAAGTGCAGAGCTTGTCTTTTTTGGTGCTAGATAAAATGTAACGCCAATGGAGTTTACAAACGTAACATGCTGTGAACATCCCTCTCTCTGCAAATGCAATTAAGGTGCTTTTATGTACACAGTTTACAAGAATTTTTCATGTCTCATAAATATGAAGCAGCGGTATTCGAAACTGCAGTTGCAAAAAAGTGTAACTTAATGCTCTCAATTACATGTCCCATTCTCTGCCTTAATAGCGACAATCACCAGAGCCATTACGCACAGCATTTCTTACCTTCTGTATACAGATGTTTGCCTTTGCTCTGTTTTCTCGGTTGCGTAACTTGCAGGGTGTGAAATACTTGCTGTGCTTCCAGAGAGAGAGAGAGAGAGAGAGAGAGAGATAGAGCTATTTATAAAAGACTAGAAATGCTTAGAGCCATGCAACGGTGGAATAACTGACTGGAACATACCATTTTTGTGGAAGTGAAGTGCCGACAGATGGACTCACAACGGCTGTATGCAAGTGCCTTGACTTTATGGGTGCCTTAAAACATAACGACCAAGTATAGTACATGAAACATCTTTTGCTCATTACTGTAGTGTACTACAACCGGCAAATAGGCAACTAAGTTAGGAATCAGCTTTGCCTTTAAAGCATAACGACCAAGTATAGTACATGAAACATCTTTTGCTCCTTACTGTAGTGTACTACAACCAGCAAATAGGCAACTAAGTTAGGCATCAGCTTTGCCTTTCACTGTGGTCGTTCACACAGTTTCTGTAAAGGGGACCAAACCTGCTTAAGTTTACCAAGAACTACGGGGCAGTTGATACACATTCTGCTACATCACGCAAGATGGGAGGAAATGAAGAAAGTGCTACATTATTTTTTTATTCGCTGTGGAAATACGCAGATGTCAACATGCTTCCAAAACCCAACAAACCTTTGGGGATATCCAACCTTAGGGCGATAGCTCTGACTTCGTGCGCGGGTAAACTAATGGAACACATGGTGGTAGACAGGCTGACATCTCACATGAAGGAACCATCAGAGGGACAAAAAGGATTCCCGGACACCATGTAAGGGTTCCGCCCCAACTTGTTTACTCAGGACATCCTCTTACAAATAGAAGAAGAGGTGATGGACAACCTAAGCACCTCACAGACAAGCGCCATCCTCGCGTTGGACGTCAAAGGGGCTTTTGAAAACCTGTCGCACGCGACCATACTTGAATCCCTGAGGACTACCCAATGCGGAGAGGAAGCCTACAATTACATCAGGTACTTTCTCTTGCATCGCACGGAAACGGCGGCACTTGGCACATTACGGAGCGACAAATTCGACGTCACCGCAAAGAGCTCTCCGCAGGGTTCCATCCCAGGTCTCAGGCATGCCATCTACGCCGACGACATGACCTTTTGGACTACCAAGAGCTCAGCAGGCATACAACAGGACGCCCTGCAGGAAGCCGTTAACTGTACGGAAACCTACCAGAAAAGATGTGGGCTCTCTATTGCAGCGGAAAAGTCTGAAATTCTCATACTCAGGAAGCGAACAAAAGGTAGACCCCCACCGAGACCCCCGACCCAGTGGTGACGCTAATTGAATACTGCAATAAAGTTTATTCCTCCTCCTCATGGCGCTACCATCCCAAAATTCGATACACTCCGAGTTTTGGGTCTGACTTTTCAAAAAGACGGGGCAGGGGTTGCCACCCTCCAGAAACTACAAAACATTGTCCCCCAGTTAACCCACCTCATTAGGCGAGTAACAAGCAAAAAACAGAGGTTGAAAGAAGAGGACACAATCAGAATGCTACAGGCCTTGGTAATTAGCAGAATCACCTACGGCACCCTTCATTTGGGGATAAAAATCGTTGAAATAAAGGAGCTCGACATTTTAATTCGTCAAATCTACAAATTAGCACTGGGTCTGCCAGCCAAGACCTCTACAGAGAAACTTTTTCAGTTAGGAATCCACAACACGTGACAAGACCTCACCGAGGCGCATAAAGCCAGCCAAATGGAGCGACTCAAGCTTACACCGACCGGCTGAGCTACCTTGTACCGCCACGGTTACGAGCCAAGCGTGGGACCCCAAAACCAAGAACGACGCATCCCCCATGCCTTGAGGGAATACATCATGGTTGAAAACGTCCCACGCCACATGCACCCGGTTCACCACAAGTGGCGAAGGGAAGCCAGGGTCAAGGCCTTGCGAAAAGCCTACAGCAAGGGCAGCTCAACAAGATGCGTCGACGCTGCGAGGTACCCGGCACGAACCAAGTGGGCGTACGCGGTTAGTGTGACAAGCAGTAAAGGAGATGAGTTGTGCTCAGCAACGGTCAATACAGATGAAACCGACTCTGCGGAGGAGACAGCTGTCGTGCTTGCCACCACCACAGTACCAGATACTCAAGGCCGCGTGACCGTCATCACCGACTCGCAAGCGGCCTGCCCTAATTTTCAAAATAGCCGTATCTCAGCGATGACACTTGATCTACTACATAAGGCGTCAAAAGCACGGAAAACTCCACTGGACATTTATATCATTTGGACACCAGGTCACGAGTCCTTAGAGGGTAATGAAACCGGCAGATAACGCAGCCCGAGGCCACTCACACCGGGCTTCAACCCTCATAGGCACTCACCACTCTGCCGACAACCACCCGTCCATCCCCAAGCGCAGCAGAGACATATTTGAGCACTACAGGCTATCAAGAAGACGATACCCGCCACCCCACCCGAAGCTAACCAAAGAAGAAGCCACACAATTCCGGAGACTGCAGACAAATTCATTTTCGCACGCCACACAGCTGTCCAAAATACACCCCACGCTCTTCAGCTACGACTGCAACTTCTGCTCTGGAACGCCCAACACCCTGTACCACATGGTATGGGAGTGTAAAGGCGTCAGCGAACTACCTGAAGTCATCGCACCGAAATAGGAGCACTGGGAGGTCCTGCTGAGTAGCGATGTCCTGGAAAACCAGCATGGCCTTGTTACCAGGGACATTCGAGCTGCAGCTGGCCATGGCATCCCGGACTAGGGACGCCACCCACCATGGATGACCGGCAACCATCCCGCGCTCCTTTCTTCCCGTTCAATGGGAGCAATAAACGTTTTTTTCTCCTCCTCCTTTCCAGTAATATGACTCTCAGGAAGAAGTCTTAGTGCTCCACATCGTGGCCCGGTGGTATAGCTCAGTGGTAGAGCATGCGACTGCAGATCGAGGGGTCCCCGGTTCAAACCCGGGTGCCCCCTTCGCGGTGCTTTTTGTTTTCTTTTTCCAGTAATATGACTCTCAGGAAGAAGTCTTAGTGCTCCACATCGTGGCCCGGTGGTATAGCTCAGTGGTAGAGCATTCGACTGCAGATCGAGAGGTCCCCGGTTCAAACCCGGGTGCCCCCTGAGCGGTACTTTTTGTTTTCTTTTTCCGATAATATGACTCTCAGGAAGAAGTCTTAGTGCTCGACATCGTGGCCCGGGGGCATAGCTCAGTGGTAGAGCATTCGACTGCAGATCGAGAGGTCCCCGGTTCAAACCCGGATGCCCCCTTAGCGGTGCTTTTTGTTTTCTTTTTCCAGTAATATGACTCTCAGGAAGAAGTCTTAGTGCTCCACATCGCGGCCCCGGGGGGCCCCCAGTTTTAGAGCATTGGACTGCAGATCGAGAGGTCCCCGATTCAAACCCGGGTGCCCCCTTGACTCTGGGCAAGAAGTCTTAGTGCTCCTCATCGTGGGCCAAGAAAGACCAAATTAACTCGCCTATAACTGCACGGGAGGTGGATTGAGAAATCAGAAAATTCCCTAAGAACAAGTCACTGTGCCCGTTTGGGATCATAGCCGAATTCTACCAAGCTTTTCGCAATGAGCTAGGCCCCATTTTCGCAATCGTTTTTGATAAAATCAGGCAGGAAATGTGGCTCCCTTCCACCACGCACGAATGTCACCTCGTTCTAATCTCTAAAACGACATAATCCGCTTTCCTACCAGCAGTACCCGATTTCCGCCCAATCACACTCTTGTCCACCGACTATAAAATATTGGACAGGGTCTTAGATTGACGCCTCGAGATGACCCTGCGAAGTGTGGTTGGCGAACATCAAACCTGCGACCTCAGAGGTTGCTCAATAAACACCAGTTTATATCGAATGAGGACTGTCTGTAAGGCCGCGGAGATGGGTGTGACCCCTGTTGCGGTAGTATAAATAGACCTCCGAAAAGCTTTCTGTCAGGTCGACTGCACCTTTCTCTTCACCCTGCTTCGGCACTGCGGGATAGGGGAAGCAATTATGGAATCGCTAGAAAAGTACTACGCCGAAATCACAAGTGTGATGTTGGGGGAGGAGGGGGGGGGGGGGCACTCGGCCCTCCTATAGAGGTTACAAGGTCGGTCCGCCCGGGCTGTCCAATGTCTCTAGTCCTGTTTATCTGTAACCGCTTTGTCGGATTATCGCCACTTCCAACAAGATCACGGGACTGGTACTTGGGAATGAAGAACTCTGCGTCCTAGCGTATGCAGACGACATCGCCGCCGTCAGCACTTCTTGGTCCCAGGTCAGTGAGGTCGCCGAGCTAGCACGTTGCTTTTGGCGCTTCTCCGGAGCGGAACTAAAGCTGACCAAATCGAATTGGTCTAGGTTGGGTGAGTGGAACTCCAAGACCTCCATCTTTTGTGGCGCACGCTGGATGGACGCCATAGAGTGTACTTGGATGTAAACATGGCCTTAGGGGAAGCCAGTGCAGCCAGATGGAGACCCTAGGTGGTTGCTGCGGAGGCCAAGTTGCACACCTAGATAGCGCGCCACATCGCCTTTGTCGCGAGAGCGCACGTGTGCAACGTTGTCGTCTATCCAGCAGCCCTATATTCGGCGCGAGTCACTCTGGCCGTATACTGGGACATCGACTGGTCTGGTCGTACCACCCGGTCGTACTGGCAGATCACGCGGTACTATGCGAATGAGTGCTCTCCCTGGGCCTCCACTCCGTATGGCGAGCGCGGGTGGATGCGGTGTAGTCTGCTTCCAACCCCAAGCCAGCGTGGAGGCATTTCGTCCAGAAAACAGAATGGACCGTGAGCGCGCTCGCTGCACCCGACTCGGAAACAGAGCTGCGCGAAGCCGTCGCGCGTATTTATCTGGCGTTCGTCGTACGAGCCTATGGGGCGAACAAACCTCTTTTGGGGTCTACATGCCGGTGGCTTGAGTCAAGTATACGTAAAGATAAAGCTCACAGTGCAGCGGTTCCTATATTTACGAGACCAACCTGAATTTTTCTTCCGTGGAGAGCTGCAGCCCATCGGCTCAGCTCACAGCACAGTGGCTAGTTGCGACAGTACAACTTCACCATGGTGCCCGAGCCGCCCCCTTTTATAGGGAAATCACTGGCGCCATCGCCGTACTAAAAGAGCACTTCTCTAGCGACTACCTTCCTTATGGTGATGCCTCGTCAACTATACCGAGATCTACATGGAAAGTTCCTCCCTCCACCCCTCTACTGGCAAACCCCAGTCGAGGCAGCTATAAGCGGGGCATTCGGAAAAGAGTCATGTCCTTACCGGTTCCGACTGGCTACAAAAAGTTTTCTTCCGGGTCCACACTGGGGTTTTGCCGGTGAGAGCACGATAGGAGTAGCGTGGCGTCTTCTTGCCGCACAGAGCCGACTGCTCCTTGTGTGGGATCCTGGAGACGGCGGAGCACGTTTTCTGGGAATACAACACCGCACGGTACTTCTGGGACTAGCTGCTGTGTTTTCTGGCCGTATACTGAGACATCGACTGGCCTGGTCGTACCACCCAGTCGTACCGGCAGATCACGCGGTACTATGCGAATGAGTGCTCACCCTGGGCCTCCACTCAGTATGGCGAGCACGGGTGGATGCGGTGGAGTCTGCTTCCAACCCCAAGCCAGCGTGGAGGCATTATATCCAGAAAACAGAATGGACCATGAGCGCGCTCGCTGCACCCGACTCGGAAACAGAGCTGTGCGAAGCCGTCGCGCGCTGCTGCCGCGCCACGGTGGCCTTTAAAACAAAAGAGGCAGGACGTTTCAGGCGTCCGTGAAGGCAGTGACCAGGAGGTGGTCTTGGGCACTACGCGTACGTTCGTCAACCGAGACGCTTTGCATGAGCCAGTTGGCTCTGTGAGTGCTTAATTATTGCAAGCGTACCTTGTTCACCTCATCTGAACATGCTTATATGTATAGTCTTGTATATGTCGATAGTCTGTATATGTGCCCTTTCTCTGTACTCCCGATATTCATTGTGCTAATAAACTTGTTTCAGCGGTAAAACATTCGGCGGTTCAGCGGTAAAACATTCGGCTGCAGCTGGAGAAGTCCCGGTTCAAATCCGGGTGGCCCCTTAGAGGTACTATTTTTGCTTTCTTTTTCCACTAATATGACTTGTAGGAAAAAAAGATTTATTGCTCCTCATCGTGGCTCGGGGGCATAGCTCAGTGGTAGAGCATTCGACTGCAGGTCGAGAGGTCTCCTGTTGAAACCCGGGTGCCCCCTTAGAGGTGCTTTTTTGCTTTCTTTTCCCAGTAATATGACTTTCAAGAGGGTGTTTTAGTACTTCCCATCGTGGCCTGGGAGCATAGCTCAGTACCATCCCACTTCCGGCTGCCAAGCTGTGGAGGTGCCCAACTGAGGATGAGCTCCGATAGCTCGTTAACGGCGGCCGCCGGCCGCGGTTTGTTTCTTCGGACGAATACCGTATTTTACTGCCTCCTCTGCCAACTGGAAATGCTGCCATTAACACTGTGTTTTTGCACTGTGATATGTCCGGGCGGCCATACCGCATCAACGACTTTGAAGACGAGATGGAACGACTAGGAGGGATCCAATATGTGACGTCGATTGACGCCTATCAAATGTACCATGTGTGGGCTGTGTCGACGCACTCCGCGGCAGCCAAGCACCGCCTAGTTGCTGCGAAAGAACTTCGTAGCAAAGGCAAGAAATGTCTCGTGCTCGACCCCAACAATGGCGAAATTCGCATCAAGAACCACTGGCTGCCGTACCAGCTTAGCGACGACGTCGTGCGGAAGGCCCTCAAGCCTTTCGGAAACGTTGACCGCATCACAAGAGAGATGTGGCCAACAAGCAAGTCCAAGGAGCTCAAACGTCGAAAAGGTCAGTAACCATAACCTTGAAAAATGGGTACACGACCGAAACATTGCCGCATCAGCTGCGTATCCAGGGGGGCAATGCCCTTATGGTAGTACCCGGAAGGTCGCCTTTGTGCCTGAGGTGCAAGAGGAATGTGTATATCAGAAAGAACTGCCGTATACCGTGGTGCCCCGAATGCCGGATGTTCGGACATGAGGCTCTCGATTGCCGGGATACCTACGCGATGGTCACTGGAGGCAAGAGTGAAGAGGAGGACACGGAAGCCCTTATGGATGAGGGCGAAGCTGAGGAGGAGCCTCCCCCCCACTGCACGAAGACCAGCCGACGTCGGAGTAAACGCAAAGCCCGCCTGTAGCTTTGCCATCTCCTGAGATGTCAGTGGAGATACCTCGGAAATGCGGATAACACGGTGAGCTCATAAAACCCCCGCATAACGAACGCTCTGTCAGCATGCCGAGTACCTCGACTAAAAAAGACCGCGTGATAGGCATAGAGTCTCAATATGAAGTCTTGCGAGAACAGGCGAAGGAGAGAGAGAGAGAGAGAAAAACATCTTCATTTGCCCTTCTATAAAGGCTTCTGCGTTGCTGGGGGTAGGAGCTGCTGTTACCAGTCGCCCCCAAGAACTGCCTCAATGTGTTGGAGGAGGGCCTCCCTGTGCTCCTCTTCTGTCAGTCGTAATGAGGAGGTGGTCAATTCTCGGACTGAGGGTGGGTACCGGCCGGCGCTTTTCGTGCGCTTGCGGAGAGCGAGTTTGAGTTGTTTTGGGGGATCCTCTGGGGGGTCAAGCCACTCCGCTGCCAGGAGAAGGGGAAAGGAATTGTTAATACTCCATGGGAGCAATAAACGCTTTTTCCTCCTACTACTCCCTGCAAACAAAGCATCATCGGTGACAAAGCAGAATTAAAAATTCAGTTCCAGCAGTATAAGTAAAATATTTAGCCTTTAATGTCCCTCAAAAGAAAGTCGACGGGCAAAATTCCGCCTTGCGGTAAATTTTTTATCAGTGATGTTGCTTTGTTTGAAAAAATGAAAATGAAAAGCTCTAGGCAAGATCATACATTTCCCACTTGACAAGCAAACTTTTCAGAATTAATAAGAAAATTTAGGTGTAACAGTAGGAACTAAAAACTAAAAGCCAGCCTTTAATAGGCACAACCAAGCCAATTTTGCATTTAGTCTGTAGTGTCAAGTTAGGAGTATCTCTAAAAGTAATGTCATTGAAAGAGTGTAGTGTAGGTTCATTTTCACTGTTTAAACGAATTGGTTGCAATTTTTTTGCAGCTACAAATCAACCTTTGCTTTGCGACGGGAAGGTTGCGCATGACTCGATATTTTTACGTCATCTTTTGTTCTGTATTTGTGAGTGGGGCCAGTTCTTGACGCTGCTTTTCTAGTACTACATCCCATCTGGGAAAACACACAAGTGCACACCTACTCAGCATCAATCACCAATAGCCTATTTAAGTCCCCTGCAGGGGGAAGGCCTCTCCCATTTGCCTCGAACAGCTCCTGTCCTGAGCCACCCGAGTCCATTCTTTGCCCCCAGATTTTTTTACTTCGTCTCTCCACCAAGCTACCTTGGTAATACTGCTTGCCATTTCGTCTTATTACGTGGACAGCCCAAGTATACTTTTTCTAAGGTAACTAACTATACTATCCTACACGCGAGTTTGTTTCCCAATCCAAAGCAGCTATTTTCCTGACCCTAAGCGTTAGTCCCAACGTTCTTCATTTCATGGCGTATTGAGCCAACATTAGTTTTCTTTCTGGTTCTTAAAGTAAGCCGCCATTTCTGCCCCATATCTCATCACTGGCAGCCTGCATTGGTTGTATGCCATAATTTTTAGCGCTACTATGCACACTGCTTACCTAAATATTCTTCCACATGCCTCACTGACACTATTGAACGCATACATTCAGATGTTCCTGCGTGTCATCTTTCAGTATTTGTACATTATTCCCATTATGCTTTTAGTGCGATAGCATGTCTGTGGGAGTGGGAGTGTTGTTTTTTTTTGTTACCTCTTTGACTTCCTTTTTTATTACAAAATTTGAATAAACCACTTCTTTCAAATGCTTTAAGCCAAGCTCATGTACAAGAAGTGGTGCTGTCCTGCAGGCCTTGAGGATGTTGACAGGCACTGAAATTAACTATTAAACTACCAAAAAAGTAGAAGTAAAAAAGCTGTCATTCAGCCTAGCTAAGAACTGCGTGTCACATAATTAGAATGCTAGCCTTGGTTTTTGATCATTGGCAATGCATCCTGTCAAGGCAAACCAGAATATTCCTGAATGACAGCTATTAATTTCCAGGTATTTACAAACTCGATTAAATATGTAGACCCATGCCATATTGATAAACAGTGTATTATTGCTAAAGTTACTCATAAATATACATGCCCTTTAGTGTGTCTGGCTGTTTTGTACGGCTGGTTTCTTGCAGAAGAAGCTGACTTTAAAAGACGTGCTATGCAAAAAATTTAGCCGGGCGTGTCTGATGTAACCCAATACGAAAAGGGATGTCCGGTGTAATCCACAGTAAAGAATTACTCCCATCTGACAGAACCCGAAATTGAATCTATTTCTTCTTCAGTCATATGCACAGCGTATTATTAAGAATTTGTTTCATGTACAATGGTGGATTGAAATTCTCTGTCTCCTGAGGTGTTCAGAAGATGAAAATCCTCTGAAAACTTTTAAGGACAGCTATATTTGTTGTTTATGTCGACATTGTGTATTGTTCACCTTTTACCCCTGCTGCAGCCTTCAAGGGCTAGCAGTGTTGTCAACATATATATAAATAAGTAAATGGAAACGGAAGCTACGTTCAATGAAAGGTCAAGTAAAAAAATTTTCGTCCGATGTAACCAAAGAACAGTGCGCTTTATGTAATCTATTTAACTTTATTCAAAAGTAACACTGTTGCTGCATTACGACAGACCCACTGTGACCTGATTATGGGGTTTAACGAGCCAATGCTACACAGTCAATGAGGCGCACTGCAGTGGAAGGCTCTGGATTAATTTTGACCACCTGGGGATTTTTAACGTACCCTGAAATCTCGAACACACGGGCATTTTCGCTTTTTGCCTCCATCATAAAAGCGGCCGCCGCGGCCAGGAATCGAACCCACATCCCTGGGATCAGTTGCACAACGCCTTAGCCACCCACTGCGACCTAGTATTTGCTTAAAATGTCAGTTTCCTGCTTTTTTTGCCATACTCGCAGTCGACTCGTGCAGAACGGCAGCGTCGCTGAGGATATTTAGGAGTAAATAAGCTCATTTTTTAGGCCATCTGGACTTCTATGTGACTCACTCAAAGACACATGTTAGCTGTTTTTAGCTCTTCCTTTTTCTTCTTTCATCTGCCCGACAGAGTCGACATAGTGATTGTTTTTATATTCTCTCAATTATGTCACTGCTGGCATCGTGCAATGCAAAATTTGTAAGTTTTGCAAAATTTCTTGGTGGTTTTCGGTATTTGACAGTACATCAGCATACGTAAGCATTGCCGCGAACTATGCCGTGGAAGTACTTTTGTTTATGTTTGGTTACCAGTGCATGGCAATGCTCAAACAGTTTATCCTGTTTCAAGCAGAGCACTTCCTCCTGATCTCTGTCGCCACCTGGCTACCGTGTGGGAGCCAAAATGTTAATCTTTTAAGCATAGTACGTTTGTGGGTGGTGTCATTGCCTTTTATTTGTTAACAAGCACCCCGACCAGGCGATCTTCCTTCACACACTTGATTTCAATAAAAATTTTGTTCAATGGGAAACATTGCTGCTGTGGCTGTCAAGTTACCTGCTTACTGTGCGATAATGGCATGGCAACACTTGGTGGAGCAGCCTGACAGTCAGTACGACTAAATGGCGTCGTGAACACGCTGGAAGTTTGGCGTAGCCGAAACATTTTGCAGGAAGTTTCCGTGTGTGATAACCTTTGTTCGTGCTTTATACATTTTCATTTCAACTATTTCCCAGTGCTTGCTTTTGGTGATAAAAGTAAAGCTTTAGCTCACATGAATTTTCACTGGCTGGTGATAAAACAGTGACCGAAGAAGTTTGTGCTGTTTTTTCAACTTTAAGAGCCACCGCACCGCTTGGAGACCCACTTGGAACATGCTACAGCATTTATCACAGCTGGTAAAGCCGCTCATAGCATTTTCCTCGAATTCATATTTGTTTTATAGCATCGTTAGTGAGGTGTCGGACAGCTGTGGAGTCACCACCCTTTTTTCGTTTGCTTCAATGTCTAACTTATTTGGTCACTTATTGTGGCGAGGCAATTTTTCAGTTAGAGAAAGGTGTATGTTATCATCGCCCCTTTTATCTAAAATGCGAACATGGTTATACTGAGACGATTATGGTAAGGCAGGAAAGGTGCCAGCAGCCTGAAAACACGCCCCTCGTTTGAGCCAGTGGAATGATGTGCCAGTGATGAAGAAACAAGTCTAAGTCCACAATAAGAAAGAATAATTGTATTTACATTAGATAACTACAAATGTACATGGCTTCCGATAATCCTCGTCTTCTTCCTTCAGATGACTGTGGCTTCCCCTTTGTCTGTCCTCCTGTTCATCTGGGCTATTTCTGTGTAACCAAAGACTTAAAATGCAACATCCCCTCCCCCGGATAAATAAAGTTTACAAGTCACCTTTGAATATCAGAATGAGAACCTGAAGGCCCTATGAGCGTCTATCCGTGAGACAATTGAATCCACAGGCTCAGAATCCAAAATCTTGGCCCTGGTGTACTGCCAATACTTGCTATCTTGGTCGTCTTGTGGAAAAAGTGGTTGTGTCTTTGGGACTGCCACTTTAGGTACAGAAAAAGATCGGCGCCTCACTTGATCTTCTTTCGGTCGCTTGTCCTTGCTTGAACAGCGGTCAGTCTCACTGTCATGGCATCTTGCTCTCGGAAGCGGGTATTCTGACTCACTTAGTGATGTAGTTCCTTTCCTACTCGTTTGGTTGCTTTTCCTCCTCTTGTAAGATGCATCACTTTGTTCCACATTAACTTTGGCTTCAGTAGCGCGAGAATAAAATCGTTCTGGCGACGAACCACGATTCATACTTATCTGTCCTTTCTTGTGCTTGTGGGAAGCAGATACGCCTTCATCTGACCTGTGCCGTATAGAAATCGAATGGCACTCTTTCGGCCGTCTTTTCGTGTCATTTCTTGCGGCAGACTGGACATTTATTCGCAGAGATGGTTCACGGCTCCAATGTTGGCTCGCTCTCAACACGCTGACATTCGATGCGACATCCGATGAACTTAGTACGGAAACACGCCCCTGAAACATCCAACAGAGAATAGAGTTGAGTTTGACCATGTTGTTGTTTCCGGAGTGATGAGGTACCTCTCCTGCTATGACCTTCCAGAGGTGGTCACCTACAATAAGCAGGCCAATCCGCGGTACAGCAGCCATGCCTGGCTGAAGAAGCTTGTCCGCAATGGGCTGACCGCTGTCTTTTATAGATAAAACAAAGTCACCCTCCATGGGTACTTTCACGATTTCCTCGCAAATGAAAGGAACTTCCATTGCTTCCAGAGAAAACAATGCGTCATTGTACTGACCACGTACAAACACTTGCACAAGGCGGCATTCTCTTTTTGATGACTCATCCTACCTGAACGTGTGAGGATGAAAGATTTTCTTCGGAATCTCTCGCAGACAAAGGGTACGAGAGACATCTTCGCAGATGAAAGTGCTGACTCCCCTTATCCATGATGCCACGGACGTATGCACACTGCTGTTACCTTAAACCAGAACCTACAAGTTTGTAGCAGTATTTGCGTGTCCAGAATAGGCCTACTGGTGTAGCACAGGCTATTGGCATCCAACTTCCTTTGTTATCTGTTCTATCAGTTTCTCTGCCCTGCCAGGTAGGATCGCAAACTGATGCTGCATGTGGCCCGTTGCAGTGTTCGCACTTGACATTGCGGCGACACTCTTCGGAAAAATACCCTTTCATAGTGCAACGAAAGTGTCTGTCAGCTGCCACCTTCTTTAATATATCCAAATGACTGATATTTCCATCGCATAGCTCCGCAGAGTGTTGGCCTGAGTCGCAGAATGGACACTTGTACTCTCCCGAGACGCTGGAACTCAGCACAGCTGCAGTTGGAGGCGTGCGCAAGCCTTCCTTGCCATCTTGTGATTTCGGGCGAGTTTGTTCCCTTCTGCTGTCAATCCCACTCTGTTCTCTGCACACTGCTTCGATCACAAGTTGAGACAAAAGTGCTTCAAGCTCACCATCCAGGGATTCCGGGGACACAGCAGTTCCGCCGACGAAGGACTTTGCCTAAAGCAACTACCAAGCAACACCAACGGATACCGTGTGGTATCTGTCGGTGGTAAGCAACTACGATGTCTGATGGCATGCTCTCAGAAGCACGCTTGTTATAATCGTAGAGCACGTGTGTGAAGGAACCTTCAGAGCTGCCAGTCCGCGCACGTGACACTGCACGTGGTCCAGCAGTCGCTGGAGCCCGCCGACATTATTCGATGACACCACTGAAGGGAGCGATCGAAGCTGCGCCAGATGTTCCTGTAGAATCCGGCGTTTCACCAAAGCATCGCAAAAGAATTTTCACGGAGTCTGGATAACGTCGCTTGCAGCCTGGCAATGGATGCAGCAGCTGACCCATCCAGCAGCGACCAAACGTAATGAAACTTCTGCCCACTGTTCAGGCTGGAATTTTCGTGAAGGGCTGCCTTAAACTGTGTACAAAAGCCGAGCCACTGGCACAACTCACCATTAAATGTTTGGAGCTGCAGCGTTGGCAGCTTCATGGAGCTTCTATGGATATGATGCTCATCACTCTGAAAATCCACCACAGAAGGAGCTGGGGCTGTCGATTCCTGCAGGCATTGAGCATTCCGTAGCGATCTCTTATTAGCCTTTAGCTGACCCAGTATGCCTTTGGCGGCGCCATCGTACCTCATAATTGTGTCGAACTCGTCGTCAGGTAAACATTTTCCACCTCGGTATTCAACTTGCTGAAATCATTGCTGTTGGGCTGAAGTTTCCACATCAGGAGTATCCAACACCGTCTTCACTTCATTCAGAAGCCTTGTTTTTTGTTGCTGACGAGCTGTTCTTTACTTTCAGCTAGGGCTTTCTTCTTTCCGGATTATAACAATGCCTCCTCCATCTTATGGTCACCAACGTCGCTATTACCGATTGGACACGATCCGCCGGCTTAGTAGCTCCGACGTCTTCCTTCCCGGCTTTACATGCACCATATTATGATTGAAAAAGGCCACTAATAAGAAAGATTGCTGTGTTTACATTAGATAGTGTTGCGACCGGGCGGGGGCACCCGATCCGATCTCCGTGGCCTCCGACATAAGAGTGGTAGCGTGTATGATGCGAGCGGCCAGCCGCTGTTGCAGCCGTGAAGAAGTCCAGAAGCCGTAGGCTAACGTAACTGTTTACTTCATAGCGAGAGGTGAGCCGAAGCCAAAGAACAATGCCCCGACGGGCGAGGTTACAAAACAGGACTCGAGCAGAGCGACAACATCGATTCGCTGCTCTAACAGGAAATGGATTACAGCGCTTGGGCAGCTCTATTTATACCCAAAAGCGATAACGGTCAAACGCAACAAGCGGGAACACGCCAAGAACGTCACAGACACACACAACACTCTTTCCAGTGTTCGTTAGTCGTCGGTAGCCTCCGCGCACGTTGAGTCCGAGAGAGGGGAGAGAGGAGGACTCCGTTGTGATCGACGGGGCCTCTGTGTCCTTGAAGAGCGTGGAGACGAGCCTCGCCGCCAACCGCCGAAGTTTTGAAATGCGCTGATAGCGAAGCGTCTGACGCGGCTTGTCGCAACTTGTTACTGACATGGTTGCGCCTGTTTTCGAAGGAGCACGCAGGGGCTTCTCCGCACAGCCGAGGAGTGATGCGGGACAGTACGGCGGCGCTGGCCGATTCGTAACAATAGCTAAGAATGTCCATGGCTCTTAATGATCATCGTCTTCCTTGTTCAGATGACCAAGGCTGTCCCCTTGGTCTGCCCTTCTCCTCAGCTGGGTTGTCTCTATGTATCCGACAACTTAAAATGCAACAACAGGCATGCCTGAAAGAGCCCTCAGTACCACATACATTCATAACTTGGTCTGACAACCCGGTATAACATTAGTTTTAAAATCTAATGTTTTGAGGTAGCTTTAAAGACAATAGCTTGGAATCATAGGTTCATAAGCTAAGAACAAGCTATGTACAATATGTTGAGAATAATGTGAGCAGGAAATCTGTGTTTAATCGCCACGTTTTCCATCTTAAACATCAGAGGCAGTGCAAACAAACATTAAAAATAGAAACTGAATGTCTTAAAATATTGGAAATCATTGGTGTCAGGACAAGTCCAGCTAAACAAATCAATGAGTGACACATAGCACACAGGTGCCTAAAATGTACCATTGGAGAGTAACACAAGACAAACACCGGCCAACAATGTACAAATGGATAGATGTTAAGTATTCAGAGAACTGCAGTCTAAGGGCTATCAGGCACAAAGCTAATCACTTTCAGCTAACATAAAATAAAGTTCTTTTTGCAAAACTGGTTGCCTCACAAAATAGACACCCTCATGCACCAAAGCAATACTTTGTAGTAGATAGCTTCAGTCTAGACAGGTTCAGGGAACATGTAACTACGCAGTGGTACCCCATTATTAGACATGCATCAAAATGTTTGTGCATGCCTCCACAAGTATTTCGCTGTCGGCTAAGGGCACATCGCGGACACTGTAAGAACTGTTGTGAAACTTGTGAAAATGGCATCGGACAAGCAACATTTAAGGGGCCATTTCAGTAGTTCTTTTCACTAAAAATTCAATGACAAGAAGTGTAACCGTATTAATGTGTCAGCATTCTTTGGCAAGTACACCCGTAAAGTCTGCTCTTAATGAAGAAAAAGAGCAATACCTAATAGATGCTAAGTAAACACATAATCAGACAAATTAACATACGTAATTATGATAGACTTGTACCTTCAGACTCGATAAGAATAAAAAACGTGACGTAATGCACTAATTCGGTATTTCAAAAAGGCCCTGGAACCCTACATTTTCTTGTCACACTGCTTATACTTCCCCTTATTAGATGTCTGTCTAGCAATGCGTTTTTGCTTAGTGAAGCCGGATTTACAGTGCTGGATTTAAATCGCTCCACTGGGATGTGTTTGCTACCTCATGAGACAAATACAGAAAAACTTAGTGGGTTAGCCTAGATAGACGAAGCAACAATTAATATTAGACAATACAGGTCCAATGTCGACATGTCGACCTTTTGGGTACAGCTCCAAGCACATCGACAACGAAAGCAATACAGCTGCTCGTCATCTAGAAAAGTCAACGTCTCACATGGCACCAGCCCACACCTATATCGCACAAAAAAAAGCGTTCACAGAAGATAACAATGCTGCGCCCCACTTTTTCAGGTGTTACGAAGCACAGAACGATATTTGGCTTTCCAGAACTGTCGTTAAGATAATAGATGCTCACCCACCAACAGTTGCTTCGCCCAGCTGGCACACAACATTCCAATTCACGGACAGAAAGCAGACAGCTTACCAAGCAGTCAAATCACAAGCCTGAAGCAACACAAACTAGAACAAGGCAGCGGCTCCCATCACAGGCATGCATGCCACCTTAGCCGAAAGCTTCATAGCATGCATGTTAACGCAAGCCGCAGTTTCACAAAAAAGGTACTAATACATTGTTAATGGAAACTTCATGCAATTTAAAAGTGAAACAAAAGCATACTCAAAGCTAGAAAACTGCAATATATTTGAATTAAACAAGTTTGTTTGTTACAATACGAAAAAGAGCGGTGCTAACGTCGGCATTATCTTTTGATTTAGGAACTACTACACGCTATTAATCATCCTAAGCCATTTTTAAAGGCATTATTGAACGTATTCAGCCAGTGGGAACCTTGTAGGCTTGATTAGCCTGAGATCATAAGCCTTGTTTGATGCTTGCAGAGCGGATACACGAACACAGTGCCACTCCGCCTTGGTCGGTACAAAAACCTAAAGATAAGCTGCGATGCTACAATGCGATGCGTTTGGGCATACGAAACATGTTCGCTCAGGCGTCGAGCCCACCGTAATACGTAAGTAAAAAGCAAAAAAGAAACGAACACATCAAGTCACGCAGAAGATCCCCTGACGATGAAATGGACGATCGCAGGTTCGGAAAGTTGGGCTGGGAATCTCGCGCGGTTTCTCAGCACCTCACAATACAACGACTTACGAAGCACACGGTGCACTTTCATCCCAGTCACCACCGCCCACCCAACTTAGCGAGGGGTTATGTGGTTGCACAGCTCAGAAAAACTTTACGGCGCAGCAGCTACAGTGTAGCTACAGTGAACTAGATTCTATTTCACTGTAGTGTAGCACAGCTTGTGAATCACACCCGGTGCACGACCTTTTTCTTCGCTCAGAGGACCGGCTAGGCTAGAGCGTGACTTCGCAATGTATCTGGGCGTGGATTCAAAAATTTTTTGACGCCTAACATAGTCATCTCAAAAGCGCATATGTTCCCGTTTACAGTTTAGAAGTTTGAAAGGTAAATCGTCAAATTTATTTGGGACAGCTTCGTTGCGGCCACTGCCACTAAAAAGCGTGCAGCGGATGTAACGGCTGCGTGGCCTCGACGTCAGAGGCGTCAGAGGCGCCGAAGGCCACGCCTGTTGGAAAGTAGACGAAACGTAATATCGCAACCCGGAACTGGACCCGAAAGGCTTGAACCCGAACCCGGACCGAAACTGAAAACATTCCGGTTCGACACCCTGCTTCTGATAATTACTCTGAGTTGGAATCCTTCTTTTGCCCCTATTGGAAGCTAGGCGAGGATTAACCAAAAGTTAAAAACGATACAAACTCAACCGAAAGCTGAAAAAACTCATAGCAAACATAAATGTGGAAATCCAAACATACACCTCTCAAGTCCCAACAAACAATTGGTACAGTATATGCAACTAACTAAATGGCAATCTTCACCCGCAAAAAACCTGGTCTTTAATTCGTATTTTATACAACAGCCAACTCTAAAACCGAGCTAAACAAGTGTCTATACGTCTGGCAGCTAACTATTAAAAGGTAGAGGACCTGCTAGACGAACTAGCAAATGTCTACCTCCCAAAGAGGGACTAGCCGGCCTACAAATATTACAACGGCAAGGCAAACAACTCCTTAATCAGCCGATCACCACGGAAGAGCTTACTGAAGCCATTGCGGAAGCTAACAGGCTTTCAGCTCCGGGGACAGGTCAAATTGGAAACGGAATTCTTCACAATATAAATGAATCAGGTTAAGAATGTATGAATGTATGAAGCCGTGGGGGCTTTACAATGTCCGATTATTGCAACCGAACATTGTAGGCCTTCATCGCACGATTTATTTCTGTGGGTAATGTCGGAAACTCTCTATAAAACGATCCATCTAGCAAGAGACAGAATGAGGGGGAAATTCCATGCTGCTGGAGCTCCTAATTTAGCGAACCCATCAAAAGCCGTAGTTTGAAGGAAGATTTTGAAGGAGGGTTTGTAACTGGGCTAGTTGGTTCATTGCATGAAGTTGAACTGCTCAGGGACGGGACTAAGTGTTTGTCGCCTCTACACTTCGTCCCGCCCCTGTGCTGTTCAACTTCATGCTAGATTTTGACTTTAATTTCATTCATAAACTCATTAGCTCCAAAATCAAGGGACCTTTTTTTACGATCTAAACCTTGTTCCTTGACGTGCAATTCAACATGCACGCAATGATTAAGTCTTCGCCGAGCGAGAAATACCAGCTTTGACTTAGAATTGGGTGTACCCACTCACAAGGAGAATGTCCAGAAACTTCTTTAGATCTTTAATTGGGGGAACAAAACAATTTCCGCTCCTTTTTATTTCTCTGCAAACGCGCCATTTGCATGACAATGTGGGTCAAGATTTCTCCGTGAAAAACGCAAAAACCTCAGTGGCCGAATTTCTTTGAAAATGAATCTTTGTCCTGTTTTTTGTCCTCGGCGCCACTTGTCGGAGGATTCCGCGTATAATGAGGAATCCCCTTCGTCCACCTTTTTGGCGCCTCGTTTATGCACGTGCCAACAAAGAGCCTTGCTAGGCAACGGCGTTTTGTCGGAGTTTAAGGCTTCCCAACCGACGTCATAAAACGAAAGAATGCCCCGCGACTTTCAAAACGCGTTCCAAAACACTATAGCATAATCGGTGTGTGGCGCTGCTGGCGTTAGCGCTCGAAGCGCGTCGTCTGCTACTGTGCGTAACAAGGCAGTATCTCCTCTCTCGAGTGTTTCCACTCGCATTCACCTTAGTTGAACGATTCCCACTTTTACGCGTGATTGTAATGCTCCAATATTGAAGACTGGTGTCGTAGGTGTATGAAAGCTAAGAGAGTAATTAGATAAATAATGACGGCAGGAATGAATGGGGAAATCCTTCCAGGAGGGCGTGCGCCGTAAGGTAGGGAGAGGGGTGGAAGGAAGGGGATTACTTATCAGGGCTGCAGGATTTGCTTCGCGCAACACGGGGTCCAGGGCGCAATCACTGTGCCGGCACCGTCGAGGTCCAGCTCGTTCGTTTCTTAATTGGGTAGCGGCGGCGGACAGGCACGATGCCCACGTCTCCTTCTGTATTTCCTGTGCCCTCGACTGCATCCGACGACACACCTCTGTAACCATGCTACAACGTAGCTGGCAAGTCCCGATTTGTAACCGCCAAGGTCCAGTGGGCTATATCAGGTACACCAAGGTTTCAATGCGTAATGCGTTCCTTCATACAAAGTTGCACAATTGAACGCTTCTTTCTGAGACGCTCAAGATGGGTAGTAGCCAGAGAAAAGCACTCCACAAATTGTTGAAGCAGTCGATCAGAAATAAATAAAAAGCGAGTAATCTCGCGAGTGCATCGCTAGTTCGCAGTTTTGCAGGAATAGGCGCGGAATCGTCCAGTACGGATAAAAGAGAAGAGTTCTTATTTTGATTGATTGATTGATTGATTGATTGATTGATTGATTGATTGATTGATTGATTGATTGATTGATTGATTGATTGATTGATTGATTGATTGATTGATTGATTGATTGATTGATGGATTGATTGATTGATTGATGTAAACCATGAAAGGTAGTGGGCTCAAATAGCATCCCTGGGGCAACCATCGGTGTGTTCACCTGCTGCATGCATTCCTTCCTTCCCATGTCAAGTGCACCTTATTATCTTCTAATATGGCCCTACGTAACTGTAGTAACCCGTAATCTAAACCCTCCATATTCGAAACGCTCCTAGCAAATCCCTATTTACATTATCTTACGCCCCTTAATTAACGCCCGAAAATGATTCACCCAATAGTCTATAGTCAACTACAGAGATCTCAATGCCTGTGTTAGAACTGACAAAGTATCCTCCAAGCGCATGCTTTCTCTAAGTTTGTTCTACCGTTCACAACAAATTTTACTTTGTTCCATCCATGCTTGAATAAGTTATTTTATTGCCGGCATTACGAACATGTACAACATTGGTTTTATTGCAGTTAGTTCAGGTGACTATCTTTGTTGCATTTGCCTTTATATTTTCGACTAATCCTACCGTTAACCCAATCCGCCAGTATTTGTTTACCCTCTATAACGGTATCTGGTGCCCTGATCAATCCTGATCAATACATGCTTTCTGGTCCAAGCAATTTTATGAGCTGCATTGGTATTCCGTCCAGTCCAGCTGCTCTTCCGATGGTACCTTTTCTTCTGGGTTTTTCGGGGAAGATATCTAAGTCATGTTTTTCTTAAGACTTCTGTGCCGCTATAGCCATCTGTTAGATATCACTCGATCTATTTCTCTAAACTAGTCACTAATCACTCTGCACCAATCCTTGCTCTCTTGTGAACGTTTTTCTCAAGGAACACAAAAACTTTGCCGGGTGTTGTTCTTCGAGCCTAATGCTTTTATATGCCCTCAAAAGTTTCTGCGTGCAGTTGAGTCATTATTATATTTTTCTGTCATCCATTGCTCGTTTTTTTTTCTTGACGCTTTCCTGCATTTTCTGTTTATTCTATAGCGGTTTCATTTCTTTCTGGTCCCATTCTTGCTCTCCTTAATGTGATCTCTCCATGTCTTTTCCCGCTGTTCAATGGTCTCCCTTATTTCCATATTCTTCCAGCTTATCAGTTTCCTCATCCCTTTCCATTGGTTTCAATGCCTCGTTCAATCCAAGTTTTTATAAAGCCAATTATTTGCCTGTGAACTTATTTATTTCACCTTGCACCATGTCCGCGACGGTCTTACGCTGTTTATTGTTCAAATTAATTCCTCCGGCTGTGCATGTTTTTTAAATTTACCTGGGCTGCACTTCAAAGTGCAAGGTAAGCCGTTTGTCGTCGCTTCCTTAGCTGTCGATTACGTTTTGATCTATCGCTAATTTCCCCAACATTTCATGTGCTGGCTCTGAAACTAAATAGTAGTTTATCCGGAGTTCTCCACGCCACTAGCGGTAAGCAATATTCGGCCTTCGCCCCCAAATTCTTTACCCCCTCCGATATCTTCTGGCCAAGCTCTATTTCCACCACAAGGGCTATACTTTCGCTCTACATGGTCAGTAACCACTCCGCCTCCGCCATAACTGCCTGCATTGTATTACCAAGAGACCTAATAAACTCGACACGCTTACAACTTTTCACCCTTTCGATTACAGCTTCGCTGCTCCTGGCCATGTTGTATTACCCCACAATGATGGCACTGTCTACAGCGAGCTGCTACTTGCTCACACCCTGCTTCACGAAGTGATTTACCAGCCCAGCTTTCAGCCCACTCGGGTTGCTGTTGCCTTCTATAGATCCTCCGCGTTTGCCGCGGAGGTGCATTACTGCCTTGTCGGCTGGGCTATGTTCGTGCGTAATTGACATCCTGTCTAGTATGTCTGCAGATTGCTTTCTCTCGGGAGACACCACAGCGCATATCCCTCATGAAAATTGGCGTCGAGTTCCAATAGACCCCCTATTGTGTTTCTGCAGAGTCAATAAAAAGTCAATTAAATCTCATCGCTTATAGAGTGTGCTCGTTAGGAATTCAACAAACGTTTCATTGCGCAAACTCCTGCAACATTTTGTCCTTCAAGACGTTATACACTTCATATTGCGGTTCTAAAGAGTGAACCAAAACTCTCATCTCAAACACTGCGGCCCAAATAAACTCAATGAACTTTTTATTGCAAAATTCAACAAGCATATTATTGCCTTCAATTTATTGAGTTTTAGCAGACTCTGTATTGCCTTTCTATAGAGACAATCGAACTCGTAATTTGTAAACTGTTTTCATTAGACAGGCAATAAAATTGTTATTACGAACACGCGATAAGCATCTTATTCATTTCATTATGTTGAGTTTCAGTACACTCTGCATTGCGTTTCTATAGCCCTCCCATGGAGGTATGGTAGTTTATCGGTGCATATATGTGGGGGTGTTATTGCGCCGCGTGCCCCGCAACATGAACTGAGATCGGGCGATGGACGTCCCGTCACTTCATCTTGGGGTCACTTGGGAGCAGGGGCGCCTGCGGTGACGTACATCGCCGCCGGACAGTCCAAGCCCTTAAAAAGCTCCGCTGTTAAAACTTTCCAGAAAGCCTAATTCACAGGCAACAGGATATTACGAGTCTACTCAATAAGCATTTTATAGAAAACCAATTGGGCTAAATTTAATAAAAGCTCATCAGAAACTCTATTCAAACTTAGCTCATATGCAGCAGGATGTTATGACTGGGCACAAAAAGAATTTTATAGAAATCTAATTGAGATAAATTTTATAAAATCCTGTCGCAAACTGTATGAAACCTGACTTACACGCAACAGGATGTTACGACCATGCTCAATAATAATTTCAAGACAGCCAATTGAGGTAAATTTATTTAAAACTCATCAAAAATGCTATTCCAACTTTATTCACACGCAACAGGATGTTACGACTCTGCTCAATAAAAAGTTTATAGAAAACTAATTGCGATAAGTTTAATAAAAAAATTCCCCCGCATTTCCCCGAGGGGGAGAATGTGAAAGTGCGAATGCACGGTTGTCGGCCCGCTTGCGGCGCTTGCGCTCGGCCCCCGCAGCCCACCGCCTCGCCGCCTTCTCTTCCATCTCTTCCATCGGGTTTGTAGCATCACGTGTACACCACGCAGTTATCAAGCCGCTATAACGCCGCTGAGTCGCCAACGCACGCCGCTGACGACGTAGTTTGAGTGCGTTAAAGATATAAGGCGCGTTCTGACACCGATATCAGCGTCGCGTCCGTGGCTTATTCGGTAGAGCGTCGGGCTGCGGCCCGCAAAGTCCTCGGATCCAAACCTGGCGCCGGATGCTGTTTCTTTCTTAAATATAGAGGAGCACTGCGGACGCCGACGCCGCCGCCGGCGGTGGATGGTTTGGGGTCGCTTATAAAGAGCATTCGCTCTTAAAACTCTTCAGAAACTCTATTCAAGCCTGACCTACACGCAACAGGATGTGACGACAATGGAAAACGGTGTGCCTCAAGGGGGTGTTTTGAGCTGCACGCTGTTTATTATAAAAATGAACTCTCTTGGGAAAGGCTTGCCACCAACCATTTCTTACTCTCTCTATGTAGATGATGTTCAAATCTCCTTCAAATCCTGTAATCTGTCGGTTTGCGAGAGGCAAGTCCAGCTTGGGGTCAACAAAGTCGCTGACTGGGCAGACAGGAATGGATTTAAGCTGAATCCAGAAAAGTGTACTTCTCTTCTATTTTCAAGGAGGCGAGGGATTCATGCTGATCCTGATATTAAGCTTAAAGGTGTCTCAATCCCTCTCAAAAAGAAACACAAATTTTTAGGCGTGGTACTTGATGAAAAACTGACATTCATTCCGCATATAAAACAGCTGAAACAGAAATGCCTGAAAACCATGAATATCCTGAAGGTCCTCTCGCATTGCTCCTACGGAGCGGACAAACAAATACTCCTCCGCATTTTTAGCAGCCTTATTGGCTCACGGTTGGACTACGGGAGTGTCGTCTATGGGTCCGCCTGTAAAACTGCTCTGAAAATGTTGGACCCAGTCCTGCACTTGGGTCTCCGTCTTGCATCTGGAGCGTTCCGGACGAGTCCCATTGAAAGCCTGTATGCAGAGTGTGATAGGTGGAGCCTTGAACACCAGCGTTCTTACACTTCCTTGCTGTATGCTATTAAGGCGACTTCTGTAAAAAATCACCCATGTAGCTTTATCATAAACAACATTTCATCCGATCCATTGTTTGCAGCACGGCCGTCGATACCCGTTCCTTTCTCTATACGAGTGAGAGCCCTCGCTGAGGAACTAGGGATTTCATTTGAGGAGAGCATAAAGTCTTCCATTTCTGACCTCGTTTCGCCTTGGGAGAGGTCAGCAATTTCGTGTGATATTTCTTTCAAACACATCGACAAACGAAATGCGCCCAGAGAACTTATACTACAGCACTTCCTACAGTTACAACACAAATACCCGCACACCGCCTTCTACACCGATGCTTCAAAGTCTTCTTCGGCCGTCGCATGTGCTGCATATGGCCCCAACTTTACCAGTACGAAGACATTACACAGAAATAGCAGCATTTTTACGGCAGAAGCGCATGGTATCCTATTAGCAGTACAACACATTACACAAACCAGAACAGAACACTCCATTATCTTTACAGACTCTCTAAGTGTGGTAACAGCCTTGCATTGCTTCAGACCTACGAAAAACATTGTGCTCCAGCATCTAATTAAAGCTCTAACATTTGCTGATCACGCAAAACTAAAAATAATTGTTTGCTGGGTTCCAGGTCACAGTGGCATTCGGGGGAACGAAATTGCTGACCAGGGCGCCGCTGTGGCTGCTCTCCGCAGTAGCATAGATGTACCGTGTGTTCCCTACCTCGACCTGAAGCCACTGGTACGGACAGCCTTGCGCAAATCTTGGCAGGAAACATGGGACTCACAAACAGACAACAAACTCTACACTATAAAGCCACACCTAGGTAGATACATAACAGACAAACAAGACAGACACACGGAAGTAGCCTTAGCCAGGCTGCGGATAGGCCACACTTATGTAACACATTCACACTTTCTCACTGGGTCTCAGAGACCCGTGTGCAGCAGGTGTGGAGAAGGCCTATCCGTAGTTCACATACTAATCACATGCAAGGCACTTCACACCACACGACGCAAACACTTTCCGGAAATCTACAGACAACAAATCCCACTCCACCCATCGTACTTCTTAGGCGATGAACCAATGTTTACAGTCAAACGTGTTTTTAAGTATCTATCAGAAGTTCAATTTCTGAAACTCATATCATATCATGCATAATCACAACCTGGCCCTCTACACCAGCCATCTCCATTGTCTTTGTTTTTACCTCTGTTGCTATTCAATTTTAGTATACACATTTAATCTGTTGTAGCTAACCATCTGTTTTTGGCGCTCTTTGCCCCAGCTGGCCTTGCGCCATTAAAATGCAACCATCATCATCATGTGACGACAATACACAGTAAGAATTGTATAGAAAGCGTATTAAAAATTTTCTGAACCCCGCACGAAACTCATAGGAAACTACATTTAGAGCCGATAAGGTCTATTGACTTGGCTCTATAGAGTTTTAATTAAAACGCGGTAGCTAATTTGTAATGGAAACTCAAAAGAAATATTCCACAAAACGTTAAAAAAAGGTTTATAGGATTTTTTTGAGCAATCTCTATAGCAAGTTTATTAAATTGCGGTAAACATTTTTATGAGAGATCGCTCAATATTGGCGCCCGTGCCAAGGTGTTCGTCATTTTTCTTTTAAAAAATGCAGCTGGTCTAGCCTCTGCTCAGCTTGTTCCAAGTTTCGCCAACCAACGCCGCGGTTTTCGCGTACGATACCTAGAGCTATATCTGTTTCTGTAACCCGCTAAGCTAGGATGGGTTATCGGCTTCAACGCTGCCTAGAGGCGACACAACTAAGCAGAGACGACACGTTCCTAATTCTTCCTCTTCGCCGTAAGGGTTAATGTTCATATGCGGGCAATCTGGGAAAGTGCCAAAGCAAAATGTTCAGCTTTTCAGGCGATAGTGATGGTGCACCCAAGCCGCGGCGGCCGCTTTTCTGATGGAGGCGAAAAGCAAAAACGCCCTTGTGTATGAGATTTCGGCGCACGTTAAAGATCCCCAGGCGGTCAAAATTAATCAGGAGCCCTCCACTACGGCGTGCCTCATGGACTGCGTTGCATCGGCGCGTTAAACCCTACAATGAATCAAGTCAAATCAACAGTACACCCAAGTGTACTTGTTCTATAACAGTGGGCGCTAATTGGAACGGAGAGAAGACACTGGTGTGCGCAAAACATGGCATTTGTAAGACCTTTCACCTTAGTTTCCGAGCGATACAGCCCATGTCCAAAAATTCTAAGCATGGACCCTTGTTATTTATTAGGTTATGCTTCACATCAGGGCAAGGATACATTTATGCCAAACATGCATGAAACCTGTCATCGATGTTAGGGATTTAAAAAGCTGTTAGCCTATAAACACTGCTATATCAGAAGTGTTTATGGTAATGCTAGTCTTCTCGTGCGCGAAAATCAGCTTTAAAATGAGTGCCGCCAAATACTGGACGGCAAAAAAATGCTCGGGTTTGCCAAAACATCCTTAGCATACCAAGTACCATGTTTGTTTCCTCGCTGTCGTGCTTTTGCTACTGGTGCTGTGGTTGCATGAATCTGTCGCTCATAGGCGCTACGTGAGATGCCTCTTTGCACAAGCTAAATGGTACCTCTGGGGCAGTCGTTGTCGCCGGTGTTTCCGGGGAGCCGACACACGTGTCTCTGTGATCTCGTTTCAGATGGATCTTCGGAGCGACTGGGTGTCAAGCGTACGCCTTCTCGGGCTTCTTCTTTGGCTCGGCTCACATCGGCACCCTCACTCTACTGGCTCTGGATCGATACTTGGCCACCTGCCGAATCGGCTTCCGTACGTTGCTTCCACGTTACCCCATAAATTTTGAAGGGGCCCTTAGGTGACAGTGTGGAAGAACTGTTTGTGGCTGCATTGTGCAGCTTAGCGCGTGTTCTTCATTATTTGAGATTTTCGCGCAAGTATAGAGCCTCAGTTGACCTTAAATGCTCAATAGAAGAGAAAACACAATGCGCCGGTCGCGGCAGCCGTCCCAACTACTCTGAGACGTCACCCTGGTTTGTAAGGTGTCTTCGCCCTAAGTCAGCCTTCAGAATTATGTTCGCTCACGCATTTCGGGGTTAATGTCGATTTTTGCTTAATCAAGCAAACTTTTTACAAGATAAATATGCCAGCAAACTGCTAAATTTAGTACTGCGAACATGCAATGTGTCGTCACAGCCGACGTAACCAAGTCGGAGGGGGGATGGGGCAAGGGAAACAAAATTCGGACATACTTCTCTCATAAAAAATGTTTGGAACTTGGCCAAAAACATCAGACCACGACCTACCCATCCTGGACTTCAATCTGGTAATGCATGTACGCGATGTTAACTTATTTAGTGTCCCTTTGAAACGCCTATCTCAATACTGTCCCCCTTTCTCTTTAGCTGCGCTGCACCAGTACAACGTGACATAAAGGAGCTATTGCTATAAAGTTGGCTTTCCCGCAATGCATTGTGTTTTTACGACGAACACGGCACACTCTGGCCTACTAGCACATAATCATAATCATTATCGTCGCCATTGTTTGTCGAAGCTGGTACCTCGAAGTCGCATTTATAATACTGACGTGCATTAGAGTAACGGATCCTTTATAATTCCAAAAGAGCACATCGAAGGTCTGTAAAACAAAGTTATTTTGTTTTTTAATCCTGCTTTAAAAGCACAAAACACTTGAAGACCAGCGGGACACAAACAATTTTAAGGGTGTGGGTGTGCGCGATGTTCAATTTCGGAACGTTGAAAGTGGAATTGAATAAAACCTTAGCAGCTCTACACTTCATGGGTCAGTAAGTCGGATATTGTAAAATGTTTGTTACTTTTCACGATCTTTCGAGGGGCTAAATACAGCCTATTAAGCGGCCATTGGTAACGTTCTGTCTATCCTCTCTTTTATTTGGTCGGTGATATCTCCCAGCCACAATCTGTGACACAGTTTCAACAAATGGTGCGGCCTGGCGTCCTGTTTTGCCCGATCTAAGAACTCGGAACATTGAATGAAGAACTCGGCCTGCTCGTGATGGTTAGGTGGACGTACAGCTAACGAGCCCCATGAGTTCAGATCCAGCTAACGTGCGCACTGTTCCCCCTTCCAACGTTCTTTCCTGCGCAGGTGGTAAGCCTACGTACAGGAGATACGTGCAACTCCTTGGCGTCGTCTGGTTCTACGGTTTTTTCTGGGCTGTCATGCCCCTCCTAGGCTGGGCCAGGTAAGCCACCAATCATCGCCTCAAGTGCTAGTGAGAAGAGAAAAGACGTTCTATGGGTCTTAAGTAGCCACTAGTACGCAGTCTCATTGCAGTGGGCTGGGAGCGCGTGATAAAACTGCGTTTGGACCACAGGGCTTGGACCGTTACAACTATGGGCCATTGATGTGCTCACATTTGTCGCCGATTGGATGGGCCCGTGTCATGCTGTGCACTTATAACATGCTCGTGGGTATGCATGCACGATTATGTAGGGTGGCGGCGAACACATCGCTGCTTGATTCCCACTAATCGAGTCAGAAAAGGCTGCGCAGCCTCCCGTATTTCGAGTTCGAACGCGCTGAGCCAGCTCGGGAAGTTGGCGAATGCGCATCTTGCACCGTACATTGGCATGCGTCTTGAATGTCAGGCGCCCGTAGGGGAGGTTCCCGTTTGAACCCATTCCCATTTCACCCTTCCCGCTTGTTCCCTCCCGTTTCAACCCGGCGCAAAACGACCTTCCCGTTTCGCCCTTTCCCACTTGGCCCGTTCCCGTTTGAACCCATTCCCATTTCAACCTTCCCGTTTGTTCCTTCCCATTTCAACCCGAGGCGAAAGAACCTTCCCGTTTCGTATTTTTCTATTTAGCCCGTTCCTGGAATAACGTACCCAGTTTATGAAACGTTATAAAAAAATTTTCATATTGTTTTTCGTTTATTTCCGTTTGTTCACAGCCGCTGCGATTGCATGCTCAGTACACCCAGAGTCCTTGACTACTTTTCAAACCTGGGCTTCACTTTTTGAATCTAGAGACGACGACATTTGGTTACAATTCAAGTCATACCAATTAACAAATATTTTAATCCTTTAAATTAAGAAAGCCTAACAAACAAATTAACAATTAACAAATTAAACAAATCTTTTAAATTAACAAACACGTCACTTATGGAAACGAAAACAGCGAAATACCTAAATACACTTAACTAAATGTATTTAGGTCGTGAGGGTCACCCTGCGTCTGCCCCCATTTGCTCTTGTTCGGTCGATTGACTCTTCTAGCTTCTTTAGATCCACCCCCAAAACACCAGGCACTTAAGTTTTATTACATTTGCGTTTAGAAATATCTACTAAAAAACCTAATTGGGGATAAGATAGTGGCCACACCTTGCTGTGGCCTGTCAGACAGCCACATCCCCCTGCTTAATTAAGGTAGAATTTGGAGCGCCATTGTGCTAGGCAGCATTTCAGCGAAGCTCTCGCGGGAACAAACTTCGTGCAATGGCACAACTTTCACCGCCTTTACGGATTATCTCCCCTTCCAGATTATAATAAAGAGTCCAGAAGGCTGGTTAACATGTCATGAACGTCAAAACACCCACTGGCACAATGAAGTACCCTTTTGTTTTTAAATGCACTCTTTGCCAATTACACCCCCCCCCCTCCTCAGCCCCAACTCCTCAGCCACGTAACACTCTGCTTGTGAAAAACGATAATAGTTGGCGTGTTAGCGCATTTATTCCCTGTAATAGTGCAAAAGGAGATAATTTGCAGAACGAAATATTTGAAATCCCCCCAAAAAGACAACAAATGTTAAAAGTGAACCAAATAAATCAAAACTATCTGATACTCCGCTACCAAAAATGATAAAATCAAAAAGCCCAGAAAGGCGCCGCGGAAGCACAAATAAAAAAATCGCAAAAACAACCTCACTTTGAAAGAAATCGTATTTGGCAGACTAACATATTTAATCGTTATAATAGCGCAAGTGTACATCAATGTCGAAAGAAACAGATCTGGATACATATGCCACATCTGGCTATAAAAAATCGCAGCTAGAGAAGCGGCGAAAATTATAAACTTAGCTTTCCGTTTTATTGATTCTGTTTATTCCCGTCACTCTAGTGTACTCAATTTGCATAATAGGGCAAACCTTCAGAATCTTAAGCAGCGCAGGGTCGTCTCTAGCCAAAATTTAGTTACTACAGAAACTTAAAATTGTCGCGGGAATACTACCTCCAAGGGCCTTTCAGACGTTTAGCGAGAAGACATCATAGTAAGACTATTAGGCAGCCAATCAGCTGAATTACTATTCGAAAGTTCTCTTTGTTTCCTCGTGCAATTTCTTACTGGAATAAGTTAACTGAACAAACAGTGAACTCGGTATCGTTAGAAGAATTTTCCCCACGTATTGGGATACATTACGAATGCATATCCTTGTTCGGACCCCTCTGCGTTCGGACCGATTTGCGTCTATTACATAGTTATGTCTTTTACTTATTTGTGTTGGGCGTTTTTAAACTACGCCAACCAATACTGATTTGTTTTTATGTTCACTCCTGCATTAGCCCGACCAGGACGTAAAGTATCGGTAAATAAATAAAAAAATCTGCCCATTACTCACGTAGGAAAGGCATTAGTAGCCAATTCTCAGATTTCGGCACATGTTTTTGCCTTTTTTAGAGTCTCTCCTATGGACATCTTTGATCTATAGATCTCTCGAACCCGAAGACAAAGCTACGCTCCAAACAATGAGCATAAGCGCGGCTGATAAACAAATTTCAGCCGCAAGTACGAACACCAACTGCCGAGAAATCCAATGCGTGCATTACTCAAGATAATGGGTATCTTTCTAGTACACTTTCGCCGCTACAAATTTTGTGTCAAGAGGGCAGTATCGGCCTAAGGCATTCGGAAACTTTTATCGGCCAGAAATATCGGTCGATTCCGGGAAATTTGGTGCATACAAGTTTTTAGTGCATGACCCGTTGCTTGTTAGCACATTTTGGGGAACAGTATCGAAGACGGTAACGCATATTTTCAGAAATTCAAATAGGTTGGAACGATGCGGGTTCAAATGAGAAGGGTGCTTTGGGAGCGGGTTGTAACGGGAAGGGCGTTTTGGGAACGGGCTGAAACAGGAAGTGCCCAAACGGGAAGGTCATTTCGGGAACGGGCGCACACGGGACGGGTCAAGCGGGAAGGGCGTTTCGGGAATGGGTTCAAACGGGAAGGGGTCAAATGGGAATGGATTATTTCGGGCTGCACCCGCCCGTAGAGATGCACCATGCCTGTTCGGGCGGTCACAAGGGAGAATGGCAGGGACAAGTTAAACTACCGCGCGTGTTTTGTGAGATGGTGAGTCCTAAACAGGATCGTCATGCAACGTGTGGATCAATGTCGGCCTCGTTGTGCGATCTTCTTCCGGGTCATTCATTTTGGATGAAGGTCATTCATAATTTCTCAACTCTCGCGTGGTTCCGGTTCTAGCCATTCCCATTAAAGGGACACTGTAGTGAATTTGTCAAGCTCCCGTTTTTGCTTGCACTGTGTAGACTGGCTCAAATTAGCACACTTTTCATCGTTTTTACGATTGACAAATCGGTAATTATTTTACAAAGCGCGAAAGAAGAAAAACTACCATGCGCGGTTTGCGGCGGCCGCACCAACTAAAGCTGTGACGTTAGGAGGAGCGGGCACCGTGATTGGACGATGCCCAAAGTGAGCAACCAAACAAGTTTCGGTTTCGGTTTCGGTTCTGTAAAACACAACCGGTGGCGTTGTTGGATGGGCATTCTCAATGACTCAGTAATCATCGTACCGCGCTTCTGCCATGTTGTCACCTGTAAAAATGCATAAAGATAAGCCTCCTAGGACGGCTTGGAATCGTAGCATTCACTAGCCGAAACCTACGCAGTGCATGAACGCCCTCCGCGTACCCGTAGACGCCCAAATGTCATGCGCTTTTCCCCCATAATTGGAGCTTGCCTCCCTCATGCCTGTATCGTAAAAAGCGTGTTCGCACGAGGCCAAGGGTCTGTTCATTCTGGCCTGTGCCCACTGCCTGCAAGCAGTCGCTGCTTATGGCAACAGCACGCCAACGAGAACTCGCTAGCGCGCCATGCATGTGCCAGCCTGCGCGCGTTTTGTGAACTAGTTCGTGTAGCCATGAACGTTGCGGCCCAAAAAAAGGTGAACTCAATACAGAAAACATCGGCGGAAAACAAAAAAGTTAACTTACAAAAAAAAAAAAAAGCACGTACCCGCGGGGATTTGAACTCGTGACTTGTAAAACATTTGCGGCGACATACCCAGCGCCCCAGACTACTGAGCCACGGAGCGGGACGCGAAAGCCTTGCTAATATAGGGTATATATTGTACAACCGGTTTACACTTTTATTTAGTTTTGGCATTTCAAGCAGCTTAGGTGACTATTTGTTGTACTGCGATCGTGCAGTAAGCGTCGCCCGAGTTTCCACAGTAGCTCACGTCTAGCAATTGCATTTCGTAGACGGAAAAGCGTTCGCAGATGCGTAGTCGTGCTGCTGACCGCTGTGGTTGTTCGCCCAGCGCAAAAAAGTGCTTCCCGCGCCCTAGTTTTACGCTGTACGGTAAAAATATCAGTTGATTTTATTTCCTTAGTACCTATATTGACTTCGCTGACTCTTCTCCCGCCTTCAAGAGGCCTTATATTTTCCTACTGGCGTACCAGTCAGCGAAGCGTCGCATGTGCGCTTGTGCAGCACTTGTGTGAAGCGAACTTGACTTGGAGCTAGATACAGTGTACAAACAAACCAAGTAAAGAAAGGCACATTCTTCCATTCACAAACGTGTCCTGGCTTCGTTTCAACTAAGCGAACGAATTGCGACCAAGCAATTTTTTTTTTTGACCTCCTTGATTGCGACGACCTGCCGGCGGCCGGCGGACGAAACGCTGGGCCGACTGACTCTGTCGGCCGGGAAGCCGTGCAGTAGCGCAGCCGTGGCGCAGCCAATTGCCAGCTCATCCCCTCCTGACGTCACACGAAAACGCCTCAGAAAATGGGCGAGCGTAAAGAGAGGAGGACAGCATTCTCGAATTAGTTTTTCTACTAAATAAAATCGCGTAAACGCGCCTAGAGTGGTCGAAACATGGCCTGGGGACTCACGACTACAATTTGCGCTAGTAATCCCGCAATGTTTACATATCACTTCAGTGTCCCTTTAAGTTTACATGTCCGGACTTTAGCCGCTCAAACTGACGCGACTAGACAATCAGTCTTCGATCGAAGTAGCGGCGCTGAAACCAGTGTCCGCTGTGTAGGTGCTCTACGGAGTGCGGACCCTCTAGTCACGCTACACTTTTGGTCGCTCTGAAGGCCACACGGGCGCACAGCGTGCCGCAGGCCGTGCACCGCGGGCTGCGTACAGCACGGTCATTTCGGCACTGGGAACTGTGCTTTGGTCCACTATGGGTTGACCACGGTGAAAATACTCTGTCGTACGTATGAAACGTTTACGAACTGTTCTGACAATTTATTCCTCTAAAACAATAATAAAGCGATTGAAATATGTATTTATAGGGTAGCACGGAAGTTGGAAATATTTTTTAAAAGTGGCATTGCTCGTCAGACGGAGACGATTAATGTTCACGTAGACCTCCCGTTACGAAAAAACTCAGAAAACAGAAGAAAATGCCATTAATTTCATTTCCGCATTGTTACAGCGCTTCCTACCTTTGTAAATAAATACTTATATCGTTGACGTTTACGCGTTTTCCTGCTGGCTATAAAAACGTTGGGGCCAAGCCAATTACGAAGCAAATGAAAATATGTGCCACTCACTTAATTCCCCCGTTACAGAGATGGTTACGAGCGAGTAGCATTAAATCTAGCGGGGGATATCTCTCTACTATATGGAAGTAATTTTACGATCTCGCCGATCGCGGCGGGCGATCGAGCGTAGATTCTTCTCTATGTATTATGTATGAAGTTATATGGCTTCTTTCTACTGAAGGCTTGTATACGGGATCATATATGAAACGGCGCAGCAAGCAGGTGGTCTTTAATGAGGATAAACGTCCTCGGTTTGTATTCTTCGGGCGCTAGAGAGATCTTTAAATGTAAAATGTAAAGGAAAATCAATGACCTCCGTAGGAAACAACCCGTGTGGTTTCTCTCTGGCTGAAAAAAAAATGAGAACGACTGTATATTTTGTTGTCCGTTGTGGCAGCATGCATTAGAGAAATTCCAGATTTCGCCTGGCACGGGCATGTAGCCGCACGCCCCGTGGGATTGGGCGTTATTTTGGCTTTGTATTTTCGTGCTAAAATCTATATCTGACCACGTAAGTGTGTACAGAAACGGCTTTCGGTTTCAATGGACCCGGAGCATCTAACACAGAATACAAACCCATTCCTCTCCTCGGAGTGTTTAAATTCAAGATTTTTTGTTTATTTGAACTACTGTATACGCGCCCAAACGCAATAAAATTCTCTGGCGCTTGGGCGAAACGCTGTTCTTTCAGTTCACCGGTGTTTGCGGCTCTCAAGAGCATGTGCTACCCTGGGCAAAAAAAATGCCCCGTTTTTAACACACGGTGTGTTGCTTATACTTATGCAACCCACACGCGTTGTTCAACGGATGTTTTTATTTATTTCAAAACGGTCTCAGCGTCGTTTTTTTTTTTTTTTTCTAAAAACAAGTTTCCCGACCCGAATGTTTCGTTTAAATAGGGCACGGGATTTGGCGTACGCTTGCTTCAACCCTATACTACCTCTACATAGAGCTCATGTGACACCTTAAATCAACACCTATGAATCATCTCCCATTTTCTAGTTTGCGGAATGATGTACGTGGCCGAAACTTTTTTTTTCTATATTTAACGCACCTAACCTACACCAGTATGCTGCGAGACGAGCCGAATGAGACGCCTTTTTGATATGGAAGTTTTACCATGTTGTTACGTTGTTAACCTTGACGGATACCGTTTGGACTTCAGCTGTACCGGCGTCCCCACGATTTAGAGGCATGAAAATGTTTTAGCCAACCATTTGTGATTTCCGTATTATGGAGTACCGTAGTACAAGTAGGGAAATCTGACGAATTAGTGAAGAGCAAATTTCACAAAAACATTGTTGCTAAACGTTTTTCGCTTTCGTATGAAATAGCTCGAACCTTCTACTTTTATATTATACAATTACAATACAGCAATTTTCTTTTATAATTATTGTAGATATCTCTCACACAGCTTCAAAAAGAAAACACGATATTGATGCCGCCATCTACTGCGCGCAGTTGGCATCCAATAGTGCAAAAATTCACGGATGCGCTAAGTATTTAGGCATAAAATGGGTAAAATACATTCTCAAAATTTCTCAGGGCGCTTAATTCTGTTTCCGTGCTTTCAAGCCGAAAGCCTGGCGTACCATGGGCACCTCTTAATAACACGTCCACCCGCCGATACAGCAGTCACGTTATTTTACCGTCCTTAATCCACCTTGGTCTATATTAACTCGCCTGAATACAACTTAATCTTAATCCCCCATATTCCCGCCTTTGGGATCCCTACTATCGTTCACTAATCAGTTTTAATTTATCTTATTCCCCTTTGATCCATGTTGATCTACGTTACTGATCGTTACCATTAACGCACAGTCTAGAGCACCGTCCGACGGCACTTCAGCTGATCGCTGAAGACATGGCTAGAATGCTGTCCGACGACATTCGAATTTTTAGACTCGGCTAGCACCGGGCCAAGCGTCTGTCATTATAGTGCAGTGGATCCCCCTTAGCTTCTTGATCCCCAGGACGGTGATTCGAGACCCGCTTTTACCTCGGTTGTTTCTTTTTTTTTCATCTTTAAATTTAACTATAATTTTTATGGCTCAGGTTAGTTTTGATTCATAAAATATTTCTTTGTGCTCGTTAAGTCATGTTATGGTATGCTGCCTAGCTTTACGTTATCTTGAGCGATGTATTGCCAGACGCAGCAATGTTGTTACAAATTCCGGTGGACGTCGATAAAGTGGAGTGCTTATAATACCGTCGGACGGCACTCTAGACGCGGCTTACCATTAATCGCTCATCACACAATAATATTTTAATATTCGTATAATTAAACATATCTTACACATGGCTAACTTGCTTTGGTTGGCTTCTGGCTTTTTAGGGTTTTTGACCATTCGTGTCGACGTCGGGGTCATTCAAGCTTACCTTCACGTAATTGTTAAGGTTTTCGCCTTATAAATTACGCAAGAACCTACATTACTTTGCTCAGCCGGATTGCTGAGGTGTGAAAACGCTTTGCGAGCTCAGCAACCTGTCCGAACATATTTGAGGAGGGCAAGGCTTGGGACAAGATGCGGCAGCCATATTCTACGCCCATCGGTGAAAGCTCATTGTCCTACTCCTTAACATCATTCAGCAACAATACGCAATAATCAACGCCTAGGAAGGTGGCTTTAATCGGCTTAACCAAGCCTTAAGCGCCGATAGCAGTGCATGCGCTGTAATTAAGATGCGAGTGTGCACTTCTGCAGGGTAGGCAGCTTGATGGTGACGGTAAACCTGTGCCGGTAAGTGGCAGTTCTCTGTAACTGCTCGCGCCCAGGTAGTAAATCCCCTCATACACGGAAAACCGTTACGTTATACACCTTATTAGCGGTAAAATCTCTAATTTAGACCCTCTTTGGTGTTTAATGGGCGCTAAAATCTCGCGCATTTCTTTATTAATTTTATCATTGCGTGACCTATAGATGGGGCGTGTTGGCAAGATTTTCGCAAATGGCCTGTTTATTTTCGCGTCGCTCTGTCGACAGAGCGAGCGATACAGGGTGCAGGGAACGACAAAGTCGAGGGGTGCAAGGAGGGGTGTTTCGACTTGTCGTCTCCTTTGCCACGGTGACTGCAGACCGAAACAGAGTTTGGTGTCCGCAGTTAAAAATACCAAGAAAATTGCCGAGCGCACGTGAGCGCGCGATTCGCTGCGACCGCCGGGCACTTAAAATAACAAGAAAATGCCGAGCGCTCAGGTGTGCGTGCCTCGCGGCGACCTCCTAGCGTCCCCGGCGCACGTTTGTCAAGCCAAGCATACCCACATGGGGAGACTGGCTAGAATTGCCCCCCCCCCCCTCCAAAAAAAAAAAAAAACTCCAGCCTTCGCCGTAATCGTGGCAACGCTTGCTTGGAACGAGAAAGACGTCATAGCGTACGCCCCCTCCAAGGTGATGTCCACTTATTATCACTTCAAAAAAAATAATAAATGAAGGAAGCTCACACTTGTAGCACCAAAGATAGAGTAAAAGTCGGTGCGGCAGCGAAGAACAAGCAAATCGGCTGAAATCGGGGACCTAAACCACCGTGATGGCAGCGAACATTGCGTACATCTTCGCTACCTTCAAGTCTTACGCGTTAATGCGAGTTTCCTTCATTTTTTCCCCTTTCGCTCACGTGAATCAACGTCCGGCGTTGCTTCGTTTTTAGTCGGCGAGCACCTGCATTTCAGCATAACGCCTTAGCTACTACACACAACCTTGGTGGGTAATGGACCGAGTGCGCAGGCTAGTTTCGGTAGCAATGTTTCTAAATTACGGTTGCTTTTTCGCTAGAGCATACTGAGAGAAAATTATTTTAAATATGCGTGCCTTTCAACTAGATTGTAAGCGCATGTGTAACTTCCGCTGCGAAGCTGTTTTAGTGAGCATCAAGTTTTACATTATAAGTAAGGCTCGGCGTTTTGACCTACACGCTCAGAAAGACCAATTACGGTATTTAGAATGCTACCCATTTAGAAAGGAGGGCCAATTTTAACCCCAGTTCTTGTTAGTTGAGAGTATTATTAGTGAAGTCGGATACGTATCGTGACACCAGGCAGATTGGATCAAAGACTGACTCCAGTGATGCCGACCACCACTCATAACCTTCTGTGATCGCATCCTTGCCTACTGACACTCTATATCACCACCTAAGAGCGGTGGGCTCCTACATGATGATAACACTGGACTATAACATTTGGCTACGTAGACCCTACCACCTGTCCTTGCTCACATACATAGCACAGGGAGAACCGTATTGCTACTCAGACTTGTACGTAACGCGTTGCAACTAATGTAATACTTGTAATCGATTACATTTCGCTGTTATTTTGTAGCGCTGCAGTTACTTCCTTAAAGGAGTAAAGATCCTTTTCATTCGCTTTGTTTGCAATCGATTACAAAATTTCCCATTAAAAAATCTCTCGACTCTATTCACGGTGCACAGACAAGACAGGAGGGGAGGGAGGGGAAGGGGGGACACTTCCAGACCGGCCACATAACGTCACAAGCGCTTGGCCAAGGTTAAACTGGCGGCACCTGTTACGGGAGAAGAAGCTGCAAGGCTGCCGCGATTGGGATTTCACTGCGCAGCACCGGAATGAACTGTGGCCGTAATCATTGCGTCCATCAGGTGCCACCACACTAACCTTCGCCGCCGCAGATACGAAGCTATGTGCCCCGCCTTGGTTTGCACCGTGACATTCTGGTCGCTCGCCTGCGCCTGCCGAAATGGGCCTTTTCGCCTACTTCTTGCTCTGACCTTATTCCTAATATTTATCAATGACTTGCCCTCTCAGATTACCGTCAACTTCAGACTGTTCGCGGATGATTGTGTAAATAATCGTGCAATAAACTCTCCGGAAGATCATCTTGCCTTTAGCAAAGCCCTAGAAATAGTATTAAAATGGTGTTCCGATTGGCAAATGTTACTGAATGTAAAAAAAAATCAGCATTAATGATAGTAAAAAAAGAGAATGTTCAGAGTTCTCATATACCTTTAATAGCATCCCACTTCCTAGATCAACTCGTTATTGGGCTCACTTTTACAAGCGATCTCCGATGGGATGACCACGTTTCTGACGTTACATCAAATGCGTTGAAACGACTATTTTTTTCTGAGACGATGCCTCCGGCTAGCACCTTCTGAAATTAAACTGTTAGCCTACAACACGACGGTAAGATTTATTCTGGAATATGCGAACATTGTTTGGTTCCCGTACACAAAAAACATTTTGCGAAAGTAGAAGGCATTCAAAGAAAAGCCTTGCGATTCATTTTTAATAAGTTTAGACAGACGGACTCACCCACCGAAATGCTTAAGAAAGCAGATATGCTAACGCTGCAAAAACGAGCAGGACTAGTACGCGTACGATGCATGTACCTGTTACGCTATAAGTGAACCAACATCGACGCCTCCAAATACATTGCTGTCAAACAATCAAGACTCCCCCGTAAACAGCACCCTCAAATACTGCAAGAATACTCATTCCTCACCGAATATTTCAAACACTCATTCTTCCTATCAACAATAATCGAACGGAACAGCTTATCAGCCATGATTATTAGTAGTAATTCTTTAAACGTATTTTCCCTCCCTTGTTGAAGAAAATTTGCGTTCGGAACCCCAACATGGCGGTATTAAAGTGATCTTATGCATTCGCGGTAAGCATTCGCAAATATGCATTCGCGCTAAGACAAATCAGTTTATCAACCATACCCCTATCACCTATAATACCTATAATCTCCAGCTGTGCGCGCTGCTGCATAGATTTCCTCACACGCGCGTCTGTTTCTCTTGCCGCCTACATTCTGTCGCTTCCGTTGCTCTGCCCATGTATTCATCTATGCACCGGTTTGCCTTCAGGAATGGCCCTCAGGCTACGCAGTGCATAAACCAGCACAAAAGGACACCGAGCAACGTTACTGGGCGCCTCACAGTTCCGATTTAGAGGCAGAATGCAGGAGCAGCGGCCCCGGGCGAAAACGTCAAAGGACAGGAGACACTCGGGTCATTTCACGGCAGCTAAATGGAGGATCTATTCACATTCATTAGAAATAAGCCCCGCGGCTTACATGACTGACTGTAAGCAAAAAATATTTTTGACTAAAACCATTTCAGGTCCTGTGAACCCCATTTCGAATTTAAGGGTGGGACGCGCCGATGTTATATTTTTATTAACGCGCCAAAAATTGTGATTATTACTTACCGAGCTGCAACCTTTTAAGTGCATTCTACATGCATAGGCACTCGGAATCAAACTTAATGCAAGAAACAGAAGGCAGATTTAATTTTTTTTTTTCTTTTTTGCTTCCAACAAAAAGTTTGGTTTTCGCACTTAATCATTTTTTTTATTGGGCTATCTTTTTAGGTCGCAAATCCGGTGTCGACGTAAGAAAAAATGGCACAAAAAAATGACTGACAGCACAAGGACAATGCAAGAACAGTTATTGATTTTTAAAAAATTGGTAATTTTGCCACGGATATGAATTTATTCCAAGGCCTCGTGATTAAAAATCGAGCAGGCATCCCCAACGCAACTACGGCTCCATATGGCTTTGGGTGACTAAAAGTGAACCTAGCGATTGCGTTGTGGCCCTCGGCTTGGAAAGATGTGTCAGCGGCATGTATTTAGTCCAACATGAGCAATTTGGGCAGCCTAATTGAAGATGTAACAACTAGGTAAGCAGCAAAGTACGTTCCGCTTAAATGTCCTCTGTGCATGGCGGGGCGAACCGTATGCTCCCGTTTGACGTCAGTAGCGCCATCATACGGCGCCCACTAAATCGTGTAGTTGGCACGAGAGCAGGGAGCACGCGGTTGTGTGCCGACCTGATGTTAGGCCTAACATTACCCTTTGAGCTCTTATGTCGCCAACCGGTACCCGCAGCTTGACGCACCATGAATGTGCCGTTGATGCGCACGTCGCAAGGCTCAGTGTTACCGCATCATAAGGTTAACCCCAGGTATAAGCCTAACAACGGCGACGTGCCAAGGCTTTCAGTGATACTAACGGAAAGACGAAAAAGACGAAAACAGAAAACGATGATGAGGACAATGAGAGAAAACGTTCCGCAATTCGGCGATAATGGTTTCGCAGTCACTACATCAGAAGGAGTGGTTAGGCGTTTTTTGTGAAGCCTAAACAGTGAGCTGTAATTTTTTTTCACAATCCTGCCGTATTGCACTCAGCGTATTCTAGAACGTCCCTCGTGCCCCGCCCGGTCACGCTCCGGGGGCTAGATAGTGCTCCAGCTCTTGCCTTCACGACCAGGGCGGAACCCTGTGCGGTGATCCCCCAGGAGCAGGGCTACTGTAAATAAAGTCCTTTTCTCTCTCTCTCTCTAGAACGAATGCAGTTTTACATTTGACATTGACATTTGACAACTTGACATTTAGATTCCTCAAGACGCAAACTGAAATCATGGGTGCTCACGTTCCGAAGGCACACCTAGCCTATGAGGCCCGCCGTAGGGGAGGGCTCCAGGGTTGACTTTAGCCACCTGTAATCTCAACGCGAGCTGAAATCTGGCGTTGTCGTTTTTTGCCTCTATCAGAAAAATGGCTGCCGTGGCCGGGGTCGAACCCGTGTCTTTGGGCACAGTAGCACAACGTCTAGACCACTGAGCCACAGCTGCGGGTCAAAACAAAACTCAAATTAGGTTTTAATTTCAGCAATAGTGCCTCGACACCCAAACGAATCGAATGTGTGGCAAGCACGTGATCGATTGGAGGGCGACTGCTTTCTTTTTGGTCAATACTATGGAGACGCTTTGACGGAATGCTATCGTGTATCAATAAAATTCCCCCGCATTTCCCCGAGGGGGAGAATGTGAAAGTGCGAATGCACGGTTGTCGGCCCGCTTGCGGCGCTTGCACTCGGCACCCGCAGGCCACCGCCTCGCCGCCTTCTCTTCCATCTCTTCCATCGGGTTTGTAGTATCACGTGTACACCACGCAGTTATCAAGCCGCTATAACGCCGCTGAGTCGCCAACGCACGCCGCTGACGACGTAGTTTGAATGCGTTAAAGATATAAGGCGCGTTACTGACAATATCAGCGTCGCGTCCGTGGCTTATTCGGTAGAGCGTCGGGCTGCGGCCCGCAAAGTCCTCGGATCGAAACCTGGCGCCGGATGCTGTTTCTTCTTTAAAGAGCACTGCGGACGCCGCCGCCGCCGCCGCCGACGCCGGCGGTGGATGGTTTGGGGTCGCTTATAAAGTGCATTCGCACTTAAAATGAAAGTAGATGCGGCCGTAGAGAAAATATTTCTGGTTTTTCGCGCAAGACGTGGCTAAAAACGGGCGTAAAACATCTCAGTCGCCCGAGCAAGTTTTAACAGCATCGCGCCCAAACTCTGCTGTAGCAGTCTTCAAAACTATATTCTGGGGGTAAATCCCTTCTCGGGATTTCGAGAGCATTAAAGGCGAAGTGAGGTGAAAAAACAACGCTAAGAAGGAAACAAGCCCTGTGAAAAGGGCCTTCGCGAAGAGCTGTTGGGAAGCCCATACTACGGTAACAACGGAGCAGGTGGGAGCTGTGGGAGCCTTTTTAGCCGCTTCTTTCTATGCGCCGTGAAGACAGCCCAACACGGCGGTAGCTATATCGCGAACCCGTGTTATGATAGAAGACGTGTAGGAGTATAGCCCTTGGTTCTCCTTTTCCCTGCAGGACTGCGATATTTTCCTTCTTCCCTTGCGTCTATAGGCGGTGCAGTAGTGTCACGTGTGCGTGAAGAAAGCCGTTTACTCATTGCATCCCGTAGAAGTGGAGTGACGGGGCGCTAGTGCAAGAAAGGTTCTAGATGTTCGAATGGTGGAAGTGAAGAGAAGAATTAAAAAAGAAAAAACAACTTTGCGTAATGTGCATGCCCAAAGGTTTCCACTATTATCCCCCCCACCCGCCTGTGAATGCGATGCCCTCGGAAGACCCAGAACTATACGTATTACATTTAAATCAGTGTAGGCAAGGGATAAAAAACAATACGCATCATCTCGAAACGACTTAGTCGAATTGGCGTCGAAATGTTCGCCGACGTTTGAGCATACATTCCTATCACTCTTGCATGTTAACAATCTGGGATTTTATTATTTTGTGGTTATTTACATTCATGTGTTACCTAACTTTCTTATGTGTTTTCGGCGGGTCATACGTCAAGCAGTTTCATAGATCGGTATGCCCTGCATGCGCTATGGCCAACTTCACAGTGGAGTTGTCTGGCGTTATTATGGCGAGTAATTACGCATTCTCCCAAAACCGTTAACGCTATTCAACTAGCACACACATCCTGTCTGTAGGCTCGTGTATTTAGAGGTATAGTTAACGATATGACTTTGTGCAGGGCCGTAACCCGCATGCACATTAGTGATAACTCCGCCGACATTGGCTTATTTTGGACACTTTCTCGCAGTCCAGCTTTTATAGCCGATTGTAGAGCGTGTTTATATTCAAACATGAAGCAACTTTTGAGTGACGCGGTGGTGGGACTTTCCGAGCTTTTCCAATTTTTGTATCCCACGATTCACAAATCATTTTGCAACATCTTATCAAAAATGCTGCCTGTGCATGCAGCATACTTGCTATCTAACTGCTTTGTGAATCCAGCCCCGCATCATCAACGATGTTGCTAAGTACACACTCCTCCTTAAATTCCTTGACCTGTATTTCTGAATTCATTTGGAAATGTCTCGATCCTATTGATACGTTGCTGGAACAGAAACTGTGATCGCGGAAATAATATTGTTCCAGCTTCAAAACACCGTATCATCATGTTTTGAGGGAGCCAGTATTTCAGTTCGAGTTACCTTGTTAAGGCGAAATCCTTAAATGTCTTATTAAATGCGAAAAGTTGGTGCTAAATGTGACCGCCGTGGTCGTCGGCGTCAACAGGAATGGTACCAAAAGTCACGTGGCTTCAGCGTCAGGAACTGCGCAGTGGAGGAGCGCGGAGGGGTCTCAGCGCCGTGGCTCCGCTATCGCATACGCGGATTTCTGCTCGAGGTTCGGGTAGTAGAACGCGAGCGCCGAACGTGGAACTGCACACTAAGGGAGCGCAGTGGTGCCCTGGCGCCACTGCACGGCTTTGGCATACCTACACGTAAGCAGTCTGTAAGTGTATCTGTCAAGCTTTTTCTGCGTAAAGTGAAGGATCTCAACACCATGTTGCTGAGTGGCAACGCCGTCCAATTTATAAGGCTGAAGAATGCTTTCAATACAGCGCAATATCATAATTATTGTCGTCTCACTTAGCCGTTCTGTATACAGATGTTGTCGACAAAAGACAGCGCAATTATCAAGTCACTTAGTATAGGTGTAGGTAGACAGCAGAGCCAAAGGACGCGGGTTTGATCCCGGCCACGGTGGCCGCTGTATGTATCTAATCCCCGCAGTTCTCGCGCCCGTGTGGAATAAAACTCTGGGACTTGGTTCGCTACTCACAGGCCTGTGTTCAGCGTATAAAAAAAACATTAATAAAAAATACAAAATAAAAATAAAAATAATAAAATTAAACAAAATTAAAAAAAGGTCCTGGGACCTCTATATTTTGATAGAAGAGGACTTGTATTTTCCCCGAAAAGGGTCTTTCCAGCAATGCACAAAGCTAAAAAGATCGGTGTAAAAGATCGGTGTAAGCTGGCTTTCCCACATTGTGTGTCGCGCAGTGAAGCATAGCCATCTACACAGGGAGATGGTTATGCCTAGCAAAAAAAAATGCATTTTTTGATGCTAGGCAGGCAGCAAAGTAGAAACTTTGTATTTTAGTAGTAGCTTGTTCATTAAAATAGGATTTAAACTATAAGGATCAAATTTGAAGCAGCTGAATATAGTTACCGGAAGCATCTTCGAATCAAAATGCTACGTGACGGTTAACGCAAGCGCGCACTTAACCTCTTCGCAGTGAAAGTGGATGGTGGAAAAATATTTAACTTCCTTCAAAAAGGAACGAACACTTACTCACTCATGACGTGCGCTGTTAGAGGCATGAGAATACTATTCTTGGATCTGTTCTAAAAACAATTGTATGTCTTGCTGACTGAGTATGCCTTCTAACTGTGACTACAGTCAAACCCGGCTATAACGAACCCGGATAGAGCGAATTATGCTATATATCGAACAAAAATAATTCAATTACGGGTAATACATGGAAAACATATTCCTTATAACGAAGTTCACATCCGATATATCGAACTCTGGGCGCCTAGAATGGCCGCCGAAATGCGTGATCTCAGAGCGGCGATTGAGATGTGGATTGGCCGTGACCACGGAGCAAGAGCGGCGACTGAGACATTGCGCCTCGCATGGAGCGACGTGACGCCTAATACTTTCCGTAACTGTTTCCAATGCGCGGGACTCGCGACGGAACCCGCGCAGTCAGCGAGTCCGGACCAAGACAGCAGCATCGGTGAACGGTGGGAAGAGCTCGCCCACGTTTCCGATGATGTCGCGAGTGAAATCCGTCCGACGCTTATAATGAAGCGCTTTCGGAAGTCGATGTGCTCCGCCAATATTTCTTAGATTTTTGAGGACGCGTACACAAACTGGTGCAAACAATGTTTCGTGTAGAGAATGCTACGCTACTTGAAGCCGCCAAAACGAAAGTGAAAACAAAAGTCACCGACTTTTTTTTGCAGCGTGGGCAGTTAAGGCGGAAAGTAGTTTTGATACTTGCAATAAATGGATTATTTTGGTATGGTAAGGGCTACTGTACTGTGTTCGTTTCTGCCTATGCGGATGGCGGAGTTGGGGAGGGGGCGGGGGGCTCCAGCGGATTGCGAACTCGTAACAATAGGCTCGTTATAGGCGGGTTCGGCTATATCGAACTATTTGATATATCGAACTAATCACGGCGCATATTGAAGTTCGCTATAAACTGGTTTGACTGTATCTGGGTTTTTAAGGCAAAGTTGTATATAGCTGGCGAAAAAAAATTCCACTGGTACCGTGTACGCAAAAACCTCCTCGGCGCAACGTCAGGCGTATGCGCGAAAAACACAGGATGGAGAGGAGTTAGAAGGCGAGGGAGATTGGCTGCGTTTATAGATTACGTAGCTGTACTCTCTTTATTCTTCCTTTATTCAGATATTACCCCGCATTGACCGAAGGCACTACAGCAGGGGGGTTACAGCATGGAGATAAAGAAAACTTCATTTTTATATCTTGGCACTCTTTGGCCTTGGCTGCCCTTCCGTCATGAACACCCACCTAAATCTTCATTTTTACAGCACACTTGCGCTTCAGAGAATCTGTTCCACTCATTAATGGTTCTAAGAAAAAATGATTTAGCGAGTAGGTCCGTCCTGGTACGCAATCCTCTAATCTTGAAAATATGGTCAGTTCTATGGGAACGGTAATGAGGTTCTTTGAAATATTTTCCTTCGTTCATTCCTGTTTTATTATGAAATATCTGAAAAAAGAACTTTAACCGCAATTTTCGTCGTCGCGAGGAAAGCAACTCCCACCCAAGGTCGTTTTTCATTTGAGTGGAACCATATCTTGTACCGTCCCAAGACGAACCTAGCCGCCCGGTTTTGAATTTGCTCTATTTCATCATTCAGTGTGACTTGCGAGAGATCCCACGCGACACAGGCATAATCTAGTATAGGTCTAACACGTGTCAAATAGGCCGTCTTCTTAATTAAGGTTTTGCTCTGAAGTTTTTAAATTGCATTGTATGAAATTCAGCGCTCTTCCAGCTTTCCCCACCACATCGCTTACATGTGCATTCCATGAGCAATCGGAAGAAGACACTATACCTAAATATTTATATCTAACAGCTTTTTTTACAGGCTCATTGTTTGAGAGGTACCCAGTCTCGATTGGCTTCCGTTTCCTTCCAGAAGAAACGACACTGGTAAGAGGGAGCGACGCATCGCAGGAATCGAGAAAGGGTCTTTTGCTGTGGTTGTTGTTGTTGTTGTTGTTGTTGTTGTTGTTGTTGTTGTTGTTGTTGTTGTTGTTGTTGTTGTTGTTGTTGTTGTTGTTGTTGCCGTCGTCGTCGTCGTCATCGCCGTCGTTGTTGTTTTTGTTTTTGTTGTTGTTGTTGTTGTTTTTGTTGTTGTTGTTGTTGGTGGTGGTGGTGGTGGTGGTGGTGGTGGTGTTACTGCTGCTGCTGCTGCTGTCGTCGTCGTCGTCGTCGTCGTTGCTGCTGCTGTTGTTGTTGTTGTTGTTGACGTCGCTGTTATTGTTGTTGTTGCTGCTGCTGCTGCTGTCGTCGTCGTCGTCGTCGTCATCGCTGCTACTGCTGCTGCTGTTGTTGCTGTTGTTTCTTATGTCATGGCACACACCCACGGGGGGGATTCACCAGGAATCGGGCATATAGGGCTAATCCGCCCGCTTCCGAAAACTATAAATGAGAAACGGAAACATTTGAAGAAAGAGCGCATAAAAACGAGAGAATTTAAGGAAAAATATCCAAACCTGCAGCAGAGCGCGTGCAGCGATGCAGCAAGCTACTGCGTGAAGCATGCACAGCTCAAACGACAATGGATGTTGTTGTTGTTTGTGGTTTGCGGAAAAGGAAAAGGAAAGGAAGTGCACTGGGGATATAATGGATGGCAGGGGCGGCGCTGCTGCCTGCAGAGCAGGGTCAGTGTTGCCATGGCAAACACTAGCCGCACTTTACAGCTTCGCCGGTTAACTATATGAACGGAGTGCATGTGCGCATTTTTCCTTGGGCCCTTATGAATGTCAACTTGTTATACTTACACCATGAGAACGGTAAGCATCGACGTAACCGCCCTTCGCGGTGTGACGCGGGGTGCAAGGTACGGCCACAAGCTTCGTTTCTCGGGAACTTTTTAAAGACCACAGCCTTCGAAGTTCGGTGGAACTTCGGTCTCTCCCTCTGTCTATCGGTCTCTCTGCCGATCTCTATTTAGCCACCAGGACAAAGTCAAAGAATGCTCGAATACAAAGTATATGTAGGCAGAACGTTCCAAACTATTAAAACTGCAGGCATGGGTCGTACATACCCATATTATTTATGCACACAAAAAAACCAGACATTCTGGAGCCAAAAGATAAGTACATAATCGAGAGTACCAGTATTCCTTTAATTAAGGATACATGCTGGATTGCTTTTACGAATGCTAAGGAGAAAACTACGAAGAGAGGCAAGGTGAAAGAAAACACTAAGAAACGATTTCAGGACGTGGCGGTCCAAGCAGAGCAAAAAACAAAAGATAGAGAAAAGGACGCGTGTTCTCCCAATAGATGCCGCTCGAGCAGTACTAACGCGGTAAGGTTGAACTGAACAAACAATCATTGCATTTATCGTAAGAGAAGGGAGAAGGGTGGCAGAAGGCAATGGTTGCAGAATTTTGACAAAATTCGCAATGAAGAGAACGGATGTGCGGACATTTTCTTCGTATTACTTGTAATAAAAGCTGCGCGGCTATCAAGCCGCCGACACTGTTGACTTCACACATGAAGCAAAATGCGTATAGTCCGCGAAACTGCAGCAGCTATTGCCAACATTGCCACGATGGAAAATTCTCGCTGCGCCGGGAAATATTGTTGCTGCGCGCATACAGGTGCGTTGGAGGGTGTCTTTGAAGTAGATTTTTTTTACTGCGCGCCCTTTATCGGTTAGAGAAAAAAAGTTACAGATGTCTACGCATGTATCCTAACATGTAAGGCGCGATAGCGATACCTCGACTGCCACGAAGCGTTTCTGTATACAGCTGCTTAGTTTCCGATCTATGCTTCACGAGCACGAAAGGTTACCAGGGTTTTTAATCGCCCTGTCCAATGAGAGGCAAAGGCTCTTTTCGCTTCTCTGGCTTAAAATGTGAGGCGGAAAGGTTGCAAATGCCAGGTTTTGGTCAGTTTTAGCAAGAAGGAGTCAGTGTCAGTGTATCAAAATGTTTATTCCTTGATATGTAGGCCGGGCTGAACAATTTTGCTTTTTTAGAGAGAGAGAGAGAGAGAGAGAGAGAGAGAGAGAGAGAGAGAGAGAGAGAGAGAGAGAGAGAGAGAGAGAGAGAGAGAGAGAGAGAGAATATCTTTGTTCAGGAAGAAATAGTTGTGGTTTACAAAAATGGGCAAAGAGTTCGGAAGGAGCTCAAAGGTAGAACCCTAGTCTACGGCACCAGATGCAGCAGCTCCTTCCCTTGCCCTCTTAATCAGCTCGTACTGATCTTGAGGTAACGAGATAGTCTGCCTTCCATGCCTCGAAGAAGTGGAATATGTTATGTTTCAGTTGTTCTCCTCCGGCCATGCCCTCGGACATGGCTAGGTTGCGCGCAAGAGGGTGGGTGTTTTCCTTATTTTAGCTGAGTTCTAAGTTAATGTCTGATGTTCCCACCGAACACATTAACGCACAGGGATTTTCAGATAACTGTGTTGGTTTTTTGTCCACAGAGTTTGTGATTCTTCTGCATTAAGACCTCGTTGTAGCAAGGGGAAAGCTTGTGTTCCTATATAGGCATAGGATGGGGATTCGTTCTTAACGTTTTTCGAATAGGGCAATGTGGTAGTCGTGGTCACAAGGAGCACGGTATGTGAGTTCATGTGCCTCTTGCATTGTGTGTCGTTCGCTTCCAGACCATTGGATCCGGCTGTGCAGGTGACGTTAACTCCATTCCTTATGGATGTAAATATCTTACCGAAGCGTTAGTATTCTGCCTCCAGAAAACTGTATAATGTCCTTTGTGAGTCTGTAATGACGTTACTCTTCTACCTGATACTTCCGATATTCTAATTGCCAAGAGGATGGCTCGAACTTACACTTCTTTGTTCGTGTATGTTTGAGGGTCATGCAGTCACAAAGATTGCCATGGGTAGTCAACTACGACAGTTGGGGCTCCGTGCTTTCGAACATGCCGGAGTTGGTGTATACTGTGATCTCATGATATTGAAACTTTCCCCGAAAACATTTTTCTGCCTGCCGTACCGCCCCTTCTTGTGCAAAATTGTATGCATATTTTTGGTAGGAAAGAGTTTTTTTTTGTGTGTGTGTGTGTGATGTCGCCGGATCGGTGCCATGTCTACCATGGCCTGCAGTGGCTTGCTTTCAAAGGAGGGGGGGGGGGGGGGGGGGCGGGGGGCCTGTCTTTTTTTTTCTGTTTGGGGTTGCCTGCTTGGGGGTGCCTGTTTCTTTTCAAAGTTTCTTTTCAAAGGGGGCATAATGGCCCCTTGCTATTTTGTTTTTACATTCACTTTCTTGGTGTTAGGTGAACGGTTTCTCCAATTTCTTAAAATGCGTTCGGAACACACCAGTTGAGGACCTGTCATCGTCATTATCACCAACATCCTATTCAGGACGAGTTCAGCGTAAAGGCCTTTCCCATTGACATTCACCCGCTGTTGTCCTGCGCTTCCCGAGTCCATTGCTTGCTCCGAATATTGCTATTTCATCCCTGCATCAAGTAAATGGCCGTCCCCTTCTTCTAGACCCGCCCACGCATGTTCATTCTGTTATCGTGGTGGTCCACCCTTTGTTAGTTCGTCTCACGATCAAAATTGCTAGGTTGAGAACTGCCTTATAGGCTATCCTAATGATGGTGTTTTTTTTTTTTTTTTCCTTTCTTTGGTGCGGGTAAATTTGTGGTGCCGCGGGCTCTGCAAGTTTCTGGTAATTATCAGTGGTTGCATGAGTCTTGTCGTTTCTTTTCTCTTTTTCTTGCTCTTCTCTTTGTTGAACGTTCTGCTTGTGGGCAATAATTGGTTAAAGATTTTCTGTTTTTGGCGATTGTTAGTTGGGAGCTAGCTGCTTGTCTAGAACCCCGCCGAGCATTCTTACGTGGCTGTTCTCTGGGAGGATATTCGTACCTATTTTTAGGGTGATTATTAACTTCACCGCGTGGCGTCACCTGTCGTTTCCCAAAACGAGCTTGCAGCGGAGACATAACCGTGGGAATATTGATTTTTTTTTTAAACTTATCTAATTCGACGTTTTATAGTGGGCTTTATTTTAGATATTTTCGGCTTATAATCTATGCCTTCCTTGATTTCTGAGAGACCCGCGTTAATAGTTTGTCCCCTGTTTTAGTTAGGTCACCCACTGTTGGTGCCGGCACAAGCCCCGGGGAAAGCACGGCGCTGTGGCTCAGTGGGTGAGGCGTTGCGCTGTCGAGCCCAAGGACGCGGGTTCCCAATTCCCGGCCGCGCCGGCCGTTTTTCTGATGGAAGCAGAAAACAAAAACGCCAGTGTGTCGAGATTTCGGCGCACGCGAAAGATCCTAAAGTTGTCAAAATTCTTCCGGAGGCTTCCCCTATATTGTGCCTCGTCGCCCACGGGTAGCTTCGGGGCATTAATAACGGGAAATTTATATTTTTGATCTTCTGGTTGAAACACGCTTTGGTGTGATGGCGTAAGGGGCGGGCACGGCTCGATAACGTGTCTGCCGAGCATGGTATACAGCACCAACTGGGCATAGAACAAACTTCACCACGCAGGCGCGTCACCTGTTGAAAACCCGTGTCCTTGCTTTTGTATCCGCCGTTGTATCATTGACCTCCTTTCCAAACTTCTGTTGTTGTAGTGCCATATTACAGGTATCGTGGATCGAGTCTTGCTGCCTCAGTCGTAGCTTCCGGATGGCAGCGGTGACGTATTTCTGTGGACACCTGATGAGCACGGCTGATAGCGGACGGCTGGGAGCCACGGGGAAATCGAAAAATGAGCCTAATAACGATATCGCGTTAAAAACCAAGAGGAAACTAAAGATAAACGATGCGTTGCATACATACCTGAAAACACGTAAGAAAAAATAAAAACGATGAATGTTCGTGTTTACAGAACGAGGCAAGACAAAAAAATATACTTTATCGTATTACCCTAACCACGGTCAATCCATCTCCCGAGAGATCGAGTGGTCGTGCCCTACCTGCTGACCAAGGAATGCAGGCTTCTACCCACGCAAAAAAAAAAAAAAACGCGCAATAACGTTCAAATTTATTGAGATAATTAACATACCACTGTTTATCAAATCTTCTTTTTAATCTCGCTTAAACAGGGAAAGGTGGGGGGAGATAGGGAAGAGGAGTAGTGAAGAGAAAAATGGCAGCACCTCCACTCCGTGGATGATGGCGAGGGTGTGGAGTACGGGGACTCGAAATGCCATCCAAGTTGCGCCCCGAGTGGCAATCGATTTGCACCCCAACCGTCATTCGATTTGAACCGTGAGTTGCACCTTGATTATTCCCTAAATGAAACTGCAACCTGCACTAAAATCGAATTTCGCTTGATTTTCGCTTGATGGTGGTGTGCGCACGGATAGACGCGGACGGACATTGGGAGGTCCTAAGGTACTCCGCACCGTTACAGGCGAGGGAGTAAGCCGTTTGACTCCGGGGTGCTAACTCACGGTCGTAGCCCAACGGGTAAGATGACTGACACTAACTCTGTGTGGTCTACCAGACGCAGGCTCGAACCCTGCCGGTGCCTGTGTGAGTTTTGTGATTGTAAATGCTATGCGCACGGACGCGGACTGACATTGTGCGGTCCTAAGGTACCCCGAACCTTAAAAAAAACTGCTGTACGGCAAGCATCATCTCCCAAGCTAAGATAGTTGTTAGGCAGTGTTTGAAGGTGCCCTGTCACTTGTTCCCGGCCTGCGCGTTTAATCTCATCCTGTTCCACACGGCACGGCGCAGCGGCATCTGAACTTTGGAGCGGCAAGCTCACTCGCGATAAGGCAGAATTAGCCGCGGGCTCGACTGAACAGTAATACGATTTTACTTTTTGCTTTTGAAAATAAGCGGAAAGATTGCAAAGACGGCTGGTGATGACTCATGAGCCATGACGCAGCGTGCAGTCGACGAAGCTGCATTTCGGGACGAAATTCGCGTATTACCCGCTAGCGACTTCACTCGTAAGCTTCGGGAAGAGGGAGAGGAGGAGAATACGTGGAATGAATTAGCGGGCCTTGGCTCAGCTGGGCTTACCCCATCGCAAATAAACATTCAACCAATGCGTCTGAGCTGCCCCCTGCGCAAAACAATTGGCATTGAGCTGACCCACATTCGGGGGCACATCGAGGCAGCGCTTGGGAGCAGTTTCGGCCGAATAATGCATTTTGGAGCAAGATGGCGCAGGCAAAGTGTATTGGCGCCGCAAGGCACAAATGGAGCAGCACTTCAACTCCTGTATCTTCAAATCAAAGAATAGACTGAGATTGGCGAACCCACCGAAAAGAAATTCGTTGCTGGCACTCCCCTTGTTGCAACAGCAATTTCCGTTTCAATGCTTGGCGCGAACTGCATGAATCAACCTCCGCTAAACGGTAGCCGCATACAAAGGTGCGCACGCACGCGCGTTCGCACCTCTGTATGCGCCTACCATTTGAACTGTGATGAACCAAATGCACAAAAACTTAGCAGTGAAAAGCGACAGTAGAGACAAAATGTATGTTTGCTTCATTTTAAAAGGCTGGTTTTTCCAAATAGGGGTGATGCAATTTTATCGTCAACTTCAAATAATTAGGCAAGATATACAGATGAAGTAGTGTCGATTCACTGGTCACTTTCCCGGCTAACTCGTATGTCGCCACAGGAACCACTTTATACGACTGGCGGTGGCTGTCGAAAGCCACCGCCAAAAAACATGACTGTGCAATAAGTGGTGCTTTTAGGTCCGTATTATTGAACCACTAGAAAGTAACAAGGATTTCATGCCCTGAACAATCTGTTTTTATTATTATATTTATATTACTTCACTGTTGACGTTCTTGAGAGTGAAATTTGAAGGTTTTTCATGTTTCTGATCTGTTTAGGCGATAACAATCGTTTCTCGAGGCCAGTTAGAGTTAAGCGAGGTAGAAAACATTAGTACTGAGAAAAACAGAAGGAAGGTAGTGTTTTGTCTTTATGGTCATCAATGTCCGAAAGTCCCAACCCGAGCGTATATTATATAAGGAGACGGAGCAGACGAATAGCATCGACCACCGACTTTAATGCATTCGGTGTCAAGCTCAAGTGGAAATGTAAAAGTAAAGCGCGCAAGCATCAACAGGCCACCGACTCCTCCTGCAAACAGCAGGTTTTCCGGTGAACCCATCTTCCCGCAGCATATATCGAGGAATGACTCGCACTTCATTGCAGCATAAGCCATTCTCCCATGACATGGGGCTACCAAACTATGATGAGCCCACGTAACTGGGGAGATAAAGGACACACTAGGACTGTATGAGTATGCAAGAAAATTGACGCTAGGTACGCTACATGCGATTGATGCACAGGGGCTCCGGTTGAGTGCTCTCAATCGACAAATCAATCCTCTGGGGTGGGGACGTTGTGATGGGGGTTTGTTACAATGCATTCGTTGTGTATCAAAGTGTTCAAAATCCCGCGTGCACCGATTATTTCCTGGAGGCGCCAATACATTTTCAGGCAAATGAAAGGGGGACTGGGTGTACAGAGTTTAGGTCTAAAAGTTGGCTGACAGCGACATCTGCAGTGCAACAGCAAGTGCATACTCAATGTGGATACTGCCACGTTTCCTGAAACCACCTGCTTTTGTGCATAAAAGCTAGTAGAGTTTAGAACGCTATAATAAGTTTTGCTCTCTTGTTTAACAATAACCATCAATAGCGTCAAACATCTTGCCAACTTTTGCAGCAGAGAAAGCCTTCCGAAATGTGTTTTTGCGTCTCCGCAAATTCATCTCGGAGCATTTACCCCAAGCAATTCTGTCTTCGCTAAACTCTGGGGCCTCTTTCTGTATAATATTCACACACATTGTATATTTTGTTACGAATAACAAGCTGAAACTGAAACTGACACTGAAAGACGATTCAAACAAATAAGCCCCTATTCCAACACGTTACCCCTCTCAAGTGGTGCCAGTTATCCGCCGGGCTAAATCCTTTCTTACGTTTTTTTTTATTTTTTTTTTTGCGAAATCGTAATACTCGATACAATCTCTCATGACGCTGACATCACAACGCTAAACATAAGCCTTTGTACCGAGTTGTCACTTCAGTACATTAGCACGTGATACATGCTTAAATACCAGCGATAGGCGTGTTTCACCAGTTGTAGCTGAAAAAATCTTGCACCAGCCGCTTAAATGCTACCTATGAAGTCGATTGTTTGGACAGCTGGGATAATTTGTGACCATTCGCCTAATCCAGCGTGTAAGCACTAATTATCTTAAACGTAAGCTCTACTTAACGCTCAGTCAGTACATGAATGCTCTGTCCACTGGAGTGCATTTCGACATAACTATCACCGATGTGTGCGTCACTGTGAATACGCCTCCGTTCGGTCTTACACCTGCACCGTGCCTTCGGCTATACTGCAGATTCTGATGACAGTGCACGCGATAACAGACTGAAGGGCTACTGTTACACGAGGAGCACGAGACAGAATGTTTGGCGGGGGGGGGAGACTACTTAATTAGTCCAGGGCTGTGTACCCCCCTTCTGAATAGAGTAGCAGTAGCAGCAAAATATCGAGTTGGGATTGTTGGTAAAAGTGCGCCTGCAAACCGCGTCGAAACAGGCAAAACAGCGGAAGAGGCAGAAGTAATGAGCGCTGGTAAAACGAGACAGTGCCTGGCAAGCCTGCCTTTCTACTTGTGTCATCTACTTGAGCACAGTTTTTTCTTCATACAAAAATGCCCAGTGCCTGCAAAGTCAAGGGATATAGTTTCTTCCAAAAGGTGAAATCGCGCACTATACGCAAACATCTTTCTGTGCTCTGTCTGTCATCATCATTGGCTTCATTCAAAAAGAGAATATGTCCGCTCTACGTGTCCTAAAAACTGACGGTTATACCAGGAACCCCGGAGCTCAGTGCCTTTGCAGTGATGAAACGTTTGGTTACATGAAAGGTCAGAAAGAAGAAAGGATGTCTAGAGCAACATCTACGTATTGATTCGGTGCCTATTCGATGGCTGAAGGCAGTAAAAAGTGGCATAATGAGTGGCTGGTGATCTGTGAACCGAATAATATAAAACCATGTGCACGGCCTTTCTTTACCCATGTAAACACGCATGTCAGCAATTAAATATTGTCGCGAGTGATGCCCTGAAGCTACACCTGAGCTGGAAAGCACACCGCAAATTGGGGAGCTGCAGAGCAGCTCATACCATTTGGGGTTGTTTCATGTCCGTCGAAATATCGACACACCGGCGTTTTCGTTTCTCGTCCCGATTAAAAAAAATCAGGGAAGCTTGCACTCACGCCCAAGATTTGAATGGCGAGCTGTTGTAGGTGAGCATTGCCGGACACATATTAATGTTTCAGTATCATTGTTTACTTGCATAGTTGCGCTGCTAGTAATTGTCGTCATACGCATCAAATTGGTCGTTGCCTTTTTCGCGGCGAGTGGTGGATGCAAAGTCATCCTTGGCATTGTACACTTTCACCAGCTCTTCGTCCCCGACTCGAGGCAGAGGTGGCGGGATCTGCAAGTCGTGGCGGGAACGAATTACACACTTGTAGTCATGTCTCCAGTTATCCATAATGGCTTCTAGAGAATGCGGCGGCCGCGGGGACGTCTCTCAAGCAGGGTTTTTTTTAGACGCTGCCGCGTGGGAGGGCTATTGTACGATAACGAGTGCATGCGCACGACGACACGAGAACGAACGAACTAGGGGCGTACGCTGTGACGTGTCTGTCTCGTTCCGAGCAAGTGCTTCCACGATTACGGCGAATGCTGGAGGTTCTTTTTTTAAGAGCGGAGCTTTTTAGCAAATAGCAATTTTTCGTGTCCGCAGTTAAAAACACCAAGAATAGGCCGAGCGCGCGCACGTGAGCGTGGGCCTCGCGCCGACCGCGTGGCAGTTAACAAAACCAAGGAAACTGCGTAGCGCTCGTGTGTGCGTGCCTCGCGACCACCGACCAGCGGTCCCTGCGCACGTTTGTCAAGCCAAGCATACCCACTTAAGGAGGTTGGCCAAGATTGCGGCGGCCACCCGACAGTTAAAAAAACACGAAAATGCTGAGCGCTCCTGTGTGCGTGCATCGCGGCGGCTGCCGAGCGTCCCAGGCGCGCGTTTGTCAAGCTAAACATACCCACTTAGGGAGATTGGCCAAGATTAGCCAAAAAACTGCAACGTTCACCGTAATCGTGGCAACACTTGCTCGCAAGGAGAAAGACACGTCATAGCATATGCCCCTCCAAGGTGATATCCAAGTATTATCACTTCCAAAAAAATGAAGGAAGCTCACACTTACAGCAGCAATGATGGAGTATAGATCGTTGCGGCAGCGAAGAAGACGCAAATCGGCTGAAACCGTGGGATCAAACCGTCGTGATGGTCATGAAGGTTGCGTACAGCTTAACTAAATTCAAGGCTTACGCGTTAGTGTGAGCTCCCTTAATTTTTTGCATATGCCACTGCGCGAGGCGGGTACTCGGCGGTCGCCGCGAGGCACGCGCATAGGAACGCTCGGCATATTCTTGCTCCTCAAGGTTTCTACCAGTTTTTTTTTTTTTTTGGCAAGGTGCTGCGCATGCCGGGGACGCTCTGCGGTCGCCACGAGACTCTTGGTCTTTTTTCCTGCAGCACCAAACTTACGGCCAGTAACAACAGCTCCGCGGTTTAAACGATCGCCGGAGGCAGCGATCTAACCCGCATCCTTGTGGCCAGCAGCCAACGGGTTAGCACTGAGTCGCCCCGGCAGATCACCGTTGGGAAGTATTTACATTTCCAAATTGTGTGGCATTCATAAACTAATCCGAAAATTGCATTGAACGGAACTGAATTGAGTTTATTTCCCAACCATGTTGCAGGAAGACCAGGAAAAAAGCTGTTGAAACAGCTTGAAGGACCCTGGCCATTTTACATCCAGAGCAGCAAGTCAAGTATGACGAGAGGAATTACGAAGCAAGTGCGGTCAGGTACAAAACAAGCGCAAAGCCAGTGCACGAATACAAAAATAAGTGTAGCACAAAGCAAGTGCAGTGCAGTTCTCAATACAAATCCGAGAAATTGGGAATGGCAGGTACAGCGGGAAAACAAAACTCATTATGATGCATTACAAGTCATATCACGCAAGTGTCTGAATGAAAGCGTTGAAACGGCGACTTTTCTTTTAATGAAAACAGTAATAAGTAGTGTATCATTTGTGCCCCGTAGTTTGTACGGCACTTATTTACGTTCCAAGGTTCTGGTGTGCGGGTCTTGTAGACTCCAATTCTTTCTTTTAATTCAGCAATCCTGGTTATAACATCACCATTACTGATTAATCCCAATTTATAACAACAAAATAGATTATAAAGTTATACATGGAAATAATTGGAGCAATGCCAAAATTTTCACATGCTCCAGCAGTGTGTGAGAGATAAGGAAGGTTACAACACAAACGAATGACGGGTTTTAAAGCGAAGCTTTTTACCTCTACCCCCCAAGGGTTCTTTCGCGACCGTTGGTGTCACCAGAAAACTCCAGGGAACAAATAGAAGAATTTACTGGCACCGCCGGGAATCGAACCTAGAACTAATAGACTAACAAAGCGAGAGCCCGTTGTCTTACCGATTTAACTACGAGCCCAAGCGAAGACTGGGAAGACAGGTGGTGTACTCACCAAGCACATCTACGGGTTTACTCCCTGCGTTCTCGCTGAATGCCACGTGAAAGCGTCACGCGACCACTCACGCCCGTCTAGCGGCCCTGTGCGCACCTTGCTCATGTGCAAGAGTTACAAAAATTAAAGGAAGCTCACGCCAATGCATGGCATCTCACTTCTAGTACACCAATGTGCTAAAGCCTGTGGCCTCCAGTGTTCATATAAACAATCACAGCTCCTTGTCGTCCGCCCTCACGCCAAACCAAGGAATACATTCAAATACTCCTTGATGGCCAGGCCATCACTCAGGCCCCAGCATCAAGATCCTGGGCCTACATCTCGAGGCTAACACAAAGAGTGACGTCTCCTTGCAGCGCCTCAAAAACAGCATTAATCAAATCATACACATGATCAGGCGAGTTATCACCAAGAAGCGAGGCCTCAAGGAATCCGATACCTTTCAATTAATTGAAGCTTTTGTCCTCTCGAGAGTCACTTACGTCAACCCCCTGTATTCTTCTCGACAAGGAAGACATAGAGATGCTTTATACAATGATTAGAAAGGCGGTCGAGCAGGCCATTGGTCTTCTCATGAGTGCGTCCACACAGAGGCTGCTTAGCAACGGGCTCCACAACACGGTGGAAGAGCTTATAGAAGGCCATCTTTCTAACCAGAAGGTCCGGCCATTGGTCTTCTCATGAGTGCGTCCACACAGAGGCTGCTAGCACGGGGCTACACAACACGGTGGAAGAGCTGATAGAAGGCCATCTTTCCAACCAGAAGGTCCGACTCAGAACTGCGATGGGTAACCGCATGCTTCACCAGATTGGCTGGGCAGCCCAGAATGTCACTCCGCCTGACGTACTCCCAGACTCTTGGCGACTAAAACTAAAGATGCTCCCTTTGCTTAGAAATATGAACCCCTCACATTACGAGGGTCACCGAAAAGCACTGGCTCAAGCGCTAACCACCACCCTCGGTGGTGATCATGCAGTTATCTACACAGACGCCTCCAAACATCGAGGGCAGCAATACGCCATCATCGTGGCTACCTCCAGAACCAACCTCCTTGCGTGTACCTCGCTTAGGACCCAAGAAATGGCGGCAGCAGAAGAGGCAGCCATCACCTTGGCTCTCGCTCAACCAGGGGCTCGGAGGGTAGTCATCGATTCCCAGCAAGCCTACTGGAATTACCAGTAGGGTTTGGTGTCCTGACCTGCCCTGCGCGTGTGAAAAAAACCACTCCCCAAACGGTTCCATTCAGCTCATCTGAACACCCGCTCACGCTTCAATGTAGGGCAACAAATACGCCCACCCAACAAGCCTGTGCTTTTATCTCCCGTGCTATGGAGCTGCACGAGGACAGTCACCAGCTTGTCACGTTCAGGGAGATAACCCAGCATTATCGCCTTCTGAGTCAGACCGTACCTTCGCCTTACCCTGCCCTTTCCAGAGAACAACAAACTACCCTACGCCTCATACAGTCGGGGCTCCTTCCCACAGCCTACGCGTCTTCACTTCATGTATCCGAATAGCTACGACGCTGAATGTAAATTTTGCTCAGAAGTAGGAAGACTCCGCCCCGTAATCGGGGTGTGCGACTTTAGCCCTGAGCACCCTCCTCTCCTTCCGTCAACTACCCAACAATAGCAATGGGAGGTGCTGCTGTCCAGGCCCTCTCTACCTACCCAGCTTCAGCGGGTGTACAGAACACAGGCCGCGCGGACTGCATATGGGCCCCACAGAAGAAGAAATCACTCCCCAGGGCTGCACTCTGGGCCGTTCAGAAATCTGAACAGAAGTATTTCTTCGTCCTCCTCCTTCTCTGCCGCAAATCTCGTCGCCTCCGTCCGCGGCGCAGAGACGAAGAAGACAGATCGTCTAACACCAGGTTGGAGCTTACTTTAATTTTATAAAAAAAGTTTCCACTCTTGTGCTACACCAATACAACTCAACCAAACACCGTTCAGGCTTCATGCATTGATTTAAACATAACAAGAATATCTCTTTGAAGTAATAAATGGTGTGGTTAAGTGCATTTCACTTCTCTCTGGTTTTGCTATTTGTAGAGCGATGGGAGGGAATTTAAGTTACGTCGCATGGGTAATTGTTATGGGTGCCGTTTACAGCTTTGCTTTCCAACCACATTCACGGGGTGGATTGGCGCGATTTTTTTTTAGAGCAAAGCTTTCTACCTCTACCCCCCAAGGGTTCTTTCGCGACCGTTGGTGTCACCAGAAAACTCCCGGAAAGAAATAAAAGAATTTACTGCACCGCCAGGGATCGAACCTGGAGCTAACCGTGTCTACCTCCAGAACAAACCAAGACCCCGTAGTCTTACCGATTTAGCTACGAGCCCACGCGGAGGCGAGGAAGACAAGTGATGCACTGACCAAGCACATCTACGGCTTTAACCCCTGCATTCTCGCTAAATGCTACGCGATAGCGATTAAACGAAGCACACACTAACCCATGGCGTCTCACTTCTAGTACGACGCCAATGGGCCTGTGGCTTCCAGTGTTCGCGTAAAAAAATATCAGTTCCTTATCCGCCCTCACGCCAGACGATACCTCAAGAAACACATTCAAATACTCCTTGATGGTCAGGCCATCACTCCAATCCCCAGCACCAAAATCCTGGGCCTACATCTTCAGGACAACACCAAGAGTAACATATCCTTGCAGTGCGTCAAACACAACATTAATAAATCATACACATGATCCGGCGAGTTACCACCAAGAAGCGAGGCCTCAAGGAATACGATACCTTTCGATTAGCTTTCGTCTTCTCCAGAATCACTTACGTCAACCCCCTGTCTTCTTCTCGGCAAGGAGGACATAAAGATGCTTTATATAATGATTAGAATGGCGGTTGAGCAAGCCATTTGTCTTCCCATGAGGGCACCCAGAGAGACTGCTTAGCACGGGGCTCTAAAAAACTGAAAGGTGGTCATCTTTCTATCCAGAAGCTCCGAATGAGCAGAACTGCGGCGGGTTGCCGAATCTTTCACCAGATTGGCTGGGCAGCACAAAATATCACTCCGCTTGATGTACTCCTGGGCTTTTGGCGACAAGAAAAAAAATATGCTCCCTTTGCTTAGAAATATGAACCCCTCAGACGACGAGGGTCACCGACAAGCACGGGCTCAAGCGCTCAACACCACCCGCGGTGGGGATTATGCAGTTGTCTACACAGACGCCCCCAAACATAGAGTGCAGCAGTACGTCATCATCGTGTCTACCTCCAGAACCAACCTCCTTGCTGTGCCTCACTCAAGACCGAAGACATGATGGTAGCAGAAGAGGCAGCCATCGCCTTGGCTCTCAACCAGGGGTTTGTAAAGTAGTCACAAATTCCAAACAAGCCTAACGGAACTACACGCGGGTTTGGTGTCCCCACCTACACTGCGTGTGCTAAAAAACCACTCCCCAAATGGTTCCATTCAGCTCATCTGGACACCTGCTCACGCTTCCATGGAGGGCAACGAATACGCCCACCAAGCCTGCACTTTCACCCCCAGTGCTATGGAGCTGCACGAGTGCAGTCACCCGCTTGTCTCATTCAGTGACATAAACCAGAATTATCGCTATCTGAGGCAGACTCTACCTTTGGCTTACCCTGACCTTTCCATAGAAGAACAAACTACCCTACGCCTCATATAATCCGGCTCCTTCCCACACCGAACGTGTGTTCACTTAATGCATCCGAATCGCTAAGACGCTGCATGTAAATTTTACTCATAAGTAGGAACACCCTGCCACATAATCGGGGTGTGCAACTTTAGCCCTGAGCACCTCCTCTCCTTCTGTCAACTACCTAACAAGAGCAATGGGCGATGCTGCTATCCAGCCCCTCTCTACCTACCCAGCTTCAACTGGTGGACAGGGCACAGGCGGCGCGGACTGAATATGGGCTACAGTGAAGAAGGAACCACTCCCCTGGACCGCACTTTGGCCGTTCAGAAGTCCTAATAGAAGTGTTTCCTCCTCCTCCTCCTCCTCCTCCACCACCACCGTCTATGCAACCGATCTCATCGCCTCCATCCGCTACGGCAAAGACGGAGAAGTGAGATCGTCTGACACCGGGTTTGAGCTTTTATTTTATAAAAAAAAGTTTCCACTGATGTGCTGCACCAATACAACTCAACCAACCACCGTTCATTCCTCATGCAATAATTTAACCTGAGCAAGAATATCTCTTTGAAGTAATACAGGGTGTGGTTAAGTACATTTCACTTCTCTCTGGTTTCACGATTTGTAGAGCGACGTGAGTGAATTTATGTGATGTCGCATGGGTAATCGTTGTGGGTGCCGTTTACAACTTTGCTTTCCAACCACATTCACCGAGTGGATTGGCGCCAATTTTTTTTTAAAGGGTTTTCAACACAACACAAAAGTAATCTACAAAGCCCCAACAGAAACAAGTGAACGTATCAACTGTAGCCATATCGCTCTGGCGGTCTTATTTCGCGGCCGTAACATGTCACATAACCGCCCGGCCTTTGTTTATTCAGCGGAGTGGCCGGCGTTAGATTCAACGTGGAAGGCTCTGAAGAGGCGTTGCCTTCCTCGGATTGCCCCGTAGCGTTGGGAGTGGCAGGAAAGTCGTAAGACGGGGCATGCCCGCTGGTTCGCTCACTGTACCTAACCAATGTCCTCCTGTTTCTCTCCAGCTCCGCTCCGTCATCGGTCCGCACCCTATACGACCGAGGCCTTAGGGCTGAACTCAACACCGTTGCCGGCTTTTTGCAGTCTTTTATCCACACCCGGTTTCCTGGTGCGAGGGGTGGCAAGGGGGTAGCCGCATGGTGACGGTCGTAGTCGATCCTTTGCTTGTTCCGAACTGCCTCGTCTCTGCTTTGAAGGCTCCTGAAACCCCGAGCCTTTGATGGTACAAGGTTTTTCGGATGCACCGGGAGCGTAGAGCGTAAGCGCCTGCCCATCAGTAGCTGGGCTGGACTTGTGCCCAACGGCCCAGGGGAGTCTCTATACGCCAGGAGGGCTAGGTACGGGTCAACCGATTTTTCCAAGAGCCGTTTTACAGTTTGTACCGTACGCTCGGCTGCCCCGTTTGATTGCGGGTACCTGGGGCTGGATGTGACGTGATGGAAGCCGTAACTGGCCGCAAACGCAGCAAATTCTGCAGACGCGAATTGAGGACCGTTGTCAGTCACAACAATTTCTGGGATCCCGTGCCTGGCAAATACGCTCTTCATTTGTACAATGACCGCCGAAGAGCTTGTGGAAGATAATAGGGCGAGCGCCGGGCTCCGGATAACGAGAAAAATAGCCTACGACCACAAGGTAGTCTCTTCCGCGCAAGTGGAAAAGATCAGCTCCTAGCTTTAGGCAAGGCAAGCTGGGAGACTGATTGCATCATCGGTTCGGCTTTTTGAACGCGCAGCGTCGCGCAATCCTGACAACTATTAACCAAAGCTGCCAGCTCGGCGCTGAGACCTGGCCACCACACCGATTCCCGAGCCCTTGCGCGACATTTCACAATGCCCTGGTGTCCCTCATGCAATGAATGGAGAACTTCGCTCCTTAGACTCCGAGGCACCACCAAACGAGACCCATGCAGAAGAACACCGCCACATATCGTGAGGTTTGCTCTTTGCGACCAGTAAGGACTCAGCCAACTGCTTACTTTTGCGCAACGGGGCCAGCCTGCCCTACAATACCAGCGAAGTTGTTTGCAAGTCTCATCTTTTTCTTGCGCCCTCTTCATTTTGTCCCAGTGTGCTGAAAATTTGAGTTCGCCAATACAGCCTTCTACGTGGCTCGACACTTCGCTGCAACCTAGCTCTCCCATCGCTAAACCAGCTTCCTTGCACGGTGCCCGGGAAAGAGCGTCGGCGGTACCAATCTGCTTTCCTGGGACATAAGATACCGAAAAGCAAAATCGCAGGAGCCTTAATCGGAACCTTTGTATTCTGGGGGGCAGCACATCAATCGGCGACTACCCCAGCAGCGATACAAGCGGTTTGTGGTCTGTCTCAAATTGAAATTCCAGCCCTATCAAAAAACACTCGAGCCTTTCTGCCGCCCACGTCAGCGCCAGCGCTTCCTTTTCTATTTGCGCGTATCGTTGCTCCGTTGGTGTTAATGACCGAGAGTGATACGCAACGGGCCGCCTTTCGCCGTCCGGCTGCACTTGCATCAGCACACAGCCGAGAACTACCGACGATGCGTCGGCCGACACAATGGTGCGCAGCTTGGGGTCGAATTTCGCGACGCATTGCGCCGAGGTGATCCAATGCTTTTAGAGCCTCGAATGCTCTTCGCTGAGGCGGGCCCCAATGCCACTCTCTGTCTTTCAAGAGCAGACTGCGGAGCGGTGCTGATACGTCAGCAAGATTGCTCACAAACCTTGCCAGATAGTTTATCATGCCCAAAAACCTGCGTACATCCGCAACACTTTTTGGCGTAGCCATCTCGTTTATGGCGTGAACTTTTTTGGGATCTGGCCTGATTCCTGAAGAATCGACCACGTATCCTAAAAGCGCTACCCGTGTGACACAAAAAGAACACTTTGCCCGATTAAGTGTCACGCCAGCTTTTACGAGCCTTTCGAGTACTGCGTGCAGCCGTTCGTCGTGTTCCTGTTCCGTTGATCCGTAAACCAAAATGTCATCCATTAGGTTCACCACCCCTGGGAGGCCCTCCAAGATTTCAGCCATTTGCTTTTGGAAGTATTCCGGAGCCGAGCTGATACCGAACGGCAGTCGCTGGAAGCAGTACCTACCGAACGGAGTGATAAAAGTTGTCAGCTCCTGGCTTTCTTTTGCCAACTTAACCTGGTGGAACCCGGGATTGGCATCCAATTTGGAAAAGTATATGGCCCCCGCCGATTGCCCAAGGGCGTCGTCTATAGTTGGCAACACAAACTGTTCAGGTAGGACGCTCTTGTTCAGCTGGGTTAGGTCCACGCATATTCGCACTTCCCCGGATGGTTTTACTACTGGCACTATTCCTGCACACCATTTAGTCGGACCGTCAACCTTCCGAATGACCTCACTTTCGACCATTTTGTCCAACTCTAGTTTGATAGGGTCCTTTAACGGAATGGGTATTCGTCGAGGTGTAGAAATTGCGAAGGGAACCGCGCCCTCCTTCATGCGAATGGTGTATTCGCCGGGCATCGTGCCCAGGCCACGAAAGAGCTGCGGATACAAGTACTCGTACTGTTTATCATCAACAGCATCAACAAATTTGACCACACCGAGGGCTTCAATTGCTGGGAGCCCTAGCAAAACACACTGCAGTGACTCAACAACGTACACTGTTTGTCGCGCGGTTTTGCCTTTCCAAACAATCTCAGCAGGAAAGGAACCCTTAACATCAAGGCGCTCATCTGCGGCGCTTCTCAACACAGCTTGCGATTTGTCTATGCGAGGCGGAACACCGGGGAAATCGGGCGGAACGACAGTGACCTCGGCTCCCGAATCAATTTTTGCACATACGCGTACATTGTTAATACACACTTCCGCGTATCTGGCATTACAGCTGCCGAGTGTCCCGAGAAAAAAATTTTGTCCTTCGCCTTCTAGCACAGACACGCCCACCTGGTTGTTTTCCTTGGACTTCTGGCAGACCACGGCGAAATGTCCTTTGGTTCCACAAAGGTGGCACCGTGATAACCGTGCGGGGCAACGGGTTCTCGCATGATTCTCACGTCCACAGAACCGGCACCCTGGTAGTCGGCGGTTGTCTCGTGACTATGGCTGCAGCGACTGTCGTTGCTGTTCGGTGGTGCGCCCCTCCCGGTTGATAAACGGCTCGCTAGGTGTCCGTTGAATGGTGCCCAGTTCTCCAGTTGTTGCCTCGTTGCTGTCGGCCCGAAGTTCCAGTTGCTGTCGGTGGACTGTTTCCTTGAGTCTGGCCTTCGCTAGAGCGGTCGCTAGCGTAAGAGTGGCATCCATCTGGAGAGCTTCTGACAGCTGTGCGTCTCGGAGGCCTACGACAAATCTGTCCCTGATCATGCGCTCCCGGAATTCTGCAAATTCGCAGCGTTCGGCTAGCTCATGCAGGGCTGTCACAAACTTGTCCACACTTTCTCCGGGCTCTTGCTTCCGGCGATGAAAATTAGCGCTTTCGTAGACTATGTTCTTGGCGGCCACGAAATGAGCGTCAAACTTTGTCTTCACCACCGCGTAGCTTCGGGACTCTTCCTCCGTCAGGCCGAACGTTTGAAAAATTTTCCTGGCCTGCCTGCCTGCCCATGGTGTACAACAGCGTCCTCACCTGGGCTTCCTCCGTTCTGTCGTTGAGCCCCGATGCGTAGCGGTAGTCGTCGAAGGACGTAATCCATTCTGGCCACTCGGAAGTCCTGTCGGAGTTGAACGGCGCAGGCGGTGGCAGGGCGGCCGCTGGTGGGCTGGCTGCCGCTTTCTGGTCCGTCATCGTACGAACGAGTGCAGGGTGAATGCCGCAACGCCACCGAGGGAGAGGAGGCTCATCCCACTTCTGACACCATGTCGTGTCCGCTCCTTTGGGAGCGGTGATGCGAGCAAAAGACTGACGCCACTCCGATGTAGCCGCAAACAAGAAAAAGCCCCGTGTTTATTTCACAGCCGCGTTTTATACAATCCAGCCAGTGACGTCACCTCGGCCCGCGCACCCTTGTGTGCAGCGGCAACAGAGAAAACAGATAACACGACACTAACGAGGCAATCTTTCGAATGAACTAAACTTTTTTTTTCTGTCTGCATTGCCCCTTTAGGCTCAGCAGCACAATGCCTTAGCCACTTAGCAACCGCGGCGGGTTTTTGCCGACGTGATACGCGTTGAGACTACGGCTAAATACCTGCCTCAACATCCAACTTCTCATGTTTTGGTTTCTCTTGTTTACGTCCACTCTTATCGGTGTGCTTGCCTGCCTGTGCGTTTGTGTTCCCCCTGTCGTCTGCAAAATCCTTGACACGCAGTGTCCGTCTTGCATTTGTCAACAACCAGTGTTACGGAGTTACCAGTCCGGAATTGGAATGACTCCAGAATCATTCCACATTCCACCCCTGAATGTAATGCGAATGGAATGGCGACAACGCTCGGAGGAATGAAATATGAATGAAATTAAGTGCATTTTGTCCAGAATAGAATGGGAATTGTATTATATGTACTTTTCCCAACTGAGAGCGCTTTATAGTCAACGGGCTGGTTTTTGTCAAAATATGCAAAAATATGCAATAGAACCAACCAGCCCAAGCTCAAACATTCGTTGTACACATCATCGAATGTTTAACAATAAAGAGAGAGAGAGAAAGAGAGAAATAACTTTATTGGGAGAGGCTGGTGATCCTAGACGTCGGCCAAGAGCCCTTGGGCTCTAGCAGCGTCTTCGGCCAGCTGGACGGCCCAGACTTGATCCGCTGGGTCGTGGCTGAGCAACACGGTCTCCCATTGCTCCGCCCGAGTGATTCTGCGCGCAGTATAGCCGCCTGCGGGCAGGCCCATAGCATATGTGCTAGATCTGCCCTTTCTTTACATTTATGGCATTTGTCCGAATGTTGCCCTGGATAGCAGTAGCTATACATAACCACGTTTGGATATGAGTTCGTTTGAAGTAGCCTCCATACGGCGGATTGCCTCTTGTTGAGTGACGGGTGAGCGGGGGGGAAACGGGCCCGTTCCAGACGATAGTAATGTTTTATGTCCCTGTAGGACACGAGCCGATCCCTACCCGACCATCGGAGTGAATGGGCGAATGGGGTGTTAGGGTCGATGTCAGCTCGGTCGGTGAATCCTTGAGCAGCATCGTGCGCGCACTCGTTCCCGGCCAGGCCGGAGTGGGCAGGTTCCCTGATCAGGTAGATTTTGCCGGTCCGCACATCGCGACGGAAGCCAGATGTAAGAATTGCAGACGCTTCTGGGGAGATCCGCCCTCTCGAAAAATTTATAATGGCAGATTTAGAACCACTGATGACATATTTGATATTTGCGGAGGCCGTCATTGCCAGTGCTATGGCCGCCTCTTCTCCCTCTTCCGGTTCCTTCGTGCGAATCGAGCCGGTAGCTATAGAATTTCCCTGCCGATCGACTACCACGAACGCCATGGCGTCGCGGCCTTCGTAATCGGCAGCGTCCACGTACGCCACGTTCTCTGATTTTTCGTACTGTTTGTGGAGGGCTTTGGCCCGCGCGTGTCTTCGCTCCAGATTGTGCACGGGATCCATGTTTTTTGGAATGGGTGGTATGGATATGCCTTCTCGTATGGCTGGTTGTAGTGGGACCTTGGTTGGGGCAGTACTCGGGTAAGTGATGCCAATATAGTCGAGGATGTGCCGTGCAGTCGCGCTGTAGGTAAGTCGTTCTCGTTGCGCTAAGCGTTGAACTTCGATGAGTTCGCTTAGCGTATTGTGTAGCCCAAGTGCCTCGAAGCGTTCGGTCGATGCGGTAAGCGGTATCCCGATAGCTTGCTTGTAAGCTCGCCTAATGAGAGCGTCGATTTTGTGTTCTTCGTCCTTTTTAATGTCTAAGAACGGAGTGACATATGTTATCCTGCTTAGAACAAAAGTTTCAACTAATCTTACTAGATTGATTTCCTTCATGCCATGATGGCGGTTTGCAATACGGGAGATGAGTCGGGTGATTTGAGAGACTTTCTTTTTGAGAGCGAGGATGGTTTCGGAATTGTGTCCATTTGACTGTATGCGAAGGCCAAGGACCCGTATGCTTGTCACTATGGGGATGCGTTGGGTTCCACCACCAGTGAAGAGATGGACTTCCGGAGGGGTCTTATCTGTGCGCCGCCCTCGACTGGTTGGTCGATATAGCAAAAGCTCAGATTTTTGCGGAGAGCAGTTGAGACCGCGAGGGCCGACGTAATCTTCGACTGCTTCGATTGCCTGTTGTAGCGTGTCCTAAATGTGGCCGTCGCTGCCTCCGGAGACCCAGAGCGTAACATCGTCTGCGTAAAGGCTATGTTGAAGGCTGTAAATTCGGTTTAAAATTTCGGGAAGACCAATCATGGCGATGTTGAAGAGAAAAGGGGACAGGACAGAGCCTTGGGGCGTCCCCCTGTTCCCTAGCTTTATCGCATCGGATTCCATTCCCCCTACAGCGAGGGTAGCTGTGCGGTCTGAAAGGAAGTTGCTGATGTACTCGTAGACTCTTTTCCCGACACCGAGCTTGCTCAGGTTCGTGAGGATAGCCGAGTGTTTGACGTTGTCAAAGGCCTTTGTGAGGTCAAGACCCAAAATTGCTCTAGTGTCAAGTGGTGAGCAGCGCGCCCCGTTTATGACGTCGTATTTGAGGCGAAGCATCACGTCTTGCGCAGAGAGTTTTGGTCTAAAGCCGATCATCGTGTGCGGAAAAAAGACCGTTGCCCTCCATGTAGTTGTTGAGCCTGTTGAGTATGACGTGCTCCATGAATTTCCCTACACAAGATGTGAGCGAAATCGGTCTGAGGTTTTCGAGTTGTAGTTTCTTGCCTGGTTTGTTTGGGAATCATAATCACATTTGCCGTTTTCCACATGTCGGGTATTTGGCCCCACTCCCAGCACACGTTCATATAGCGGGTGAGGGCTTCAGTTGATTCATCGTCCAGATTTCGGAGCATTTTATTTGGGATGCCATCTGGACCTGGCAACGAGCGGGTTCGTAGGGTTACGATGGCCCCTCGTACTTCGCTTACCGTGATGGGTCGATCAAGGAGGTCATTTTCCTGTCCCGTGTAGCGAGGGAGGACCTCACGTGCGGAGTCTCCGAAGTATCTATCCTTAATTGTCTTGATTAGCTCGGTGTCGGAACCCTTAAAGTTGTGTAGAAGTATGTTGATGTTGTTTCTCCGTGTGGTTTTACCATTGTCGGGGTCGATGAGACAGCGTAGAATATTCCAGGTCTTTGACAGTCCAATTTCATATTCCATTCGATCACACGTGCTGTGCCAATTTTGACGTGTTAGTTGACTTGTGTAATTTTCAATGTCGCGATTGAGAGTAGCGAGGCGCCGCCCCAGGTTGCGATTTAGCTTTTGTTTCCGAAGTCTCTGGTGCAAACTGCGCTGGGCCTCCCACATGTGAAGAAGCTTTGCATCGGCTTGATAAATGCCTGCATCTGCCGGTATTTCTTTAGTAGCCTGCTTGGCATCCCTGCAGAGTTGTTCTGTCCATTCCCGAATTTCAGATATCTTTTCGATGGAAGGGCTGCCCGCAACTTCAGATGAGGTATGTTCGGCGGCCCGTATTTTGCGGAAGGCGTCCCAATCGATAAGGTGGAGTTTTTTTTACCGTACGGGTATTTAGTGACCCTGGATTCGACCCCAATCACGACGATGCAGTGGTCACTGCCGAGGTTTTCTTGACTGCGGAACCAAGTGACATCTTTGCGCGTGTTTTTCGTGAAGGTGAGGTCGGGAGTAGTATCGCCACTCACGCTGTTTCCTATGCGGGTGGGCCATGTGGGCTCAGTGATCAAGGTGAGACCCTCTCTATGCGCATCGAGCCAGAGGTTTCGCCCCTTAATTGTGTCCCGTTTATATCTCCACTCGGTGTGGTGAGCGTTGAAATCTCCGACGACTATTAGGGTGTTTCCCATGGACAGTTCGAGGGTTTTACGAAAAAGTTGACGGAATTTGTGGGCGTTTCGAGGAGAGCTGTATATGTTAAGTATAAATATGCTCTGTGTTCTGTGTTTGCTGTCTGGAATTAATTCAACAAGGATGTGAGCCGCAGACGACGCACCCACCCCGGCATCGTGACGAATCGCCGGAATGTTTCGCCTCACGAGAGTGGCTACCGTGGGTTTTTGCTTTGAGTTACCACCAGCGGCGTCTTCTTCTACGTCTGCGAAAGATTTGTAATTGCTGAGCTTTGCAAAAACACCCGTCTCTTGAAGACAAACGACGTCAGGCATTTCGCTTGAATCTTTGGTCCTAGTAAACTGTTCAGGGTGAGCGCGTTTCCTCCTAAATCCTCGACAGTTCCATTGCCATACGACAAGCGTACTTGGCTTTCGGGATTTCTTCTGTGAGCAATTAGACATGGTCGTGAGGATTTTTGGAGCTTTCCACTGAGGGCGTACGGGAGTAGGGTTTTGTTGATTTTATGGGGCCCGTTCCTCCATCCCTGCCCATCCACGTGGTGGTGCTTTTAAGGCTGTAACCCTAGTTCTAAGTGGGGAAATTTGGGAGCCGATATTTTCGGCCAATTCCGCCAGCATAACCTTAAATTTTGTGCTGAGCGTCTCGGTTATGGCCTTACTGAGGTCTTCTCCAAATTGGCCGAGCATGTCCTCATCTACGTATGTTTTAGGGCCCGAGTATGCGGGCTGGCTAGGACTAGTGGGGGCGATTCTTTGGCCTTGCGTTTCGGCGGTGGAGAGCCCGTTGGTGAGTCGCCCATCGCGTCTGCAGAGCTGTGTTCTGAACTAATTTCAGGCGACTGCTTAGCTGGCGTAATGACCTGGTTGGGTTGTCCTGAATCGTTATCCGCCTGGCCTCGGTTGCGTGGGGAATAGGATGTCGTTGAGTCCGCACTGGTTCTCTTGAGTAGAGCTATTTCCGCTTTGAGGGCTGTATTTTCGAGATGACGAGCTCTAACAGCTGCTTAATTTTTGTAATCTCGGACTGTTGATCTGAATGTTCAGAACCAGGAACGCCTGTAGTAGGGGCGCTGCGCTTTTGGGAGGCTTTTCCGTGAGAGACCGTGTTTGCCCAGCTCACCTTGTTTGTTTGGTTGCCTCCGCTCGGCTGTCTTCCGTTTCGAGACAGGGATCTCGACTTGCGTCTGTGATTCTGGCGGCCAGCGATACTGGGGCTCCGGTGTCGCAGGTGTTGACTGCTTGCCGAGTTGTCCCTGGTGCCTGGCCCGCGACTCACGTCCCGTCTTCTGGGTCGTTCATGCTGCAGAAGCCGTGGGAAGGACCCCGATCTACCACGCTGGCCGGTTGTCGCTTCGCTCGGCCCGTCCTTATGGAGTATGGACGACGTCGAAGTTCCGTTGCGCCCGCCGTTTTGTGGTCGTCGACGGTTATTATTTTGTTGCTGTTGCTTTTCCCACTTGCGCTTATTGAGAACGTAGGGAGTCTGGAATCGCAGTCGGCACTTCTTGTCTCCGGTTGGATGATCCCGTCCGCAGGGAGTACGGTTGGGTTCGCATTGATGTTTCTCGAGCGGTGAGTCGGTGCCGCAGATCTTGCAGATCTTTTTGTCGGGTGCTGGGCAGACGTCCGCGCGATGACCGAGCCTGCCGCACCCGTCACACAGTTCGTGTCGCTTCTTGTGGATGAAGCAGCGATATTCGGCGCCGCGGTAGTATATATAATGCGGCACTGTTGTGCCTTCAAAGATGATAATGGCAGAATTAGTACGGCCCATTCTCCGGGCCTGCAGAATCGTTGGATTCTTCTTGTAAACAAGACTTCTTGTGATGTCGTCAGCACTGTCGAACTCTGGAATATTGTGTATGATCCCCTTGACGGTGTCTTCGGGAGGCGCCGCGTAAGCGGTGACCTTGTAGGAATTTTCTCCGAAGTGGAGCTCCTTGACAGCGGTGTATTTACTTGCACGCTCCATGCTGGCGGTGCTGGCCACGATTATGTTTTTTGCGGGGTTGATCCTGAGGAGATCTTCCGCCGCCTCGTTGCAGCTGAGGCCGGTCGCACGGAGCACGCCATCGCGCAAACAGGCCTGGCTAACTTTCGTGATGTCGAGCCCCTCACGCGGGCGCAGCACGACTTTGATGTCTTCTGTCGGCAAGGGCGGCTGACGCGGAAGGCGCGGTTGCCAGCTTGCTGCTTTCTTGGCACGTGACTGTCGGCTGGTTGGCGTGCAGCCAGCGCCTTTTTGCCCGGGGGAGTGTGCCGGGGTTGTGCCGAGCTGCGCGAGAGCACGAGCTCCACGTCGGTGATGGCTCGTGAGCCACCCGGCTTCCTCGGTGATTTCATCAGGCGAGATGGACTCGCCGTCCACTTCGATGCTCTCCATTGCGCTTCTCCGGCTCTCGGGGGTTGAGGTGCCGGTAGACCGGGTGGGTGCCGAGCGGGGGCGAGGCGGCTGGGCTCAGGCCGCCGTCGCCGCTCCTCCTCGGCGCACCGTGGTTCAAAAGTAGGGTTAGCAGGGTGGCCCCGCTTCGCTGGACAAACCGGCAGGTATGAGCTAGGCGGTGGTCCAGTAATTCAAGAAAGCGATGTCCGTCGGCAGCTAGGGCATTTGGACGCCCGATACGGTGGTTATTTGCAGGGTAATCGTTGAATTTACGCTACAGAAAGTGTGAAAAGGCACAGCCCATACGGAGCTCACCCGTTCAGCGTAGCCCCCTGGTGGCCATCCTTAACAATAAAGCAATATTTTTTTAATGGCTTGGTTGATTGCAAGCACGGTACATTTATGAGCAACGCGCCCACTGCAATCCTGTCCGAAGTTTGTCTCTATGATTCGCGTAACCGCGGCTTTATGCCGTTGGTATCCGTCGTTCGAAATCACGGACGTCGTGCGGAACCCCACCACGTGTAACGCCTTATGATTTTTCTTTCCCTCTGCGGCGCCTGCGCGCCGGCGCCTGCTGTCTCCCCACCCTTCACTTATTTTGTGTTTTGCTTCTGTTTTTTTTTTTGCGAATTGGACCCACATTCGAAACAGCGCTTTCTCACTTCAAGCTTTCGCGTACCAGCTTGCGCGCCGTCTCACCCCCACACCCCCTCAACCTAGAGCCACTAGATCATCTTATTTAGTGGCTCTACCTCAACCCTTCTGCAATACTGTCCCCCCTCTCTAGACACGCGGACGCCTTTTCCCCAAACTCTATCGACGAAGGTCTTCATGTAAGCGCAGCATGCAGCCGTGCACGATGAACTGTGCGCCCTCCATACAAACTCCATACAAAGACAGAGAATCAATTTTAGAAAGCATGGCGGCCTTAGTTCGGGAAGCCAGCCCAAGCAGGAGAGCCCCGACGCGACGAATTTGTGCAAAATCAACCAACGGTTCGTGCATTTGAAGTACAGAGCACTTTAGGGGCTTGCCTTGTCTTCGTAGCTCGCTGTAACGGTCGATGTCAAACGACTGCCGGTATCAGGCGGTGCCGCGAGATAACGGACCCAAGTAGAGCCCGGCGTTCCGTCGTAGGGCGTCCCGCAGAGGCTTAGAAAGCCAAGCGATTTAAATTGTCATAACCGTTCAAAACTCGTGCAACGCTGGCGCTTGCCATACATCTCCCCATTGTTTAGCGCAAAAAAAAAGAAAAACTCCCGGTACATTTGACGCAAAATATATGTAATTAAGCGGCAGCCCCCGAGTTCATTTAGTTGGGAACGCTCGTTGGGTTGGTTTTTGCGATAGTAAGCGAAAAAAAGTAGCAGTGCAACGCCGGCCCGTGCGGGAGGAAAAGCAAGCATAAAAAGAACAGAACTCCCGCTGGCGCTGTTTCAGGCAGGAGGCGCACGAGCACTACGGAGGCGGAAAATTTGAATTGCTTTGGGTGCTAGCACTTAGCGGATAACGGCACTACAGCCCATTATGGTGAATCCTTTTCTCTGCATTTCGGTCAGCTTTCACGTTGAGTGGAACGGCTTTAATTTTTTTTTCTTTTCTCTCCTTTTGTAGCCGCGCTGCCTGCGCCGTCTTTCGCGCGGAGAATGGGGAGGGGGGGGGCGGGGGGGGGAGTGTGTGAGGGGGCGAGAACGGAAAAAAAATTCGCAAAAAAGCAGAGAGTGAAGTCCTTTTTACTCTCTCTCTCTCTCTCTCTCTCTCTCTCTCTCTCTCTCTCTCTCTCTCTCTCTCTCTCTCTCTCTCTCTCTCTCTCTCTCTCTCTCTCTCTCTCTCTCTCTCTCTCTCTCTCTCTCTCTCTCTCTCTCTCCAACTAACACGACCTAACCTTTGCTTCCGTGCAGTGCGCCTGCGTTTTTGCAGCAGCAGAAGACTAAGTGGGCTCGCGTTATTGTAGGCTGTGCTTTAGGTTACACGGAACCCAAAATTCGAGAGAGTACACTAACCAAGCGGACAGACCATACCCAGCTATCAATTCATTTATGAAAAGTGGAATATTTGCATGGAGATCATGGTGGACAGGAAAAAGCAGCTTATAGCAAATCGACAGGAGCAACATGAGTGGGAATGCGAAAAAGTGTGAGTGGCGGTTGTGAGTCGTGAGCGGGGGATGTGAGTGGCGAACGCGAGTGCGAGTGCGTGTAAGCGGAGGATGCGAGTGGGGAGCGCGAGTGCGCGACAGTGTGAGCGGCCAATGTGAGTGGTGGGTGCAAGTGAGTGTAGAAGGAGAGCGCGAGTGGTGAGTGTGAGGGCGAGTGGTGAGGACGGGTGGTGAGCATGAGTACGAGTGAGTGCGAGTGGTGACGGCGAGGGGTGAGCGTGAGCGCGAATGAGTGCGAGTGATGAGTTCGAGAGGTGAGCGCGAGCGGGAGAGAGTGGTACGACGAGGGGTGAGCGGATCGAAAGTGAGTACGAGTGGTGAAGTCCAATGGTGAGAGCGGGTGGTGAGGGCGAGTGGTGAGCGTGAGCGTGAGCGTGGGTGATTGCGAGTGGTGATGACTAAAGGTGAGCATGAGCGCATGTGAGTGCGAGTGGTGAGGGTGATTGGTGAGCGTGAGGGCGAGTGGGAGCGTGACGGAAAATATCATACTTTTGCTCACGCACCCACACGCACACATTTTTGAATGAGGGGGTGTGAGTGGGTGGCGTCCAGTTTTGCCAAGGAGAAGTTTTCAACTAGCAATACCTGAAAAAAAATCACGCCATATCCACGGAATGAATGATGATAAGTGGGGCGAAGCTCGAGAGGGGGAGATCATCGGTAACCGTAACTCTCCCGTGAAAGTTCGCCCATTACATCATTAAGAAAGACGTAAGACTGTGTGCGTACATTGTACAAATCAACTTTTATTTTCGGAGTCAATGCTCCCAGGCCCAGACCTGGTGAAAGACCCCGCGCCATCGAGGACTACCCCGCACCTCTACCACAATTTGTCACGTAGGATGGGACACAACGGTAAAGAAAGAACTTTTATTTAGGGCGAACTTGTGCCCGAACAAGACGAGAGGAAACGAGCAAAGGTCCTTGCGTCTCGTTCGATCTCCGAGAACGACTGCCTGCGTTCGTGGCGTGATCTCTTGCGTGATCTCCCCCTCGCAGTGCACGTGCGCTCGCGCCTCCGTTGGCGAACACAGACAAGCTCGCGCTCCCGGTGCCGAGTTTGCGCTGCCGGTTGCAGCCGGTTCTTGCGCGTGCAACGCGGCCCACTTCGCGACATCTCCGAAAGCATGCGGCGGTCACGTACCACAAGACACAAGGGATGGACAGACCCATGGCTTTAGGAGCTTCGCCCCTAAAAGAAGTTATAGCAGTAGTCACCATGTAAATAAATATTCGACAAAAGGGCCCTAATATGTGGGAATTTGTTAAAAGGACAATTCAAGAAGTGTCTATAACCGCCCACTGATGTCGCCATCACCCCGCATGAGTCCACTTAAAAGATAAAAACTAGCCGGACATCTATGCGCTTGACTTTGGATAACACGCAAAAGGTGTGGTGTTTCTGGTTTTTTGCACACTCGGACGACTGCGATACTTTGCTATAGTCGTTGTCATGACCTTACTCACACAAGACCGCTGTGGCCTCAGTGCACGTTCTTCTTTAAATCATATGCCACAGACTTTGGCCTGACATTTTAGAAGAAAACTTCATGCTAAGCGTATGCTCTTCGTGCGAACCCGTTCAATCGACGTGCCAGAAGTAACGCTTGGGTACTTCTTTTGCATATACATCGCGATGTTGACGAATGAACGTTAAAATAATTAAATACAATGCTTGGCCAAGTGAGAAAAGGTGCTGCCAGCCGCTTGTCACTTTTTTTCTGGACACCAGTGCCTTCAAATAGTCTTGTTTTAGGGGCGAGGCCCCTAGGGGCTCGGATTGTTAGCGTCTCCTGTCGTCATCGTAATCGTCATCTTATGTAGTCCCAGTACCAAAACACCGGGCCACTCGGTTACGCCTCGCGCTGGAACGTAACGCGTACTGAAAAAATTAAAGCCGTTCCAGTCAACGTGAACGCTGTCGGAAGTGCAGAGCAGTGAGTCGCCATAATGGGCTGTAGAGCCGTTATCCGCTCACTGCTACCACCCAATGCAATTCAAATTTCCCGCCTTCGCAGTGCTCGCCCGCCACCCTGCCGGAAACTGCGCCAGCGGGAGTTTTGTTCTTTTTTTGTGCTCACTTTTCCTCCCTCACGTGCCGGCGTTGCACTGCCACTTTTTTTCGCTTACTATCGTAAAAACCAACCCAACGAGCGTTCCTAACTAAATGAACGCGGGCGCTGGCGGTTCATTACGTATATTTTGCGTCAAATGCACCTGCAGTTTTCTTAGCCCTAAACGACGGGGAGATGTATGACAAGCGCCAGAGGTTCACGAGTTTCGAACTCTTATAACTATATGAACCGCTTGGCTTTCGAAGCCTCTGTGGGAAGCCGCGACGATAGAACGCCGTGTGTCTCTACTTGGGTCCAGCGAACGAGCTACCACGACAAGGCGAGCCCCTGAAGTGCTCTGCACTTAAAAAACACCGGGACCCTCGTTTGCACATCGTGCTAGAGCGCTTCGCGCTTCAAATACACGTGACTTTTACAACAACGCTGTACATACCTCAACCCCCAACGGTTTCATCTCTGTGGGCAAAAATGCCAAGGCGCCAAGAATGCACTTATACACTGCTTGCTTCGCCCCTCCCCAGGTTCCACATTAGTAGAGATGACCCGGGAATTTTTTTTCTTTTCTTGGGGGGGAGTCTTATTGTTTTTTCTTTCATTTGGTGTTGCTTAACAGAGAGGTAGAGAAGTATTCCCTCGTACGTCTTGCTTAAAGGTGTTGTGCCACCAAATTTGTTGCTTGTGCATTCTTTGTTGCAAACGTTTTATATTTCATTAGAAAGCATGATACATGCTCTCACATGCACATATTCTGAGTAAAAAATTTATTATCGCACGATTCATGTGAACAGGATTCGGTTTCGGTTTCTGGGCGCCGATTCAAGCAGTGACGTCACAGCGTTGCGCCATAGCCTCCTTTAGTAGGTTATATAGGAGGCTATGGTTGCGCGGACGCTCTGCCACGCGTGTCTACCATGCGGCGCTGCGGTACGTTGCGACTTTACTGCGGCGTCTGCTCCCCCACATACGTGCTTCACCACGGAAGTAAACACGCCGACTCGTCACGTCAAGCCGCGACAGCTCCGACGCGGATTCTTTGTCTGCATCCTCGGATGCAGACAAATGAAAACCATGGATTTGCAAACCATAAAAATGCTAAAAAAACGCTCAAAAAAAAAAAAAGCTGCCCCCGCCGCGAATCGAACCGGCAACGTTGACCGGATGGGCGGAACGCGCGAGACCACTGAGCCAGCGAACAAACGATTCCACTCCGCGATATAGCCGGTGTTTTTTTTGTTTTTTTTTCTTTACTGCATGGAAAACTTCCCTTAATACAGCCTACGAAAGTTAGGAGTCATCCAAGAAGATGCACATCACTGCAGCTAAAATAAGCCGTCCATTAAAACTCTGGCAAGCAGACGCACGCGTCCAACAGATGCAGCCATTCTGGTGGGTCACTTTGCGCCGCATAAATGCTCCGCACCAACGCAGTTTGCTCCCGAAAAATGGACTTCGTTGGGCGAGGGGGTTCCGCGTGCCTGTCCGTCATGCGGCACTTCCACAAGCTATACAATCCGATGACAACAAACATATCATAGGGCACTCCAGTAACATCTCTAAAAGGCAAGAACCGAATTGTATAAGGGGTAATGTCCATGTCCTTTTTAAGAGTTCGTTGCAACACATCCCAGAAAAACACCGCATCCCGGCACAAAACAAAACAATGATCAATGGTTTCAGGTTGATTGCATAAACGGCAATTGTCAGACCAAGGAATAGACATTCCTTTCTCGCGCAACCATGTTTTCACTGGGAGTGTTGATGTATGCAGCTTAAAGAAAAACGTTTTTGCATTTGGAGGAAGACACATACGTGTGACCCGCTTCAAAACACTGTCCTTATGGTGGCCAATGTAAGGCTGGCGATAAACCGGCACTGGGAACAGACTCTCTAATAAAGTGTTCGTCAAAGCCTTCCTGGAAAGGGTAAACAAATATTGCAGGGAAAACCTCGCAGTAAGGAAATTGAAGGTGTCAACCACCTCCTTTAAAAACCCCCATGGCGGTTTCGTACTGACTTCACCAGTGGAGACAAGCAAAAACGGTAAATGAAAACTTATGCGCTGTTGAATAACGTTGAGCAGAAGTGGATGATGCGTCACCTTATAGAAGAAGAACCGAGATACAAGCTGGTGTACAAACAAATGTATCAGCCCAGCACCCCCAGACACTAATGGAAGAAACAAATTGTCCCTACGCATAGGTTCCCAGTGGGACCCCCACACAAATGTTGCAAAAACTCTATGTAGAGCTTGCACTTTAGAACGCGCACAGTGGAGTACTTGCAGCACATAAACAAGCTTTGCGACAAGGAAGACATTACAAACGTGCGCACGCGCAAACACAGAAAGTTCTCGCCCCATCCATGCCTGAGAGGCTCGCTTGACTTTTTGGAGTGCCAATGACCAATGAGGCCCGGTGTTTCGTATTTGGTGCAAAGGTACACCTAGGTATTGAAGTGCGTCCTTATCCCAAGTAATGCCACCAAATAAGGACGGTTTCGCACCCCATTCACCAAACCAAAATCCCTTTGTTTTTTCCATATTCACAGCTGCTCCAGACGCGCCACAAAACTGCCTGGTGAGATTAAGGGCTTCCTGAATGCTCTTTTTATCAGCACAAAAATAGGCAATGTCATCCGCGTAAGCAAGGACCTTAACCTCACAGGATAGCGATGAAAAGCCCCGTACTCTTTCACTCTGCTGAATACTAAGGCACAGAGGTTCGAGGTATAAGGCAAACAACAAGGGTGAAAGGGGGCAGCCCTGTCTAACAGACGACTTAATCGAAACTGGCTTAGACAGAACGCGGTTGACGACCAGTTGTGTGGTGCACTGTTTGTGGGCCTATTACACTCGAAGAAGTTAAGGCTGCCATATCTGACCTCAAGACAAACAAGACCCCGGGGCCCGATGGTTTGAGCGGAGAGTTTTATCAAAAGTTCTCTGATATCCTTGCTCCCGTTCTGTTAGACATATTCACAGCAGCATACGACCATGATGTTTTGCCGCCAACCTTTTATTTAGGACACACAGTTTTAATTCCGAAAACGCAAGATGAACAAAAGCTGAAATCGGTTGACGGCTATCGGCCAATATCTCTCTGCAATGTAGATTATAAAATTTTCGCAAAAATTTTATCTAGGCGCCTTCAACTTGTCATCACTAGTTTAGTAGGACCTCATCAAACTTGTGGTATTAGAGGTAGGAGCATTCAAACAAACATACATGTTGCCCGTTCAATATTGGAGTGTGTGTCTGATTCGGCGGAGCAGGTGGCCCTTATCCAAATTGACCTTTCAAAGGCATTTGATCGCGTTTCTCATGATTTTCTATTCGCACTATTGGCAGCGGTAAATTTAGGGGATGTGTTGTTAAAAGGCATTCAGCTTTGTTACAAACAGTGCGATATAGCCGGTGTACTAGATGGAGGCCCATCCTTGGAGTCGTACGTCGGTGTTTACTAGCTAGTTTACACAATTCCTGGCTTGCAAACTCACATTTTTTTAAATAGCGCTTGCGCAGCAAGGTTCCGCGAAGCCCCCGCGACAGCTTATCGCCATCAACTCTGCTCTTCTGCGAAAGCGCTCGCAAAAATAAGTGTGCCCGGCTGCGACTGCGATTTTGCACTGAAGGGATAGTGCTTGCCGTACTTTGGTTTTACGTTTTACGTTAAAAACCTTTGCCGATACTGATCTCTTATTACCCAAATTACCCTACGTAACTGTTCTTCTGCACGAAACTGACCTTATATTTTCTACAGGCGAGCCGATCGCACACGCATTCCGGGGTAGCGGCGTCGCCGAAGAGCACGGCCGAAGCGTCGAACGCCAAAATACGGATCGCATTAGCGCTAGTGTTGAGTTGTATGGGCTTCATGGAACTTACTGAGTTTATTACCCTCCAGAAACTAACAAAATAGAGCCGCGTTCATTGCGGCACGAATGTTGTCGGGGCGCAGTTTTCGCTTCTCGGTCGATTGACGACGCGTCGTGCGACCAGTCAGGCGACCGGTTTTGTTGGCGTCTTTGGTCGGCGAGTCAGTCACACTACGGCGACTTTCCATCGGCCGACGTGTTTGTGTCGCCGTCGGCGTGGTGTGACAACGCGGTCTGGCCGATGTTTTAACGACTCGTCGGCGTCGCGTCGTCGTCGCCGTCGTATCGGTATAGTGTGTCGATACGACCAAGCGACCAAACAAACTGTGGTAACTGGAGTTCACGTTCACGTCGCTCGAGTCGCTAGCGTTGTATGACGTCACAAACTTTGCTGCGCTGGCAATTCACTGACGTCATGGTTAGTGGCGCTAGCGATGGGTCCCGATTTCCAGAAGAGCATTTAGGTAATTTTTAGAAGCGAATTAAAATATATATTAAGCGCTTGCTGTACCCAGCACTTCGTGTTGAGGGTCGTTGCATGCAGAGGAAGCCTACAGCAGGCTTTTTACAGACTTAAAATTTGGTGGCACAACACCTTTAAGAAAAGTGATTGCCTTCAGTAACGACCAAAAAACTTTTAGCTCTCAGTGAGGACATTGAGGACAGTCAGCTCTCAGTGAGGACATGGCCCTTAGCTTTCAGTAAGGGCCAAAAAATTAGTTACAATAGTTGTAATGCCCCATGTGGCTAGCTTGAAGAGCTCTGTGATGTGACATCTTAAAGTAGCACGCATTTCCCGAGCCACTACACGCCGCTTAGTGTGCTGGAGAAGCCCGGTGGTGGGCGTGACCTGCCGCAGATGATCGTTCTGGGGGTGTCTCTCACAGGTACGGAGTGGAGCCGTCGTTCCAGTCGTGCACCATCGACTGGCGCCACAACGACACCAGCTTCAAGTCGTTCACGCTGGTGTACTTCGTGCTGGGTTTTCTGGTGCCCGCCAGCATCATGGTTGTTTGCTACCGCACTTCGGCCGGCCACATCCGGGTGCCCAAGCCGACAGTTGTGCGCAGCACAGACATGAACGACGACTTCTGGGCCAACCAGGACTCAGTCACCATGGTGAGTATGGTCAGGCTCGCTTAAAAGCGTTGTCTCTTTATTCGTTTCCATCTTTTTACTGCTCCTGTCAAGGGCATGGACAAAGGAAGAAACGACGAAAAAATATGCTTAAGAATAAAAATATCAGAAGAAAAAATATTGTCCTTTCCACCATCTGCGTGTCAGGCTCCTGAATTTTAAAGCATTCTAGCAAACAATGGCGTCTGCGTGTGTGCGCGCGCGTACGCACGCACGCACGCACGCACGCACGCACGCACAAAATAGGCGGGTCTACGATCACCGCGATGTCACGCGAGTGTCCTTCCGCGTTTGACAGAAGCTGGGAAATGGCGACCGGGCGTTGAGAGTTGCCCAAGCTTAGCTGGGTTTCATCCAATAATGTGTCAGCTTGATGCTTCAATAGTCCTTTTTAATTTCACGTATAAATCATTCATTACGATAAAACAGTCAACCTACTCCCTATCGGTGTTAGGCGCTTAAATTTCTTGCCAAATCACTTGAACCTAAGCCTTTCTTGTGACGGTGACGTGAGGGAAAGACACGCAACAAACAATGCCGCTTCAAATAACAGTTGTATTTAGCAAGGGGAAAGCCTTTTGAGATAACAACTCTATTTATACAGTGTCGGTTTTGTTACGAATAATTATCATCATATTTGTATCCGCAAGCGGGTCTAGTCTCCTCCAACGTGCGTATAAAAGCCGCGAGGGTGGAGGGGCTTAATTTGAGTGTATGTATGCTTTGTGTTCGTAAGGCGAAATGCAGGTAAGAAACACAAAAATATGGGGTAACAAAACTATTTGAACAGCCAAAAAGTGTTTCATTGGAGACTTTATTTTTACGATAAAAGTAACAAAATAAATGTCATAACTTTAACCCTTCGATCCTATCCAATGTACTGCACAAGCATGTCAGATAATGTCGTTTCCCTTAGTCGTTACTGGGTGGACTCAGAGGGTTCACTGATTTAGTGTCATTTAAGTCACTTTCAAAAGAAAATTAGGTTTGTTCTTCAAGCCTACGGCTAATTAGCCGAGTCTAGTGATTTTTGACACCAACTCTCAGCATGCCTAAACTGTAGGATGGCTCTGTGTGCGGGCAACACAACGAAATAGACTCTGGTATATTACAATGCACGAAACTAAACTCCCTTGCTGCTTTTGTGAGAAACTGTTTTACTGATACTTACAAGGCCTTTGGGGACAGTAAGCTCATTTGCAACGCGTTACGTTAAAGCGACACTTCTCACTGTATGCCCCTCACAAAATTATCAAAGGGCTTATTTGATTTTTGTGTGGCAATGTTTGAGAGACCTAACTCGAATCTATCGCGTAAGCTTATTCTCAAGAACAATCAACCGAGCCTGGCTCCAATCCAGCCATATGTACTCATAGCCGCCCGCCTCCCCCCTTCCCCCCCCCCCCCCCCCCCCCAAAAAAAAAAAAAAATATGGTCGCCATCCCACCCTGCGAAAGTGGCTGACCAGCAAAGCTGCTCTAAACCACTGCAAATGGTGAGGGAGGAGGTTACGAAATGTTTCTCGTCGTCTCGGCGGGCTTGTCGCTTGCACTCGGCTAGTGTCACCGGACAAAAATACATAGTATCGGCACTTTTTTTCCCTATTATTCCGTGCCACCGCCATGATCATTGGTCAGTGCCCATCACGTGACATTTGTTTACACTGCGACGGTTTATGGGCGTCACCATTTTGTTGTTTATGCGTTTTAGTCCTCCCTGCTCTGGGGCTGCGCGCGACTGTTGTGGTTCCGAATGCGAATCAAACATAACGCGTGTAACAACATTTCAGCAGAAGAAGTGTGTCCAAAGATGTCGTTTTGCTGCACCTTCGGTAATGTGTTAACAGACGACCCGGTCGAAGTTAACGGCGCGGTTGTAGATTCGGCAATCTCGCAACACTGACAAACGCCAAAATGGCCGCCGTTGCTGACTTGCGTGCCTCAGTGGCGGTACTCTAATGCCTTATCTACTGAACGCTCGGCTTGTCTGGCGGCAAATGCTGGGTCCTGCTTAGCCTGATGTACATGCTCGCCCTCGTGGCGAAGAACTGTTCTATTTTGTGACACTAGTCCTGCCCATGGTCCTGCCTAGCCTTCAAAGATAATCCGCAAACATAACCTTTAGCAGGAACGCATAGTGTGGGGGGTCCATTGTTCGCAGACGCCTTATCATCCATAATGCAGTTTCGATGCTTGTTTTGTGGTTTCCTTAAAGAAATTCTGAGCTATGCGTGACGCACGCGCTCGGCATCTTAGGCCTTGGCGCCTTGGCGTTTACGCCCACTGAGATGAAACTGTTGAGGGGTAGAGGTACGCAGCTTTGCTGCAAAAAATTCGGCCACATTCGCAATTGAGATGCGGAGACTGAGGAAACAGCAGAGCTGGTGGTCTTCACTAGCTTCAACTCGGCTTTTCTTGGTTCTGCCCATCTTATTGGTAGATAGGGCATCGGTAGGTAGGCACACTTACAGCGGAGCTGTTTAGGCTGACACAATTCTGTCCGGCCTATGGACAGAAAACCCGAAAGCCTCAAGCAAAAAGTAACATGTGCAGCCGTTTGGAAAGAAGTTCCATGTTAGAAAATATCCATTTCAACGATAAAACGCAGCCTGCGACAAACTAAGTGGCGGGTCATGGCAAGGAGTGGCGATGCGCGATGACGAGTTAATGCGTCTCAGAGTCCAGGCTGTCACGCCGCGTTGCTCGAAAATCACGAGGGATATCACAGGCTAATGGAAGTTTTCATTTTCTTTATACAACGAGGCAGCTGTTCGTAAAAATATAAATCCTTACTGGCTCAGAGTAATGAATAGGTGCATATTTAAGAAACGAAAAGAATATAGTAGTAGCTGATAAGAGCAACAAAAAAATTCTGCAGAAATTTAGAGAATTATCTACTAATGCGTAGGTAGCATTCTTATGCCGCTTCTCTTCAGTGCGAGTTTTTTCAAGCCAAATTTTTTGGTTCTTCTAAATCCTGTCCGACAAATTATCTCCATTTACGCTATTATGACGATTAGAAGTAGAACTTTCGAGAAATCTGCATTATTGGGGAAATACAGGGCGTTGCACGGTTCGCAATTTCCCGCAATTTTTTATATTTTTCTTATTTTTTGGTGTTCAAAAATTGTTTTCTCCCAATCATCTCATTTACGCTAATATAACGACTATAGCAGGAACTTCCGCAAAATCTGCATTATTGTGGAAATGCAGGACGTTATACGATTTGCCATTTTCGTATTTTATATTTTGGTCATTTATTCGCTTTTTTTTTTTCAAAATTTCGTTTGACCAATTGTCTCGATTTCCACTATTATAATGATTACAGGTGAAACTTTCGCGAAATCTGCATTATTGTGGAAATGCCAGGCGTTATACGTTTTGCCATTTTCCGTAATTTTTTAATATTTTTCTAATTTTTTTATAGTTTTTCTGAATTTCGTTCGACCAATTATCTCTATTTACGCTATTATAACGATTACAGGTGGAACTTTTCTGAAAGCTGCATTATTGTGGAAATGCAGGGCGTTACACGTTTCGCCAATTTCCGTAATATTTTTATATATTTTTTTTATTTTTAGTTTCTCAAAATTTCGTGCGACCGGTTATCTCCATTTAGAACATTGTAGCGATTACAGGTGGAACTTCCGCGATATCTGTATTTTTGTGGAAATGCAGGGCATCACACGGTCCTGGGTGGGGGGGTACTCGGCAAACAATGCTACGCATTAAAAAAAAAAGCACGCTGTCTTGATGTTAGCTTTCCCTGGTGTATAAATGCCTGTGGTACAAAAGCTATGGAAATGCTGCAACAGCCGCCAGACCTGGCTGAATTTCTTAGTCCCGATTGTCTACTAACGCTAACTTTGAGCATTCAGGCAAGGCAGAGCCAAACGTGGTTTCGCCTACGCAGGAAAATATTAAAGCAGGGGTGCTAATTGGGCGACTTGGGGTACTTGCACGGTTGGGGATCAGCGCGAAACGACTGGGACAAGGGAAGGCAAATTAAACAAACAAGACGAGTGCTCGCCCCAGTTGTTTCGCGCTGTTCCCCAATCATGAAGGAAAATATCGTCGGTTTCCTTATTTTGACACTCACACAGGCGATCACTCCCACCAATAAAACTAAAAGCATTTAAGACATGTAGTGAGCATTAATAAAGTGCTTAGTTGGCGCTTAATCTGTACAGAAACAGATGAGTCATTACACAACCCAGCTTCCTGTCACAACTAGAGCAATTGCTTTTTTTTGTTTGCGATCTCCCACTTGCAATAGAGGCTGAGCAATAACCTCTAGAGTAAGCAGAGCGTAAATTGCGAGCACAATTGCAGCGCTGGAAATCCTGGCACAAGCTATAATGAAGCGATGCGAGGGGCAAGTGCCACACGCTTTTCATTTTCACTTATACTTATGATCTACCAACCTGCATGTGTGGCCCGGTTGCCTTTTCTTTTTTTAATGGCCCGGGAGCCGAGTGGTGTTGTATCGAGTTTGTGCTGCGGAGGACGATGATTCGGTTCTCGCTCTGCGAACTTTTTTACAACCGCTCCTAGTTTCAACAATTCGTCATTGTTGAATATCAAAGCGAACCAAACGTTCGTTTCTACAGGACGAACGGTTCGGGACTCTTTCCCCGCAAATTTACTACCGAAACAGAATAATGATTGCGGCAATGCAATTAGCTAGTCCCCCAATAAAATAGTGGCATGCCCCCGTTACTCGCTTTTGATTTAGAGGTGGATCTTCGGTCTCGATGCATCTTTCGTCTCGCTGGATATTTAGGCTCGATTGTATATTTCGCCTAGTTGAATATTTCGTCTAGCCAATTCCATGACTGATTGGATCTTCCCTCTCGTTGTATCTTCTGGCCATAAACGTTCTGTCTGAAGTCTGGAGTCAGTCCTTCACGCACTGCTCTCATGCAGTGCAGAATATAGAAATGCGAAAACTGCACATCTATCTTACCGTGTCCCTTCGCCCTAACAATCCTGCCAATTTTACATGTCTCAGACTACGAATGTCCTTGAGGAGAGGGGCCGATTGGAAGCCATTTATTTTGATTTAATGCCGGGTTTGACGGCGCCTACCTTGAGTTTGTGGTTAAAAAGTCGCTGCTCGATTAGCGTATCTCTGTCGCTTCGCCTTTAAACTATGCTTTGAATATCTAATACAATTTTGAAATAGTTTATCTTTCTTCCTATACTTCGGAATGGTAGTGGCCTCTTCCAAAGTTCTGTCAGCTGAATTCTTCCATTTTCGATTTTTATTGGTGATGTGTTTCACATTTTAGATAAGCGTACTATTCATATAAATATACCTCTTATTGTAATATTTAAAGGGGCCCTGAAAGGCATTTTATACATTAGAAGACTTATACATTATACATTAGAAGACTTTATTAGAAGGACTAGCGCAAGCGTTAGGTTGTGTAGTCAACGTCAGCTGTGCCAAGTATAACATTTTTACGTGCAGCGGAAAGCTCACACTTTCGTTGCAAAGTATGTTGTCTCGTTCCCACCCTTTCCTGTGTGTTTTTGGGCTCCGCCATCTTGCTGCATGTACGTCATCCATTTTCCCATCCGCATCACGAAGCAGAAATCTTGCTATTGGACGGATTTTTTTCTCGTTCCGTCGAAGAGAAGCGCCGTCTTCTCAGCGTCGACGGGTGGCTGCGGCGCCTTTGGTTAATTATCGCTTCCTGTAGCACGTTTAACGCTGTCGTGTTCGTCCATATTTATTTTTTTTACTCTATTACCACGCTTCTCGTTAACGCACGTTGGCTAGACCGACGCGATGATGTCACGACGGCGACGCCCATTGTCGAATTGGAAACTGCCCTGTCACACTACGCCGACGGCGACCCGAACATGTCGGCCGATCGAAAGTCCGCGTTGAGTGACTGGCTCGCTGACCGAAGACGCCGACAATGCCGATCGGCCGAACAGTCATCGGGACTCAATTCAGAAGCGAAAACGGCACCACGACAACAATAGTGCCATAATGAATGCGGCTCTATTCTGTTTTTTTTTTTTAGTTCCTAGAGTGTAATAAACATAGTAAGGTCCATGAAGTCCATACAGCTCGACACATGCAATCCATATTACGGCTCACGACGATCCGGCCATTTGCTTTCCCGGAGTTGCAAGCTGCGTATTCCTGTGCGAATAGCAACGCTTGTATAAAACATAAGCTCAGTTAAAAACCGAAGAGGAGTTACAGAAGGTTTACTAGGTAATAAGGAATCAATATCGACCAAGATTTTAGCGTAACCTGTAAAACAGAAGCACGGCGAGCACTATTCCCGAGCACTAATCGCAGTCGCAGCCGAAACAGTGATGTTGCAGCAGGTCAGCTATGGTAGGGGCTTTACGGAACCTTACTGGGGAACTGTGATTCAAGAAATGTTCTTAACCAGCCAATAATCCTTGCAATAATGTACAAAGCATTGATGTGACACAAAGGGTGGGTTTCAATGTAGCACACAGGTTGTTTCAGCGCAGTCCCCAGTTGTTTTGTGGCGCAGTGAACTAAAGCCTCGCGCCGCTCGAGCAAAGTCCCTGGATCAAATGAGAGGGAGGGCGTTGCTTTTTCTTATTTGTACTGCCTTCAAAGTGGCATGGCGAACCCAAAACAAAACTTTTTGGTTGAGCTGTGTGACTACCATGTCAAACTTCAATGGTTCGTTTAAGTCATCGGCACGGTTTGCTGAGTTTTAAACTCCTGCTTTGTATAATAAAAAAGGCAACTGTACTTTCAGAGGACGAAATACTGATATATGTACTTTGCAAAATTGGTATGTCTGTATATAGCGTAAACATAAAACATAATTTCCTCCTATCCACTTAAACAAGACACAAGGTAGGCTTTGCGGAAAAGGGGGGGGGGGGGGGGGGATCTTGGGCTGCGCCCGGCAACCTAACCCTCCACGTATCGCAACTGGCAGCCCTGAGCACGTAAAAAATGAACGAACAGCCTTTACAGAGATAAAAGGCACTCCAGGCTATGAGGAGAACAATCGAGGGTGGAATAATTTTGTGCAATCATATGCCCAGTCGAACAAACACTAGTCTTCCGAGACCACCCGTAATACCTGTTACGGTGTACCTGTCTAGTAGTTGATAAACACAGTTCGCGTAAGAGTTTCCCGGAAAGTTAGGGGGGGTGGTGGGGGCGAGAGGGAAATGGAATGTACGACGCATTCTACAAAAGCCCCTGCGCCGTACCATGCAACCCTTCGGCTGCTTTTTGCTACAGTTATAAATGTTTAGAACCGATCGGAATAACGGAATTGAATACTGAAACTGTCTGTGCACGCGCGTGCATGGCGTCTCCAAAACACAACCAAGCTCGACATTGGCGCGATTGAGCGGCCAATCAAGCAATATATAAACCGACGTTGGTTCGGAACGCATGTACGCGCTCACTCTAACAAATTTTGAGGCTATCCTTTAGTCACTCCCTGAAATATTTTAGACTCCCAGATGCCCCGCCCCATTTCTTCCGTCACCTTTTCCGTGCTCGGAGTGCAGGATTCATAAGCAAAATGGTAACTAAAAACGGCCCTAACGAACGCAGAAAGTCAGATTGCCCCATCCTTGAGCGAGGCTGCGGCGCAGAATATCGCAGCAGATGACGGGCGCCACCGCATGTGCCTGCAGACGTCACGAGAAACAAGGCATCATGGAATGTCACGCTCGCACGGTGGAAGAAGGTGGACGAAACGAGGGAGAATCGGGGCGCGGGCAAAAATGCGATGTTTTGATTTGCGATAGCTCCACCAATATTCATCGCTGTAACAAAATTCTTGAAAGAGGTGATTGCTATGAAATTGATTCACCTGAAAATGGGAAAACCCATGTATCGGCAAAACCTCTTTCAGGCCCCTTTAAATCTGTTTGTAATGTAGCCGGCTTTGATCTTCCCCGAAGAACCGTGAATTTCATTTTGGTAATTGCGCACACCGAATGAACTCATTATTAATATAGCTACACTAAGCTATAGATCGCCATCCCGGCAAAACAGTGTCCTCTTGCACTGTTAATGCAGGTTTCATAACACGAAATCTGAATGACCTAGTCATCTCTTGGCGGTAATCGTAGCTACTTTGGCCTATAGCAAAGAGGTTAGAGAGACTGGATTTTTTTAAAAACTATACAGTACAAAGCAATGTGATGGCCAGAACTGAAGTACAGTGATTGTTGGTATCAGATGTACGTTTCATGTCTTCCCAGCGGGAAACATTCACCAATACTGGATACTTGGTTGCAAAGCCCATCTCTGCTCTTGTTCCAAGCTGTCGTTCTTTTAGCATGGATATAGCGACGGCCGGAATGCTATGCAACCAACAGACAGGAGGTACAGAAAATGTGTGATTCACATTTATCTGCCTGAAACAAAGGCAGTTGAGTAACGCCAGTATACGTAATAGTAACGCCAATATACGTAATTGAGTAACAGTATACGCCAGTATACGTAATACGCATTTTCACGTGGACTCAACGAGAAAGCAATCCCGGAATACCGACAGTCACAGGAAACGAAAAGCTCAGCTAGACAGTGCACAAGTCTAGGCTATACGCACACATTATATATACGCAGAATGCCGCTGTCAACAGCGTGCCCACGCCAGCCATCTCAGACAGCAACGAGGGCCCCCTTGAGATAAGTGCTTCAGAGAGAAGCTCCTCGATCACGAATTCGGAAGCTCATGCATGTAACGTCTACGATCGAATGTAGTTTCGGCGCAACGTCATATAAGCGCAGCCGATTGACCGATCGCCACGCTACGGGAAGCACTTCCTGTCGATTCAGGATAAAGTAGAACACAGGAACCACAAAACAAAAGGCACTGTATGTAATAGAAATTAAATGTCTTATTTGCCTAATTTACGAATGTTTATCTGTATTTTAATAACGCCTCGTTTCTCTGGAACTTTTCATAATGCGTCAACATTGCTAGCAATCACAATTTCTCGGTCCTCTCGTGCTGGTATAACATTTCGGCCTTGTAACCACGTTTTTCAGTTCTTATGATTGTTCGGTGGCGTTTCACGTCATTACACTGAACACACGACGAAAAACACCAGACGTCTGCTAGCGAATGCTTCGCTTCATTAATTCACATAGCTACCAATTGAGTTACTGCGTGATTTTTTTTAATTCCCTACTAGCACACCGACTGTACCGCTTTGACATCAAGCGGTGTTTTTTATTCTGACTAAAAAAGGGGGGAAAACATCCCGACCTACGCAAGGCTACCAGCTCCGCTGTAAAAATGCTGTTCCAGGTAGACCAAAGTATACAAGCTGGATAAGTAGATAAGCCACCTTCGGAAGTTTTTAATAGCCTATAAAACAGGCAGTTTGCAGCCCGAACTACTAGCGGTTCAAATAGGCCGTATGAATTCTAATCCCCGTACAGGGAACTTATGATTTTTCTTTTAACATCTGCGCAGTAAATGACCAGGCATTCATTCACGCCTTAAAAGCGGAAGACGGCTTTTGTTTCGCCAAAGTAGTTTTATGCAGTAGTTTTTTTAAGCACAACAATCGCGTGGACTTCGATTCGCGGCTCACACACAGCAACCAGAGACGTTGCCTCCACGTCACGGAGCCAATCTCTCATTTTGGGCATGTAACGTTTGGCATTGATTGATTGATTGATTGATCGATTGATTGATTGATTGATTGATTGATTGATTGATTGATTGATTGATTGATTGATTGATTGATTGATTGATTGATTGATTGATTGATTGATTGATTGATTGATTGATTGATAATGCGAGCGCGTAGGAATATATGCGCGAAAGATAGAGCGACAAAGCTGTAATGGTTGTTAAATGCGCCAGTTGCATTTATACTGTACCGAGAAAAGACGAAGGTGGAGATAAAGCGAGATGCAGGAATGGAAGTTTGTCTGCAAGCGCGGCTGCTGCTGGCAGGGCAGGCGGAAGGGAGAAAAGAGAAAGAGAGAACCTAGTCTTCCTAGTCTTGCCACAGCAAAGCACAACAACACATCCCTACTGATGGAGTTAGGAGCAGGTGACTACCTCTATCCCCTGTTAAGGAGGATAGAGGCAGCGGTACTCATTTCGCTCTGGGCAACGAATCACTGTCGCTCTTGAGAGGAGTGACAACAGTTTTGGCAACAGTCCTACACGGACAATGGCCCGTCATTTGTCTTTGCTGTCCACTCATCCGTCATTGTCTCTAATGAGGCGCGGGGACAGGCTTCCACACCTAGTTCCCTCCGCGCGTGAGTGAAGAGCGAGCCATCGCTTTATTAGGAAGGGAGATATAATGGCAAGGGGACGACGGTTCGTCGATGAGTACGTATACAGAGAGAGAAATTGTTCCTTTAGGCCACGCATTCATCATGCTTAGGGTTTGGACACTTTATTGTTATCTTTTGAGAATCGGCATGTTTTGATTTTAATTTAACAGCAGAAACAGGAAAAATAAAGCATATAAAGCATCAAGCACCTCTGCATGCCGTGCAGACAAGCGGGATGGAAAACCTTGCCCGTGCAACTGAATCGCACCTCGCTAATCTTCGTGTGAATAAAACACGATTGGGGTGAAGAAGCGAGTGAGATTTAAAATATTCTGGCAATAAATAAATAAATAAATAAATAAATAAATAAATAAATAAATAAATATGCGAGAGCAACACTTGGCTTGTGCAAAAACCCACCTTATCAGAAAGCCTTGGCAGGAAAATGGCACCCCAGGTTCTCATTGTCTTCAACACGTTTCATAGCGAGTGCCTTAGAAATGAAACACCGAAAAAGGATCGCGCTGCGTCTCTACTCTTACTGTTGGCTGCGATGTAAACCCCGAACTGAACGTCACCTTTTTGTTATTTTTCTCTTTCATTTTATTCTCTTTCTTCCTCTTTCTTCTGCCCTGTAATCTATCGGGCCTTTTCTTTCCCCCTTTCCCCCTTCGCCCGCCGAGTAGCATGTCGGTGTCGAAATTCCGGCAAACATCTCGGCTTTCTCCTCTAATAAAGAGCCTTCTCTCTCTCTCTCTCTCTCTTTCTCTCTCTTTCTCTCTCTCTCTCTCTCTCTCTCTCTCTCTCTCTCTCTCTCTCTCTCTCTCTCTCTCTCTCTCTCACGTGCAGGAGGTATAAAACACACAAGAAAAATGCCTCCTCCTCCATGCGCTGCGTGCAGGGGGTTCACAAGCGAAGCTGTAACATCCGGCAGGTATTTTACGTATCACACGTGGCCTACCCATTTAGAAGGAACGTGAGGCCGGTATTTGCCATTGGCACGTAGACGCGTCTCCACCCGCAAGCGCCGACTGTTTTACAGCGAAGCTGTATATGGCCCGGATCCCCCACAAAGCATGCGTGTATGAATTGGCGTAGATCGGAAATTTTTACCATCCAAGAGGCAGTGTTTTGTATTTCCTTCTTGAAGGGCTGCTGGTGGGACGTTTTGGAACTTTTGGCCGATGTTTTTATAGGCAGTTTGAAGGCCTTCCGGAGCGACATTTTTCCCGGTGTCTTCACGTCTAAACACGAGCACATCACCGGTGGCCGGTTATGCCTGCACCGAAAAAAGGGGGGAAGGGGGGGGGGGGAGGGGGGGCGTGAACACGCATCTATGCTTCACGCGCTCACCGATGACATGCTCGTTGTGCTGGTGAGAGATGTAAACCTGGACGCCTCGCGGCCCAATGCGACCTGGATGCTGTCCTCCGTGGTCGAGCGGTTTGTGTTGGTGCGTTACACAGACAGCGAGATGCCTACGACGCGGGAGGGAAACGGACAGCCCCATGTTTGTCCGCTAGAATAAAACTCGAGCCCTTCCAAATTACATTCGACTAATTATCTAGGAAGTATGCTCAATCGCAAATTACAAACAAACGTGTTGTGTTCCGTGCACTCCTTGGATGCACTCATAGCTGGTCATCCTTCCTCACGGAGTGGAAGAGAACTGGAATTTTGTCGCTACTCCCGATGTTACTTACCAGTGTCGGTAGATGCGGGAGTGTAGCTATACGTCATCTATAAGCCCAGGCAATCTTTCTCCCCTTGCTTCTAACTCCTCTCCAGCCTACCAACCTGTTTTTTTTTGTTTCGCGCTTGCGCATGCACGCAGTTGAGCCGGACGACTTTTATGCGTACACGGGATCGCCGAATTTCCCTTTAGCCTAGCCGTATAAGGCTTCGCTTGAAAAAGAGCAGGGCGACGTGGAAAAGCAGTGACGACGGCGGCGGCAGCTGTTCCATTGCGCCAGTTCACTGCCGAAGAAGTACGCAACAATCGTAACGCAGCGAAACGTGGGAAGGGAGCTGCTGCAGCGGACAACTTTCACTCACCACGCCGCAACACTAAACTCGGTGACATAACAAGTACTGTTCTCGCACTGACACAGCGTAGGAATTGCTTCGGTGGCCCGCTTCTTTTATTTTTAATTAGTGAATGGATAGGCGACGCCACAGACAGCGTGATTACATTACGACGCTGTCAACAGACTTGCGCTATTTTGTGGCGTGCTCCATAGATTGACCGTAAGGAAACACGCACGCACGCACGCACGCACAAGAGTTCCAAAACTCGCAGTCTTACATACCCACGCCGCCGCACATCCCCGCAGTAGTGTACTGGCACACGTGTCCCCGGAATTGCCCGTTGATTGCGCGTTGATGAAGCATTGAAAACGCCCATCAGGGGTTGTATTGGTTTTGGGACAGCTTCGGATGAACAGCCACTTTCGTGGGGTTGGGATGGCGCATAATTCTTTTGTTGCCTGTTGTCAGCGCGTAGTCCCGCTGTTCCGTTCAGCAAAAGGCAGCCCGCGCCTTTTCTCTTCATTGGCGAATAATTCTTTGCAGTTTCGCCCTACCCTCTTTCACTGCCCAGCTGCACCCCCATGTAACTGCACCCTGGACGTTCCGCCCCCCTTCCCCTCCATATATTGACGCCACTGCGGCTGCAATCGATACATCATCCATTAGCGGCGCCAACGCATCAAGTTTCCGAAAGGTGATGCGGACACAGAGTAAAAACGAAAGTGGCTACTACTATAATTTGTCTTTTTTTATTTGCCTGTGCACTTTAGTCTTTTTCTATTCATGGGGAACCATAATCAGAAATTGGAGTAAAGCCGGCTACTTAAAACGCATAGGTACACACACGGCTCGATGATATGTTTGGATGCGCGCAACCGCGACCCGGACGCTGCCGCAGACTCCAACAACGTACGCAATTCCTTTCCGGAACAGGTGTTTATGTCTTGCTGTTGGAGAAAAATTCGTCCTGGTCCAGTTGAAGAAAAATTCGTCCTGGACCAGGACGAATTTTTCTTCAACTGCAAAGTATCTGAGAAAGCTGTATAGCTTTCCTTTGTAGCCTCTTGGCGGCATTCAGGTGGAAGTTAAACTTTGCTTCATATGACCCTTTGAATAGCTCAGTGCTGCGCTATGTACTTTCCTGCCCTTTCCTCGGCTGGTCGGACGTCCTGTACTTCCAGGAGGAGCTGCGCTGCCAAGCTTTTGCGCTTCTTGCCAGGCTAAGTGAGGTAGAGCACATAATGGAGTTTCTCGGAACTGATGACCAAGCAGAAAAGTTTTCACCAGTACGGGGACGCGCAATGCAAAAAAGTGGGGCCGGCGCTTCCTGGGCCCCACTGGTTTCAAGTGTGCTCAAATCTGGTTTCAAGTGTGCTCAAAGCGGTCGGCCGTATGTGCGAGCAGTGTTAGGACGAAGCTCCTTATTGCTCACTTCCTTTGGTATTGCCAGCGTTAACTATTACCGCTCAAATTAAAAAGCAAACATCAGATATAATATTTAGGGTATTCCAACATTTAGTTTTAGTAATCGTTTTTAGGGGTGAAGCACCTGAAAAGGACGGGCTGTAGGCGTCTCATGTCGTCGACGTCTCATGTCGTCGTAGTATCACGTAGTCACGGTACTAAAACATCGGGACACTCGTTTACCAACGCCTCGCTCTAGAACGTAATGCGTACTAAAATAACACACGGGGACGCTTGTTTTGCAAAGCCTCGCACTAGAACGTTTCATCTCCGTACAAAAAACGCGCACTACAAGAACACACGGGGACGCTTGTTTTGCAAAGCCTCGCGCTAGAACGTTTCGTCTCCGTACAAAAAACGCGCACTACAAGAACACACCGGGACACTCGTTTTCCAACGCCTCGCTGTAGAACACTTCGTGCTTCAAAGCAAAGCTGAATACCCCTACCCCCCCACAGTTTCATCTCCGTGGTTAAAAACGACAAGGCGCCAAGAATGCACTTATACACTGCAGGCTTCGCCCCTCCTCAGGTTTCACGTTAGTGAAATTGGGCCAGGATTTCTTTTTTTTTTTTTTTTGCCAGCCGCAGCCGTGAAGGTCACTTGTGACTACTGTAACGTCGATGTGTCCCGGAATAACGAAAGTTTTCTGAAGAAAGCGCAGGGAAGAGGCGGGGAATTTTCACGCATGTTCGTAGACGTGAAATATTTCGTTCAGATGTTCGTGGCAGCGCAATCTAAAGACAGCGCAGCTTAGCACTGTCGCGCAGTGCAGAGAAAAGCAAGATTCTTGTTGAATGAATGATTATTCGTGCGAAATCGTGCTCCACAAATACCGGGAGGAATACAAAAGCGTCCAATAAGCAGTCAACAGGGTGACTTGCCGAGGTAATCTTTGGCGGATCGAATGCCGCCGCGTTTCCTCCTTACGCATTTTTCTGCATGGCTCTCGTTACTAGAAACATCGATTTAGATCGAGAACATCTTAGATTAAGCAAGAACAGTCTGGGAAAGGGACCGCAGGGCAACACCTCTTCTTTTTCAAAACAAGACGATCAATGCGGCATAAGAAAATAATGGCCACGTATCTGCTCACTGCGTTGGAAATGTCGAAAGACGATAGTCTTCTGCCGCGGCTGCCATGTAAATTCTTCTCTTCTCTTCACCGCCCGCATCTCATGCTCTTCCCTTTCCGTTTCTCTCCTCCCACGAAAAAACACAGTGGAGGTTTGCTCAAGTCAATTCAATTTCGCCACGTTTCACCGCTCACGCCGCCATCTGCTGGAACCTTTTGTTACTTGTAAACTAGGTACACTGCCACGAGGGGGCGCCGCGAGCGATTTTTGTATTTTGAGGTCAAAACATTTTTTTTTCAAGCCGCATTTTTTTTTTCAAGCCGCATTTTTTTATTTGCTCTCGCAGAAATCAAGCAGCTAAGTATTTTTAATTAGAAGAACAATGCAAATATCACTTATGTATAGATGGGTTGCCTCAAATATGCCTAATGTTTTCTTTTTGCTCAACAATGTTGACATGAATAAACATTGCCACCAGAGTTAGTTGTTTATAAATGCTTTGCCTACATAAACGTCTCGTTCGGTGAATTTTCTAACTTTTGGCACGGCGGCTGAATCGAGGGATAGACAGACAGACCAAAGTTTTTGCGTTTAGATAGTCCAAGAAAAATATCGTCTTTAAAAGAAGTAAACACGCGCTCCGCTTAGAACACAAGATAGGCCTGTGCGGCCCTGCGCTAGTAACAAAGCACAAATAGGTCAAAAGGCATGGCTCGCGGCGGTATGTTGTGGTCAAAAAGTGTTTCAGTGAGCTTTTAATATTGGGGTTAATCATCCGGACATGCCAGCGAAACGCGCTGTATGAGATACCCAGACAATAACGAGACCGACCCGTTGCAGCTTCCACCCAACGGGAAGTGCTGTAGGTCGGCGCAAGCAGGGAGGCTTCGGCCTGTTAAATGGAGATTACGATGATGATTACCATACTTAGGTAGAGAATATCCAACCATGAAGTCGGAACATAATGGACTCAGTTGAGGGCCGCCTCAAAAGGGATAAAAGATCGTTTTATCATGGCGATTTCAAAATACCGAAGGAAGACGAAGCGGACATATTAGGCCAAGGAATAGAATTAAAACACGGAAGAAAATAACCAATTAACAACACTACGAAGAAAAAAAAAGACATCAATCACGACTACTAAATCTAAGCAAGTATAAATTCATATGGGAAAGTAAATTAGCTTGGAATACGCTGCTTTGATAACGAAAGGAGCGCTCAAGGACCCGAACGACATCCTCACAGCACATCAGCTGGCATTACCGAAACGAGACATATCAACGCTGCACCGTTAAATCCTAGCCCGCCTCATTCCTTTTTCTAACAACCTGGTATGTAGTGTCGGTCACAAAATAAGCCGGACCAATGGAGCGGTGCGCGATAACTATCGGCGTGACGCCTCTTGGCCAAACGCCTGCTGTCGAGTTAGCTGAGGGCGCATGCGTGTTCCAGTGCAGTCAATGCAAGTCAGTTTTCTCGATCCTCGGCCGCAGTGCTTCGTTTCTCTTGAATGTGGCACCCGGCGGCGCCATGCGTGGTGCTCCAAGCGAGAGGCACGACTTTTGGCGGCGGCCGATAGCGTGTGGCATGCGCTTACGTGCGCAACGGCGGCGTTCATCTTTGCGATATGTTGTCGGGCGCTCTTTTTATTGTCATCTCACTGACTACAGAAAACCGGCGTTCAAGCAAGTCTGTGATAAAGCACCAGTGCTGGTTGTTATGTGATGAACATGAAGTTGATATCAAGCAGTGAAAACAACTGCGATGGTTTATTCACTTCATAAATAGGCGATACGGCGAGTGGTTTACTACAAGCTGATTAGATGTGTGCAAGCTTGCTGTCATTGTCTATTACCACGCGAATGCGGGGGGGGGGGGGGGGGGGGGACGATTCGTGAAGAGAATTTGAAATTTCTGGACGGGAGCGAATATGTTCCAATTCCTCTGCAATTGCATTCCACAGATCGTCAGCCGTGCTGCCACAGTCGTGCATTTTCATTATTCTCCAGATATTCTCGATTGGCTTCAGGTCTGCCCCGCACGGATGCCACCGCAGCTGAAGCCACGCGTGGTCCTTCAGGAGAGCGCTCACTGCTCGTGCTGTGTGGACATGGCTTTGGCCTTGTTGAAAAAGGAAACACCCGTTCACGAATGGGCCATCCGGGACGTTGGGCAGAAGAGTCGTTGTTATGATGTCGCAGTACTTGGGAGGAGGAGGAGGAAAAACTTTGCTTGGTCCTGCAAGTAGTCATAATCAACAACTAAGCGGGCCGCTCCCACGTCGGGACCGAAAGGCAAAGCCCCAAAGCCACGTCGTCAGCCTGCTGGAAAGCCCAGAATTGATCGTCCAGGTCCGGACTGCGAAGTGCAGCCTCCCACCTGGACGCGTCCTTGATAGCCGGATCTTCAATTCACTCGCAAGACCAGAGCATGTGTTCCAGTCTGGCTAAATCACCACAGCCCATGCAATAAGGCTCAGTATTCGTCTCAGGATATAACATGTTGAGCCTCCACGGGCAAAGATAAGTGCCAGTCTGCAGTAAGCGTAATGTAAGTGCCTGAGCCCGGTTTAGTTTAGGATGCGGCTAACCGTAAATCCCGCGGTTAAGAAGATAGTACTTAGTTGCCTCATTGTATGTGGAAGGGGAGTCTCTGTTCTCAGGGAGTACTGTCACGCCGTGGCGCGGGGCAGAGCGGAGGGTAAGATCTCGCGCTGCCGCATGAGCAGACTCGTTGAGATTCACAGGGGGGGCTCCTTCAATCACCCCAAGGTGAGCAAGAAACCAACATAAGTAGGGCTGAAATATCTCACATGTCTTCATAATTCTGAAAGCAACCTTAGCCACCGAGCCCTTCTCGAAAGCCCTAACGGCTCACTTTGAGTCACTATACACAAAAGGCCTGCTCCTGTCAATCAGGGCGAGCGCAATAGACGCCTGCTCGGCGACCTCCGGTCTATCAGTACGAATGGAAGCAGCGTTGACGACCGTGCCCTCATTATCCTCGACTACTACTGTAAATGCCTTCCTCTCTTCATTAAAAGAAGCGTCGACGAAGCTAACCCTCTGATTCTTATTGCGAATGGGTCTCAGATGGCAAGCCCCCCTGGCATTTCTTCTACCCACATTTCGCTCCGGATGCATGTTCCTGGGAATAGGCATCACTTGATACCGCTGACGGGCCTTCAAGGGTATACCGACGTGAAGCAGCGAAATCCTCTCCTGAGGAACACCTAACTCTCTCAGAATCTGCCGACCCGTGCTAGTCGTAGAGAGACGCACCATCTGCGCCCTCTCCTGAGCCTCAGCTATCTCATCCAAGGTATTATGTATGCCCAGCTGGAGAAGCCGCTCGTTGCTGGTGCACAACGGCACTCCCAACACCTTCTTGGTGATCTTCCTTATCTGCGTGTCAAGCTTCTCCTTCTCTGAAGGCTTCCACTTGTGCATGGCCGCCACATAGGTAAAGTGACACAACACAAAGGCGTGCATAAGCCGAATTAGACTGTCCTCCTTCAACCCATTCTGCCTGTTGGCCACCCTCTTCACTAGGCGAACCGCATTCTCTGTCTTGACAATTATTTTCGCGATCGTCAGCGTGTTGGCGCCATTAGACACAATTAGCATCCCCAAAACCCTGATGTTATCTACCCTAGGTATGATATCCCCATTCCTCATGCGAAGTTGAATGCTAATCTTGTCCACGGGAACCCAACCCCTGGGCTTGGGTCCCCTTCTAGTGGGGCTGTAAACCAACAGCGCCGACTTGGCGGAAGAGCACCTTAACCCCGTTGGGACCAAATAACTCTCGATTGCATCTACTGCCTCCTGCAGAACACTCTCGATATAGCCCTCACTATCCACAGGACACCATATGGCTACATCATCACCATATATGGTATGTTTAATACCATCAATTTCCAAGAGCTTCCTGGCCAATCCGTTCGTGCACAGATTGAACAATGTGGGCGAGATGACGGCCCCCTGAGGAGTGCCCTTGTCCCCAAGATCCTGTGTCCGAGACTCCAGCTCCGCAACCCTCAGGGTAGCCTTCCTACCTGACAGGAAGGACCTCACATAGTCGTGAAATCACGCCTCCAAGCCTAGATCTGAAATAGACTTCAGAATATATGGGTGTCGAACGTTGTCAAAAGCCTTCTCTAGATCCAGCCCTAGGATGGCCTTAACGCCCCCGCTACCTCCGTCAATGATCTGATGTTTAATGAGCTTCATTGCGTCTTGAGTCGACAGCCCGGCCCGAAAACCAATCATAGTGTGGCGGTACACCTCGTTCTCCTCAAGGTGCCTCGTAAGCCGATTGAGCACCGCATGTTCCGCCACCTTGCCCACACATGAAGTGAGCGAAATGGGCCTTAAGTTATCAATGCTCGGGGCTTTGCCAGGCTTAGGAATCAGCACCGTGAGAGCTGTCTTCCACTGCTGCGGAACCTCCCCATCTCTCCACATAGCGTGAACCTCCCCGGTAAGGTACTCAATCGATCTATTGTCCAGGTTCTTCAAAAGCTTGTTCGAAATCCGGTCCGGCCCGGGAGCGGCGTTGCTGTTAAGGTTATGCAAAACCGTAGTATCTCTTCCACAAAAAAGTCTTCATCTAGGGAAAAGTTGTCGTCCCCTGTGGACGTCTGCTCCGCCAGAAAATCATCCGGACCCGCAACAGGGAGGTATTTGTTGGCCAGCTGCTCAACCAGCTCTTCCTTCGAGGCAGACCTCACTGCATCGTGTGTAGCTCTAGCAAGGACGTGTCCCTGACTAGCTCTCGTATTGGAGTCGTTGAGCAAATGCTTAAGCAAGCCCCACGACTTCCCGTTGCGCGCCTGCACGTCCACCGAGTTACATATCTCATACCACTGTTGCCTAGACGTGCAGTGCTCCTCAATCAGCTTATTCAGCTCTGAAACCTTTTTACGCATCTTGCGATTAAGCCGCTGCCCCTTCCATCTAGCCAGCACAGACTGCTTGGCTTCAATCAGGTGGGCCAGCCTGCTATCAACACTGTCCACCTCCAGATCCGTAGTGATCCTCTCCGTAGCTTCCTTCTTTACATCCTCCCTCACCTGGGCGACCCAATCCTCCAAAGACGGCCGGTTCAGGCCTACGATATTCTCCTCCCCTTCTCCTCTCTCCTCCCGCATCACCCGAAACTTATCCCAGCCTATAAAAGTCAACTCCCTACGGCGCGTACCCTCAACCTTAAAAGTGACTTGGTTAATGTAATGATCACTACCGAGGTCCTCGGCAAGATTGCACCAACTCGTCCTGGTAGAACGCTACCAGGCCGAGAACGCTACCAAGGGCCCTATTCTCGACTGCACAAAATTCTGGCAATTTGCCGGTAGTCTTTTCTGATTGGCTTTCAATTTTGGTCACGTGCTTCCGGTTGACAAAGCGGTTGTGTGCGCGGTCGTCATTTTGACGTTTCATGTCGTTTACGGACACCAGTTTTAAAGTTTGCCTTATTTGTCGTTACTAAAGGCGCATAATTCTTGGCCGGCAATAAAAAACCAGACTAAATGCAGCGGACATGACAACGTAAGCCTGTCTTTGCTATTCAACAACAATACTGCTTGTAATACACACCCCCTCTCTGATTGGCTGAGAAGGCGTGACGTAATTTAAACAGTTGGCGGGAACGATTACGTCATGCATTGGCAACTTCAGCCTGCGTAAAAGTGACGTAATGCTACGTAACAGCTTGAAAATGGCGGCTGTTTTTCTCGCAAAATACAAGCAAAATAGGGCCAAAAATTGCCCCGGCTTACGGCGCCGCGAAATGTGCGGCAATTTGCAGCAGGCGCAGTTTCGCATTCGCCCTGTTTAAAGCATGTTTCCTACCGAAACAAATTATAGTTTCAACTGCTTCCAAGTCAGCGATCATGGAGCATACAAATAACGTGCAGTGTTTTGCTTTTATGTTTGGCAAGAAAATAAAAATTATTTGTTTTACGTAACCGCAACATAAGAGAGCAGTACAAGCCTCTCCATGACAAAGCGAAACCAATGCATGGCATTTGTCCAAACTCGTCCTAGTATGCTGTTGGGTCACATGATCGAACTCAAGAGAAAAATAACAAAGAAAAGTTACTATTTGGTTCATTACAGCGCTGATTGAAGTCGAGCTTGACGAATGAGTGAATCGGCGACATCGGTGCGTTCCACGGTTATCAGGCGTAGAGCTTCGCTGCTCTTATGTGTCATAGAAGCGATGGTCGCGGCCGTCTTTTTCTGTGATCACGCCATAACCTTGTAACATAGCAGCAGACGATGGCGTGGCGGCGGTGGCGGCAGGAAAGGTGATAACGCAACAACGCTTGCATTGAAGCAGAGAGCTCAGCTATGTTACTAAAAGCGATTGACAGAAATAAATAGATACGGTAAAAAAAATTACACCATCTTCCCGCGGGGAACCCGGATGAGGATGCGAAGCATCGTGGCGGTTCCGTGTGGTTCCATTGTGTTGCCGTTATGTTGAGTGATCTGGTTTTTACTAGCGCCAGAGGGAATTCCGCGTCCGGGTCCACACCGGTGGCAAAGGCACGCAAGTGCTGTTGTGTTACGGTGAGTAGGCGGTGGTTCTCGAGTCGCCGTAACTCGTCCATCATGTTCTTGTCGATGTTGTCTCTGTGGTAGAATCGGTATTCTCCGTGAGCTTTGGTGAGGTAAAGGTTGTTGACATTGGTGCACCGGCTGAGAGCAATGTACACGCCCTCCTCTTCGCAGCTTTGTTGTTGTTGTTATTGTTCTTCCTTGATACTATTGGCGCATACCCAATCAGGGGTTCGGCCAAACATCAGTCGTTCATTCGGATGATATTCAAAGAGAATTAGAAAATTAGAATGATTCAAAGAAAATTAGAAAAATTTTGAAGCTTTTTTTTTCTTGTGTTGGAGGAATTGAGTTTGGAATTTGGTCAATATTGAAACAAAAAAAGGAAATAAATAAATAAATAATTAAATAAAGAAAAATAAGAAGAAGAAGAAGAAGAAGAAGAAGAAGAAGAAGAAGAAGAAGAAGAAGAAGAAGGTAGAGGAGGAGGAGAATGATTAAAAAATATTCAGAAATGGATGCTTTTGGAGGGCTCAGGTGAGGAGCCAGAACAAGATACGAATTAGGTTGTAAATCTTTTGGAATTTTCTATGAAGCGCAGAAGAGCAGAACAAACATCCCGGCGGCAATATCCCGTTTCCGAAGCCCCAAATGATAAAAGAGCCGGCACTGGTAATACCAACCCCAGGCGATGAAGCGGCACTTCAAGGAGCTGACGTCTGAGGCTTGAAAATCGTCGACATGACAAAAGGAAATGGTCGACAGACTCTTCTTCCTTACAATAACTGCACATGGCAGTCTGCGCCAGACGAGACCTGTGGAGGTATCTGTTCAACTGGGGCACACGACATCGAAGGCTCGTTACAATCGCCTCCAGGTCACGTGAGGGGCACCAATTCGGATTCCAGGTGAATTTAAGATGAGAAAAATCTCGCAATGACAATAAGACTGATTCGTGCTGCCCTTGCAGCTTCAACAATCTACGGAATCTTACGGCGGCTAATAAAGGCGTTGTCTCAATGACATCGACAACAGGCCCGGAGAGTGCTACCCTTGCCAGTGAATCTGCGGTTTCATTACAGGTGATTCCCGCATGCCCAGAGACCCAAAGAAGGTCAATTTCAGTAATATGAGGTGGTAGAAGGGATCGAAACGTCCGTAGAAGAGGTGAGTCTTTAGGAGAAGAAAGGGCTAAACCTACGGATAGAAAATCTGTAATTATAAGTGGAGACGACACCGATATGTCAAGCTTTCGTAGTGCCAAGACAATTGCCAAGAATTCCGCATAGAATATAGGGATAAAATCCACCAGACGAACCGAAAAGTACCAATTTAGGGAAGGGAAAACTATACCTATTCCGGATTTTTCATCTCGTTGAGAAGCATCTGTATATATGATAGTACCTTGCAGAATTGAGGTCAAATGATCTTGTAGGCTACTATTGAGCAGTCGGGCAGGTAGCATTTTAGCATTTTGGGGAAAGATGTTCCGGAAGTTGACCGTTATCGTATGACCCCTATCAAGAGATGGAAGTACGTTACTGAGCGCAACCCCTAATGGAGACACCAAGCTTTGTGCTAGAGTAACTTGTGGTCGATAGGACCTTCTCGTTCTTCTTCTTCTTCGGCGGTTCCCCTACGGGAAGATAACGACGGTGGTTGAACGCGAACCTATCTCGTGATGGATTCTTTGGTTGGCCAATCCCTAGGGGCATCCTGCCAGAATCAGCATCAGAGGCGCTGCGGACGGGGCTGGTTGAGCTGCAAGGCGCGTGGCGCTTCCCGCCACAGCTTTCCCACGGGAAATTCATCATCCCCCTCTAAAGTTTTCAGTTCGTCGTTTCCGTTGACGTTCAGCTTCGCGTGCCTTCGTTGTATCAGTAGCTTCTTGACGTAGTTTGAATGATTCAAGGACATAAGGCGCGTTCGTAGCACTTGCTCCTGTCCCGGATTTGTAGCGTAGTGGGAAGAGCACCGCGTACCTCCCGTTGCGGCCAGAGAGTCGTGGGATCGAAACCGGGTGCCGCTAACTATTTCTTTTTTTATAGTGTAGTATCGCGGAGCTGTGGGTGTAAGAAGGAGAGTTGCGCATGCGCAGTGAGCGTGTGGACGGCGCCGCCATCAACGACGCAGGACCAGGCGAGCCTAAGAAATGCTCCACATTTAAAATTGTGGATGTTCTTTAGCTCGACATCCTCCTTTCGCTCACTTTTGGATCAGCGTTACTCGATCGCCTTGTGGTGTTGACGCCAAATTTGACCTCCAGAAATGTGTTTTTCTTGTTAGCCTCAGCTACCGTCTTAATTTTTATAGTACATCCCAAGTGTTTTATATCTTTCTTGCAGAATATTTGATACCTTGGTAGTGATCTTTATGAGTGACTGGTCAAATTACACTGCATGTCGTCATAGCTATAGGTGCAGCACGTCACTGATTCCTTACGTCGTGGTTACGCAAAAAAACATCGTCGAATTGCCGGCAATTTGCCGGAAGTCTTGTCTGATTGGCTTTCAACTTTGGTCCCGTGCTTCCGGTTGACAAAACGGTTGTGTGAGCGGTCGTCATTTTGACGTTTTATGACGTTTACGGGCACCAGTTCTAAAGTTTGCCTTATTTTTCTTTACTAAAAGAGCATAATTCTTGGCCGGCAATGAAAAACCAGACTAAAAGCACTAGACATGACAACGTAGGCCTGTCTTTGCTATTCAACAACAATAATGCCTGTAATACACGCCCTCTCTGTGATTGGTTGAGAAGGCATGACGTAATTTAAACAGTTGGCGGGAACGATTACTTCATATATACATTGGCAACTTCAGCCTGCGTAAAAGTGACGTAATGCTACGTAACAGCTTGAAAAAGGTGACTGTTTTTGTCGCAAAATACAAGCAAAATAGGGCGAAAATTGCCCCGGCTTTCGGCGCCGCGAAATATGCGGCAATTTGCAGCAGGCGCAGTTTCGCATGCGCGCTGTTTAAAGCATGTTTCCTACCGAAACAAATTATAGTTTCAACTGCTTCCAAGTCAGCGATCATGGAGTATACAAATAACGTGCAGTATTTTGCTTTTATGTTTGGCAATAAAATGAAATTATTAAGTGCAATGCACTTCTTAAGCGACCCTGAACCTGCGTCCACCGGCGATGTCCGCGCACGTGGAGATGGGCGCGCGCAGCCTGGCCGCTGACATGGCACATACCCACGTGGGGGATTGGCCAGGAATCTCCTCGTCTTCCTTGGCAACGGGGGGAGATGGGCGCGCGCTGCCTGGCCGCTGACATGGCACATACCCACGTGGGGGATTGGCCAAGAATCGGGCGTGAGAAGGGCTAATGCACCTGGTTAAAGGAGTACTGACACGAAATTTCAAAGCTGAGATCCGCTCTAGCAATCAAGTACAACGACAACACAAATAGGTGTCTGTGAATAAATGCATCTTTCTTTCTTTGTAGTTGTGTGTGTGTGTGTGATCTCTCTTTCGCGAACATTACCGAACCGCGCAAATTCAACTCGTGCATTCGCACTTTCACATTCTTCCCCTCGGGGAAATGCGGGGAATTTTTTTGTTTGGCGTAACCGCAACATAAGAGGGCAGTACAAGCCTCTCCATGACAAAGAGAACCCAATGCATGGCATTTGTCCATACTCGTCCTAGTAAGCGGTTGGGTCACATGATCGAACTCAAGAGAACAATAACAAAGAAAAGTGACTGTTTGGTTCATTACAGCGCTGATTGAAGTCGAGATTGACGAATGAGTGAATCGGCGACATCGATGCGCTCCGCGGTTATCAGGCACAGCGCTTCGCTGCTCTTATGTGTCATAGAAGCGACGGTCGCGGCCGTCTTTTTCTGTGATCACGCCATAAACTTGTAGCATAGCAGCAGACGATGGCGTGGCGGCGGTGGCGGCAGGGAAGGTGATAACGCAACAAAGCTTGCATTGAAGCAGAGAGCCCAGCTATGCTAAAAAAAGCGATTGAAAGAAATAAATACATACGGTAAAAAAATTGTGTGATGTTCTTTAGCTCGACATCCGCCTTTCGCTCGCTTTTGGATCAACGTTACTCGATCGCCTTGTGGTGTTGACGCCAAACCTGACCTCCAGAAATGTGTTTTTCTTGTCGGCCTCAGCTACCGTCTTAATTTTTATAGTACATGCCAAGTGTTTTTATATCTTTCTTGCACAATATTTGATACCTTGATAGCGATCTTTATGAGTGACTCGTCAAATTACACTGCATGTCGTCATAGCTATAGGTGCAGCACGTCACTGATTGCTTACGTCGTGCTTACGCAAAAAAACATGGGCGAAATGCCGGCAATTTGTGCAGTCGCCCTATTCTCGACTGCACAAATTGCCGGCAATTCAGGCAATTTTCCGGAAGTCTTTTCTGATTGGCTTTCAATTTTGGTCACATCCTTCCGGTTGACAAAGCGGTTGTGTGTGCTGTCGTCATTTTGACGTTTCATGTCGTCTACGGACACCAGTTCTAAAGTTTGCCTTATTTCTCGTTACTAAAGGCGCATAATTCTTGGCCGGCAATGAAAAACCAGACTAAATGCAGCGGACATGACAACATAAGCCTGCCTTTGCTATTCAACAACAATACTGCTTGTAATACACACCCCCTCTGTGATTGGCTGAGAAGGCGTGACGTAATTTAAACAGTTGGCGGGAACGAATACGTGATGCATTGGCAACTTCAGCCTGCGTAAAAGTGACGTAACCCTACGTAACAGCTTGAAAATGGCGGCTGTTTTTGTCGCAAAATACAAGCAAAATAGGGCACAATATTGCCCCGGCTTACGGCGCCGCGAAATGTGCGGCAATTTGCAGCAGGCGCAGTTTCGCATGCGCGCTGTTTAAAACATGTTTCCTACCGAAACAAATTATAGTTTCAACTGCTTCCAAGTCAGCGATCATGAAACATACAAATAACATGCAGTATTTTGCTTTTATGTTTGACAATTAAATAAAAATTATTTGTTTAGCGTAACCGCAGCATAAGAGGGCCGTACAAGCCTCTCCATGACAAAGAGAACCCAATGCATTGCATTTGTCCATACTTGTCCTAGTAAGCCATAGAGTTAATACTAATCGAACTCAAGAGAAAAATAACAATGAAAAGTGACTATTTAGTTCATTACACGGCTGATTGCAGTCGAGCTTGACGAATGAATGAATCGGCGTTATCGGTGCGCTCCGCGGTTATCAGGCGTAGCGCTTCGCTGCTCTTATGTGTCACAGAAGCGATGGTCGCGGCCCTCTTTTTCTGTGATCACGCCATAAACTTGTAACATAGCAGCAGACGATGGCGTGGCGGCGGTGGCGGCAGGAAACGTGATAACGCAACAAAGCTTGCATTGAAGCAGAGAGCCTAGCTATATTACTAAAAGCGATTGAAAGAAATAAATAATTACGGTAAAAAAATTGTGTGATGTTCTTTAGCTCGACATCCGCCTTTCGCTCGCTTTTGGGTCAACGTTATCGCCGTGTGGTGTTGACGCCAATTTTGACCTCCAGAAATGTGTTTTTCTTTTCAGCCTCAGCTACCGTCTTAATTTTTATAACACGTGCGAAGTGTTTTTATGTCTTTCTTGCACAATATTTGATACCTTGGTTGCGATCCTTATGAGTGAATCGTCAAATTACACTGCATGTCGTCATAGCTATAGGTGCAGCACGTCACTGATTGCTTACGTCGTGCTTACGCAAAAAAACATGGCGAATTTCCGGCAATTTGTGCAGTCTAGAATAGGGCCTTTGCATTGACTGGACGGGAACACGTATGCGCCCCCAGCTATCTCGACCGCAGGCGCTCGGCCGGAAGGCGTCGCGCCGATAGTTATCGCGCACCGCTCCCTTGGTCCGATTTATTTTGTGACCGACAGTACTTACAATGGGGATTGGCAAACCCCCAGGTCCGATTTATTTTGTGACCGACAGTACTTACAATGGGGATTGGCAAACCCATCATAATGCGTAGCAAGCATTTTACATCTCGTTCTGTCTGTACTTCGCGACGCAGAATGTAAAAATCTGGTATACCTTAGCGTTCTGCCGCGCAATGATTAAATGAAACTGCAAAGGCTGTTTCCCTGATTCGCCGGTTAACACCGATGGATTGTCGCACCATTATCAAGGTGCAATTAGTTGTACGGCGCATGAGTATGAAGCAATAACAGTGGTCCTGTTGACGGCTGTCAGGCGGTGTCTAAGCATGAACCGACGAAGAAGAAGACGAGGCTCGCGGGAGTGCCCTGGCAAGCTGGTCGGCCACCGTCGCACCTGGTTCGCCGCGCCGAGCGATGAGCGCAACCGTCTGGTCATTGTGAACGCGTGCGATCGCACCTCGGCCCACCATGGATCCGGCGGCCATGCTGGAGATGCAGGTCCAGCAGGAGTCCACGTCCAGGTCGCGCATCTGCACCGTGATCGCTGTCATGGCCTGCATCGTCATGGGCTGCTTCCTGCTGCTGGGCTTCTCGCTCAAGCGCAACGACGAGCTGGTCGCCATCCTCGACCAGTACCGCGAGTACCTAAACCAGCAGTCAGTGCAGAGCCCACCCGTGGCGGCCGCAGTGCCGCAGGCTGCCGCCAAGGAGCCCGCGCACGTCAAACGCACCGTGCACCGCGCCAACAGCACTCGACCCGACGAGGTGCAGGTGGTCTACCTGAACGCGCCATCGGCCACACCTGCCCAGACGCGGCGGAGGACCAAGCCACCGGTCAAGGCGACGCCGTTAAACTTGCCGGCCTCGCTGAACCTCAGTAACGCGCCAAATGTGCAGCAGCAGCAGCTAGTCAATGAGTCTGCGCTCGCGCTTATGGACAACGCCTCCGCCGCCGTGCCGGTGGCCGGCCTGGCACACAGGGCAGAGGCAAGCGAGAACGCCTCCGCATCGCTCGTCGCCATCGACCACGCTGACGCCGCAGCCATCCCTTCCACTGGGATCGGCACCTGGTACAGCGAGAGGGACCTCCCAGATGCTGCGGAGCCTGAGGTAGACCCCACGGCACACCAAGCTTGGTCACCACATTCCAACTCGGTCGCGAGAAACCAGACTTTGCGGCTCAAAAGTGAACTGCCCAGACTTGTGGACAACAGATCTACGCCGAGGTCCGGCGAGTTTGACAGGGACGTCAGCAGCTCATACAACGAGGAAGAGGTAGAAAACACGCTCGTTGCGGACGCAACTCGCGTGGACTCAAACACGTCTGCTCTGCTGGCGGTCACAACAGCTGCATCAAACACAAGTGTGACTTCATTGAATTCGACATGGAGCTAGCCGAAGAACTCACTGCTTGTTGTATGATGTACCTGGCGCTTTTTCCAGGCATGTCCTGTGTATCATCCCTGCAGCATTAGTTGACTTGTCACGCGTTTCAAGGCACCGTTAAGCTTGTGGTCTGCGTTCTTGAGGTCAGCATGTTATGCACATACAGTAACTCAGCTGCTAATGTAACGCACATTATCATTTATCATAGTTCCCCGCCTGCGTGAGGATGCATCCAGCATGGTCTGGCGCGTAGTGAACGCTGAGGGCTCAAGGTCGAAACACGTGCTTCAATAAACCCAAAGGCGTGTGGAGCTCCCCCCCTGAACCATTTTAAGTGACGCCGCAATTATCTTTTTATACGTATGTGTTGTGCGCACAGCACTACGCACAGTACTTTGACGAATTGTTGTTTACAGCTTTTATCTTCACATCCTTTCCTTCCTGCCGCAAAAAAGTTCGGAAAAGTTCTGCAAATAACATAAAATATTTAGCAATGAATATCTGCACTTATCGATTCATTTACAAGCTGAGAAATTCTATTTCAAGTGGTCTTTGTGGACTTTCATTTTTCGACGTCAAATTATTTCGGCTTCGAACAGTCGTCCCAGGATTGTTTCAATTTCGTTTTTAGCATCCACCTTGTTTTGGCTGCCATTTTCTTTTCTTAGAAGCATCGTGTCTCTTCACCCTGAAGCATTTAAATTCCTCGTCCTATTATCAAGTTCTAAGTAAAATGGAAACGTTTTCTACAAATTGTGCATGGTAACATTTGAAACGAAGCAGTGCAAATGCCTAAACCTACGTAATAATTGGCCTCGATGTTTATTTTTGACATTTTTTATACCCAGCCAATATTTTGTGCATGAAATGAGAAAGCGTTTGTGATCATGACAAGCGTGAAGGCGCGATATTGTTTCACTTGCACAGATACTTAAACCGTACAAGGCTGGCTCAAAAATTTGTCCGGATGTTGCACTACTTAGCTGAAAACCGCTAAAACCCCGAAAGTAAGTCACCCATCTCTTATCAATACGCCCTAGAAGTCTCTTAAAGTCGCTGCGTTTTTACACTGCAATATTTTTTTGTTCTAGTGTAATCCAGCATTTGTGTTTGCACACTATGTTTTCTGGACTGTCATGCTCACTTGCTTCCAGTGATATCCTAAGTACAGTGCTCACTGGAGGCGACCGCATCATAGAATATAATTTCATACAACTGGCAGTGGGGCTTTCGTTTACACTCTATCGTGGTTGAACAACACAAAGGATCTAACTCTAGGCTTAACGACGAGCTAGTAGGGCTGATATTATCACTTTTCCTGTACTGTTATTCTATATTTCCTGCGCTGCCTTCATAACGACATGCTAGAATGTCCGTGCATGAGAAAAACTATGCTCAAACCAGGAACATATCGAAATGGCCATGTCAGAAGAGAATTTTTGCGGCAGTATGATGCACACGACCCATGGTCATCTATAGAGGTGGTAAATGAGGGTGTTCATCATGACGAAAAAATCAACAGCAGGTTTGTCCTTACCTGGGTGTATTCCAAGTGAGTGAGTGAGTGAGTGAGTGAGTGAGTGAGTGAGTGAGTGAGTGAGTGAGTGAGTGAGTGAGTGAGTGAGTGAGTGAGTGAGTGAGTGAGTGAGTGAGTGAGTGAGTGAGTGAGTGAGGGAACGGGCGGACACTTACGAGGTACATCGGCAATTGTTCTGCGTTTAAAACTACTCGCGGCAAATCATAACTGGATGCCTAGGCAAAACACCTTTCACCTTGTCCTGCACTTTTTGGACACAAACCTTTGTCACTATAATTAATAATTCACCACTCTTACCTAATCAGGTTACTGCTCTTTTTGGTGCCTTAATTCTGACGTCGCACCAATCATAATGATCATCACCTACCATCGTCACTTATCAACCAGAAATAAGCTCCCTTAAAGGGGCCATTCAGGCAAAACACAAGTTCGTTTTATTCGCAAGACTTGGTGTCTGATATTGCCCCCCAGCGCTTGGCCAGCCGCAAACGATGCTTTATTCACTGAGAAATTAATCAATTTAAGCTAAAATTTTGATTCTCCTGCCAAATCGTGTGTTTTGTGATGTCTGCAATGTCGTAACAAGGACAGGCCTTCAAGCGAACGTTAATGCGCTGTTTCGTCTACAGCAGACTGCGGAATGCCTCATTTACCGACAGTCCTCCTAGATGGCGCCACCATACTGCGCAAGAGCGCTGCCCGCCTTTGCTTTGTTTCTGACTGTATTTGCACTTGTCTTGTTTTTGTTGCGGTAGGTAGTAATCGTTTCGTGAAACATGGGGTATGTTCGACAAATAGGGTCACGTAAGACAATCTCGCTTACGCCAATCGGCCAGGGTCGTGTGCGACAACCCCAAAGCGCCGGACTGCTGTGCAGCTATAACAAGCATAGTGCGCACAGTTCCAACAGCAGTACGCAGTGGTACTTCAACGTTTACGTGTACTTTTGTAACTTCCATTGTTTACCCATCATTCTTACTGCTATAAAATCAATATGCATTACAATTGAGAAAAATAGCTTGTTATGCAAGCTTATAAGGGCTGCCTAACTGGCGTTTGCTTCTGCCGGCCTCAGCCAATCCCACAGCTGGGCGTATTACGTCATAGGTTCTAGTGCGGAGAACTTAGCTAGTAAATCACATGGCCATTCCCTTTTTTTTCCTAATTATATAGCTGATTTGAGTGAAGTTTACGTTATAAATGGTGTCAATATGATTCTAACGAGGCAATCAATGGAACAAACTTGTGTTTTGTTGGCATGACCCCTTTAAAAAATAAGCGCAACTTACCTCTTAAATCTGAATGGAAGGCCAGGCAATCAGCCCGCCCTCCAAGCGGCTCTCTTTGTCGAGTCGCAAGGGTACATAACTTTTGACGAAAATAGCCTGGCCTAGTTAATGACGCATGTGTTCACGTGGCTGGCGACGTAGGCGTACTATTAAGTTTGTGCACGACGTGGAACTCTCAAAAGAACAAAAGTTCTATACTCGTTTCGCTTCGTGAACGCTGGTTACGCGCAGGCGCATCAATAGATTCACAAATGCTTTGGTTAGACAATTAGGCTGCGCCTACTACGGGATGTCGGGCAAAAGCAGGATGCGTTGCTGCTTATAAAGCATTGTCCGATTCCCCTTGAGGGTATGGGCTACTATGTCTGTGAGCAACACTTCTCTAGGCTTCCCAGTACGCATACACGATACAGAATACGGGCACAGAGTTGGTGTAATCGAGCTTCCTATTGCTCGCACTGCAAGTAATACTCGCACTGCAAGTAATTCTTTGATTGATTGATTGATTGATTGATTGATTGATTGATTGATTGATTGATTGATTGATTGATTGATTGATTGATTGATTGATTGATTGATTGATTGATTGATTGATTGATGTGCATGCCCCTACAGCGTCTGTATATAGCAGCGTGAGAAGCAACAGCATACACTCCTGCTTACAAGACTTTGTCCATATACGCCGCTGGGGGTATGTGGAACTAACTCTGTGGGTATGTCACACGTTACTATAATTACAGCACCAGCTACCATCATCATCATCAACAACAACAGCCTATTTGGGTCGACTGCAGGACGAAGGCCTCCCCCATTGACCTCCACCCGTTTCTGTCCTGTGCTGCCCGAGTCCATTCCTTGCCTCCGAATTCCCTTATTTCATCTCTCCACCGAGTTAATGGCCCTACTCTTCTTCTATCCCGTCTCTCGGTGTCCATTCTGTTGTCCTTGTGGTCCACCTGTTGTCCGTTCGTCGTACTACATGGCCAGCCCAAGTCCATTTCTTTTTTCTTAACCTGGACTATGATATCATCTATCCGAGTTTGCTCCTTAATCCAGGTAGCTTGTTTTCTGTCCCTAAGCGTTACTCCTAACATTATTCTCTCCATGGCACGTTGAGCGGACCTAAGCTTGCTATCTAATTGTTTAGTAAGTCGACAAGTTTCCGCTCCGTATGTCATCACCGGCAGGACGCATTGGTTGAATACCTTTCTTTTTAGGGATAGAGGCATCTTACTTTTCATTATTTGCGAGCGCTTCCCGAATGCACCCCATCCCAGTCCTATTCTGCGCCTGATTTCTTTCTCGTGGTTGGGGTCCGCACTGACCATCTGGACAAGGTAGTTATATTCTTGTACTTGTTCCAGTGTTTCGTCTCCTAGTCTAAAAAAGGCGCGTTCAGCATGTTTATTTATCATCACTTTAGTTTTATTCATGTTTATCTTTAGCCCCACAGCGAAGCTCTGTGATTTTAGTTCCTCAATCATGTTTTGGAGTTGCTCTGCAGATTCACTGAGCAAGGCTATGTCGTCTGCAAACCTTAAGTGGCTCAAGTATTCGCCGTTTATCCGTAAGCCGAAGTTTTCCCAGTCCAGCCTCCTGAATACACTCTCCAGACATGCTGTGAACAATTTTGGTGAGATGGTATCTCCTTGTCGTACTCCCCTTCGGATCGGGAATTTATCACTTTGCTTGTGAAGTAATTCTGCCGGTTCATTCCTCATATATGTCGTCTAGGAGTCGTAGGTAGGTATTCTCTATTCCTTGGTCCTTTAAGGCGTCCATCACTGCGGCGGTGCTTATTGAATCGAACGCTTTTTCATGGGCTATAAATATCATGTAAAGTGGTTTATTATAATCTGCGCATTTTTCTATTACTTGGTTGATGACATGGATGTGATCCATTGTGGAGTATCCTTTTCTGAACCCAGCCTGTTCCCTGGGTTGATGGAAGTCTAGGCTGGCGGTTATGCGGCTAAATATTATCTTGGTAAAAAGCTTGTATACAACCGACAGAAGGCTGATGGGTCTGCAGTTCTTAAGATCTTTGTTATCTCCCTTCTTATGAATTAAATCTATGTTGGCGTTTTTTCCAGGCTTTTGGTACTTTTAAAGTCCTTAAAACATACTGAGAATAGTTCAGCAAGCTTTTCTAGAATTATATCTCCACCCTCTTTTAGAAGGTCCATGGTTATTCCATCGTCACCTGCAGCTTTCCCTTTTTTCTACTTCCTCTTTCGTTAATGGTGGAACATCGCAAGCAACGCTTGTAGGCTCGGTACTTTGTCTCGCTCCAGCGTCGCTGCCGTATAGCCTGGTGCAGAACCATTCTACGATTTTTATTATCTCTTCCATATTGTGCGTAACGTTGCCCTGTTCATCTCTAAGTGCGTACATTCTGTCCCTGCCAATAGCCAGCTTCCTCCTTGTTGCCTTCAAGCTTCCTCCACTTTCTAAAGATTCATCGATGGCCGCCATGTTGTACGCACGAATGTCATTTGTTTTACTTTTGTTTATTAATTTTGACAGCTCCGCTAGTTCAGTTTGATCCACCGTACTCGACAATATCATCTTCTGGCGCTGCAAAATAAGCTCCAATAGCCAGCTTCCTCCTTTGTTGGGGACCTCCGCAGATGTGTGACACGTTCGGTGGGTAATGTGTTAGGCTGTATTTATCGTAGGACTGACTGTCGCCGTGTAAGTGTACGATATGGTGAGGGATGTGCTACCTTGAGCTTGGCTCGCAAAGGCTCGAGGTACGCTCGTGAGCTGAAAGGTGTCTGTGCATCGCTTAAGGTTGGATGGAGCTGGTGCAGGCGCCCGGTAAAGCTGCTCGAGCGAGTGGTGTGCCCGCTCATTTCCTGCCAAACCCTCGTGCCCTGGAGCCGATGTAATGTGAAAGAAAGGTGGGGCTATTGTCGTCCTGTGCGTCTGGGATGAAGCAGGCTGTGCCCTGTTGTAGGTCATTTCTGATGAACTGTCGGCGGGCGGCTTCTGAATCAGTTGCGATGATAATGGGTGTTTGCTAATGAAGGGAAAGACACCGATAAAGGCGAACAGGATGCTCCTGACGATGGCAAGCGAGCGGAACAAGCTTCGGAGGGGGCCCTCAAGGGGCCTGGTCAAGTGGTGGCGGGCGCGGCCGCAAACTCCAACAGAAAGTCCAACAATAGATCAACGGACAGACAGACAGACCAATATTTTTATTGGGGATAGCTCGAGGTCGCAGGGTTAAAGGAGGGGGTTAATAATGTCCGGCCATGGCGGCCTCACAAACGAAGTGCTACAACGCGGCCAACGTATCTTGATGCCGATCACAGGTGGCCTGATCCAGTCCTCATAGGAGAGGAGGCAGGACGATATTTTGCGTGAAGCCGATATAGTGCCCCGCAGTCCCGAACGAGATGGCGGATTGTGGGGGTCACGTCTGTTTTGCAGGCGAAGCATCGGACTGGCCTAGGAAACGCAGTAGTGGAACCATGGTTAGAGAGGTTTCCATCGTGGGATGTAAGTTGGGGTGGGTAATTCCGCCATCGAGAAACCACGTCGTCTGTATAAGCGTACCCCGACCGCGCCCGGTTGAGGAACACCTGAGCACCTCGGGGTAGACCAGGGGGTGTGGGGTCGTCGCATGGGTGAATAGTAGTTGCTAATTCCTGCCTCCGTCGATCAACAAGCAGTCTAACTAGGATCCACCGCACAAGCCTAAAGGCGTTCATGTTCCCGAAGGGCATCCTTCGGGAGGCCTTCCGCGACCTCCTCAACCTCATGGAGGAAACAAGATTGATCCGGCGGCCGTAGTGGGACATAATAAGGCCTGTGGCGCAAAGTGCTGTGCAGTTCCCAACACCCGTGTTGTGCGATTTCGGCTGTGCTCAGGTGTTTTGGACATCAGGGCTCTCCCTCCTGCAAGTGACGACTCCCGCTGCGGTAGCCCTACAGACTTTCAACCCCCCCCCCCCCGCCCCTCCCGGTACACTCTTTCCTCTTCTGCCCTATTCTCTCCCCTATATTCTCCTCCCTCGCACTGCCTTGTATGCAGGTGATTCCGGGACTGGGTGCAATAACACCCGAAGTTCACACTTCCCTTCCTGTTTCCTCCTGAATCAATAAACGACAACTTCATGCGATGTGCTCAAGAGCGGCTCCAGGTCCTGTCTCGCCGATTTCCCAGACGGGGCACCCACGCTTCCACGCAAGAAACATTACCGCTTGCCCTCGCTGTTACCGATCCTGGAGCTCGCATTTGAAGATTACGCGCTATCGGCTACGCCACCGAGGCAGGACGCTCTGCACAGGAGGATTATTGGTCGTGATGTCCGCGCTTTGCGCCTTTCTAGGACTCGCAGCAAGCCTCTAGATGAGCGCGTTATTACAAATTGTTCATAATAAAGGGGGTACCATGGATGTAGACACCATGGTGTCTAGCAGGTGCCTGCGCATTGCGATATGCTGCGGGTCCCAACGTTGCTAAAAAGTGGGGCATTCTAGGGGTGGAGCTGCTAATTTCAAATCGTTCCAGTGAAATCGGCGTGCCACGTTAGGCGCCGAGATTGCTCCGATGTAATTTGAGCAACGACGTGTGGCCTTATCGGGTTGTATATCACACTAATTATCGACTTTTCTAAAGGAAAGAGAGTCATAAATGGGGAAAAAATCAACGCTGAAATTCAGACAGCCAAAAAAAAAAGTATTTGGAAGAAGAAGCTCCCTCTGGGGGCATTTGAACCTGGATCGTAGAAATTTGCTCCAGGAGAAAAACAACTTTGGTTGACTGTTAAGGTACACTTGGGAGCGTAGAAGCTTTTATTTCAATTGAACTTTAATATACTATTCGAATATGGGCTCGAGTAAAGTTTGGTTCGTTGTAGAGGTGGGTGGTGTCGTCGTGGATGGGTGAAAGTAGCCGATGACGTAGACGCAGGAGATGGATGATGAAAAGAAGGAGTCTATTTACACGATATTTACAAGGACTTACAGAGGACACGAAGTCAACTCAAGACAATGAAAACTGGATTACAATTAAAGGCGCCGCAGCGCACAAAGGGGGGTATCGCGGCACGATCCCTGATAGGGGCCCGGAGGCCAAAAAAGGTGCCAAACGGCCGCACGGTTAGCTGAAAGGTGTGTGGTGTTCTGGCGCCCAGAAACCGCCACGGGAGCGAGTCTTCGTGCAACCACTCGCAGTCTCAGCTCTCGACAAACTCAGCAAAATTGTGCATGCAGTCGCAAGCGAAGCCGCCCCGCACAGCAACACACGTACCAATTAGAGTTTTGACCCCCTCTCACCCCTGTCCTCCGCCCCCGGGAGGAAACGAAAGCCTTCCCAAAAGCCGCGTAAAAGGTCGCCGGCAAGGCCGTCCCAAAGGGTTGCCACTCCGCCGACGGCTGGGGGGACACGACAAAGCGACGAGAAGGGAGGAGGGTCATCGCCCCGACGGGGTCCACCGGCGCTGGCATCACTACAGTGCGCATTCGTTTCCCAATTACATTGACCGCGCAGTATCATCAATGTGCGTTGAACTTTTTGTCATTAACCGGTAACAATGATTTTTTTCGTCCGGTTCAGGTCCGCTTCGGCTTCAGCGTGTTCGTAAACGGTTCGTTACACACACACACACACACACACACACATATATATCTATATATATATATATATATATATATATATATATATATATATATATATATATATATATATATATATATATATATATATATATATATATATATATAGATATATATAGATGTGTGTGTGTGTGTGTGTGTGTGTGTTTATTTATTTATTTATGAAGGGCTCATGAGGAAATACAGAAAGATAGGTCGGCAGTCTACAACGCCAAAGGAGGCATAGGGATATGGTCACGCTTTTTTTTTAAACGGCTAGTGAAGTTAACATTTTTTAAATTTACGTAAGAAAAAAAGAAAGGAAGAAAAACACCCGTCCAGAGTGGGGACCTAACCCACGCCTTTCGATTTGATCTCGAATGCCTTAACGATTCGGCTGCGACTGTGTCCTCCTTCACTTTCTGGAGTATTCATATTCCCAACTGTATCTGACGCTTGAGGGTGGAGTCAGCGCTAGTCTGGCTACACGGGGAGAAAGGGACCTTCTTTTCAACCCCCGGGGCGTGACACGAACGTCTACAGCCTGTCATGAGCGGGCAGGAGGAAACCCTCTTATGCTACCTTGGCCTCAAGGCTGCCAGAACGGAGACCCTCGCTAGGCTTTCGCAGAATAATATGGTTAGGAAATGAGGGGTCGTTAGGTCGGGCTCGTTAGAAAGATAGGTCGGCAGTCAACAACGCCAAAGGAGGCATAGGGGTATGGTTAGGCTTTTTTACAACGGCTAGTGAAGTTAACATTTTTAAATTTACGTAGGAAGAGAAGAAAGGAAGAAAAAATTACTCCCACCTCCCCTCGCGGGAACCCTTGTGTAGATGCGACGCATAGGGGGTTCCGTTATTGTTTCCGTTAGGTTGATTCTCCCATCGCGTGACACGTGCCGTGAACCCCCTGCCGCGGTTATGACGCAACGTGGCGCGGCTATGACGCAACACAATCCAACACAACCCACTTTGATCCAATCCAATCCAAATCCAATCCAATCCAATCCAATCCAAATACAATCTAATCCAAGCCAAGCCAAGCCAAGCCAAGCCAATCGAATCCAATCCAATGCCCCTCGCGAGAGAATGTTCGCTATTGGTGAGGAGAGGGGGTGAGCGGCGGAGACCGCAGCTCGCGCGGCGAGGAGAATGGGGGAGGGGTGTGGACGGACAACGACAACGCCGTATGGAGGGACAAGGCGAGTGACTGAGATGCCGCCGCATCTAAAAGATTTGTATGTACAAGGGATGTAGGAGCCTGAAGAAGGGATATGTGCGTGCGTGCGTGCGTGCGTGCGTGCGTGCGTGCGTGTGTGTGCAGGTGTGTGTGTGCGTGTGTGTGTGTGTACGTGTACGTGTACATGTACCTGTGTACGCGTGTACACGTGTGTGTGTGTGCGTGCGTGCGTGCGCGCGCGCGTGTGGTAGACTTTTATTAAGACAAACTCGGCTGTGACGAATTTATACGATACGTACACATTCTCATGGTCCCCTCGAGTTCGTCTTAAATAAATATCCAGGTCGGGCTTAAATAAAAGGGCCGTTGACCGGGACTCAGACGCTTCATTGACAAACTAGACATTGGTGCACACGCGTGCGAAGCGTGCCCATCACGGGCGAGCTGTTCTCAACGGCTGTTTGTGGAAGCCTGCTTGGGTGGTCTGGTGCGCGATGGGACATCTGAACTGAACGTTATTCTTTTACTTGCCTTGTAGTCGTTCCTGGGCATTGCGGTCGGTTGCCAAAATCCCGCTACTTGAACATGTAAAGAAAACAAACAGTGAAGACGCCAATGAAATTGCACGGGCTGCTTTGTTTTGATTTTTCTGAAGTAATGAAAAAATATTCAACAAGGACGAGAACGAGGCAGCACGCTGTACTTCACATTGAGCTCGCTCACAATTTCACAAGAAAAAGGAGGAGTGAAAATGTTTATTCAAAGAGCTAAACGAAAGACGGCAAGGCTTTTTTTCTCGCGTCGGCGGCGTCGTCAGTGCAGTATGTCCCGGGCCAACGCAGCCACCTGCGCCCTCACCTCCTAGTTGTGAGCTGGCCAGCTAGCCCTCCCACTGCTCTTGGGAGCATGTTGGGAAGTGCAGGGATGGTTAGCAGAGTTTGCGTGTTGGGGAGAACTCTAATGACTATATTGCGTAGGTTCGAGTTCCATAGGGAACAAGTGTTTTTCTGAATCTTGCGAAGCATTTGTTCTGCAGCGTTGTCTAGCTTGAGATAAGACAGGAGGAAAACACGTCATTGAAGGCGATGATGAGCCAAGAATGGGGTTGTGTCGACGTGGTATTGAGAGGTGGCGCTGTGTATGGTCGTTCGAGTCAGCAGGGCAGAGACACGAGCCGCCTCATTTGCTTGGAGGGATGCGCGACCCGAAGTCTCCATGATGTGGGTGTCAGGGGCGCTGGGCCTTCGGATGAGAATTTGGAAGACGCTGTAGAGATGCGGCCCGTTCGATAGCGGCAACATGCTTATTCTGAGTTGGTCACGATATTGACCTTTTCGAGATGGGCGTGGGAAGTCAGAGCCATAGCGGCCTGTTCGGCAGCGTCGGTGCTGGGTGTCTTAAAGGGACACTGAAGTGAATTTGTCAAGCTCCCGTTTCTGCTTGCACTGCGTAGACTGGCTGAAATAAACACACCTTTCATCGTTTATCCGGGCGATAAGGAGGTATTTATTTCATAAAGCCTGAAAGAAGAAAAACTACCACGCCCAGTTTGCGGCGGCTGCGCCAACGAACCGCAGTGACGTCAGGTAAAGGTGCTACGTTATTGGACGATGTCCAAGATTACCATTGCAACAAGTTGCGGTTTCGGTTCTGTGAAACAACATGCTTGAGATCCGACGTTATCTTTGGATGGGCATTGTCGATATCTCAGTAATCGGCATACCACGCTTCTGCCATGCTGCCGGCTGTAAAATGCGTCACATAAGCCTACCAGCACGGCTTGGAATCGTAACAATCACTAGCCGAGGCGTACGCAGTGGATGAACCGCCTCCGCATAGGCTTTTACCCAATCTTTGGAGCTTGTCTGGCTCGTGCCGGTATCGTAAGAGGCGTGTTGCACCAGGTCAAGGGTCGGCTGTTTCGGGACGGTTCCCGCAAGCAGTCGGTGCTTATGGCAACACCACGCCAACGACAACTCACCTGCGCATCAGTGTCAAACTGCACGCGTTCTGTGAACTCGCTCGTGGAGCAATGAACGTTACAGCGCAAAAATGGAGAATTCAGCATAGAAAACATTGCCCAAAAACAAACAAATCAACTTCAAAACAAAGAACATGCACTATCGGGGATTCGAACTTGCGACTTGCAAGGCAACATACCTAGTGCTCCAGACCACTCGGCCGTAAGCCAGCGCTGTCGTGGCCGGAAATGTAAAGGATATAAGGTATAGCCAGTTTACATTTTTATTTAGTTTTAGTTTTTCAAGCGGATTAGATGACTATTTCGTACAGCGCTCGTACAGTAAGCTTCCCCCAAATTCCCACAATATCTCATGTCTAGCGACTGCATTCCTTAGACGGAAAAGCGTTCGCAGATGTGTGGTCGTGATGCTGACCGCTGTGCTTGTTCACCCAGCGCAAAAAACCCTGGTTCTCCGCTGCACGATGTAAGTTCCGGTTGGTTTTAATTCCTTAGTGCCTACATTGCCTTAGCTGACTCTTCTGCCGCCTTCAATTGGCCTTAGATTTTTGTACTAGTGTACCACTCAGCGAAGCGTCGCATGTGCGCTCGCGTAGGGCGAGTTGGACTAGCACCGTAATACAGTCTACAAACTAACAAACTAAAGTCACAAATGTGCCATGGCTTAGTTTTAACTGAGCGAACGAATTCCGACGACCCGCTGGCCGCTGACCGACTAAACGCTGGGCCGACAGATTCTGTTGCAGAGTCGGCGAGCCGTGCAGTAGCGCAGTCAAGCCAAGCCACCTTGTTTTGACGTCATACAAAACGTCATAGAAAATAGGCAAGTAGGATGCAGAGAGGAGGACAGCATTGTTGAATTTAATTTTCTACTGCATAATGTCGCGTAAACGTAGCGAGAGTGGTCAAAACATGGCCTAGAGACTCCAGACTACAATTTGCGCTATAATACCGCGATGTTTACAAATCACTTCAGTGTCCGTTTAAGGGTATAGAGGGCAAGAGACAGGGCATGCGCTGGGTTGGTCAAGTAGGGAGAAGCATCGGGATATCGTGTGCCTGAGCAAAAGTCGCATTTGAAGAGTGGGTAGGAGCCACGATCTTGCCATCCGCCTAGATTATGGGTGGGATGCATATGAAGAGGAAAGGGTGAAACGGTGATCTTTCTGCGGATCTTGGAAGGGGTGCTGTAAGGCTGCTGGCCTCTCTTTCCCACCAACATAGGAAGCAATCCTCCTTTTGTCCGTAACACATTGCGTACGGGGCTCTACCACACTGATTGATGTGCGCGCACTGTTCGCCCGAATGCGGGAAGCGCCCTTTCCTGCCCCTCCCCCCCATTCCTCTTTTCCGCTCGCTCATGCCACTTCGAGGCGAAAATGGGGCGACGCGTGAACCTGCCACGCAGTGGCACCTTCTACACTAGAGTAATTATTCACCGTCCGTTTCGTCCCAGTCAGGCAGACGCCCGCTCGCGCCAGACTAATTACAGCGCTTTGAGCATGTTGTGTCCGCACGTTTCTAGACTTACTGCCTGACGCAAGACGCGGTATCGAATTCCGTCTGGAAGGAAGCGACAACAATTATGTTCCCGCGGGCACCTCGGCCGCGGGAGTAGCTGTGAAAACAATGTCGCTGCAGTGAGCCTCCCTTCTCCCCGAGCTTTGACCATAGCGTCTGGGAGGGGGGATAAACCCATTCAAGGAGTGTGTAGCGCTTGTCCCCACAACGACAACTCACGTCTGTAGCGCTGCACGCATTGTGCGAGAAGTTATAAATTTGCATGCCAAGCGCGTAGCGGCCAGACCAAGCTGTAGCTTTTGAATCCGATAAGTGAGCCTCCGTTCAATGCCCGCCTATTAATGTAGATTCTGTGCCGCGACTATTGTCTGCAGTCTATTGTAAGACTGCATTGTCCGATCCGTTCAAGTTGGAAATAACGTTTCGTACATCCGCCCTTGTAAATTCTCTTATGGCACCTAATATTCCTTGCATGAACGTCTGGCCCCAGCGTTATTCGTCAAAACCGCTCAGAACGGAAGACTGGAAGACTGGAGAGAGAAGGGTTCATTCGCTGGAAACTGAACACCAAAACACTAAGGTTTTGCTGATGCATCGTAAGGTGAATGCGGGGGGGGGGGGGGTAGGGGGAGGAAAGTAGCCGAGTCGCCGTACGACCGAAAAGTGCTGGGCTTTGAGACTCGGAAAAAAGCGTTTTTTTTTTCTTTTTTTTTTTTTTTGCGCGTCTAAGGTTGAGTTAGGCTCAGAAGCAGCTTTATACTCCCCTCCCAATCTGGTGGGCATTTACACATACTTGAACGCAACATTACGTTGAGAGTGTCGCTGGTGGCCACAGTGCCGCTGGGGGAGGAAGCGACGTGAATCCGAAGGTCGGTACTGTGCCTCTTGTAATCACACATTCTCTCAAAGTCATCCTTTTTCGTTTGCGTCTCTCCATTACTATGACGGAGAGCCTTGGAAAATTGCCCTTCTTTGCCCCTATCTTGCCTCAACGCGTGGTAGCCGAGACGTTGAACATTAGGACATGCCAGACAACGTGATCCTGATCGTGCATCAAGGTTAGGGTACTGGTGGAAGACGTTATGGCTCAAGGCATCACGTTAGACCTAACGCCAGGCCGCTGCCACCCGCGTTCACATCGCTATTCTCCATCAGTTGTAGCACCTCCGTACGATCGCCGGTTTATATAGTGGATGCCGCATGAGGGCGCTACACTTGCACGCCAAGCAAAAGGACATTGAATGGACCCGCACTTTGCTGATCGCCATATTGCTACATCTGTAATTAACATGCTGAAATTACATATGTAGGTCTCAGTACCTGCCCCTAACAGAAGTTTCCAAGTCGAATGTTAAAACGCGTGAACTACGTCCACATTTATTCAGCCAGAACCATCGCGCCATGGTAGTGTTGGATATAAGTGCTCGACTCGCATTCCGGGGGCCTGGGCTCGACTACCAACCAGAACCAAACATAGCTAATTTTATTCCCAGCTCAGTTACTTTTCTTATGTCAAGTTCGCCGTGAGCTATTAAGTGAGCCACCTCTTGGTCCCGACGCCGAATTTTCAACCTATCAAGTCCTCTAATTCTGTTGCATTAAACGGCTGTTCTTATCTGAGCATGGTGAAGCAACCAGAAGTCGCTCAGAAGCAACTAACTCCTTCAGTACAAAAAATTGCCCGCGTCTCTGCTCGCGTCGCTGCAAATGTCGTCGAAAGACGATAGTTTTCCTCCACCCCTGCCACGTAGGTTCCTCTCCTATTTTTCCCTCCCATCTCCAGGGCTGTTCCCCTCACGCTTCGCTCCTCTCCAGAATAAACTCGGAGATTTACAAAGGTTAATTTACCCGCTTTCACACATTCTGGCGCTCCGTCTGTAGAGACCTTTTGTTATGTTGCCTGTGGCACCCCAGCCACGAGCCCAAGTCTCGTGCGCGAACACTTTTTGTATATTGTGACTGAAATAAAGTTTTGAACCCGGCTAAAATATTGCTTTTAACGCAACAATATCGCCCATGGTTATTTTTATTTAAAACAACACGGCGTGCACCCCTAGGTATTGATGTTTTCCCTCAAGTGTTGCTTTTGCTGAACAATGTCGACAAGTAAAAAGTATGCGTCCAGATTTGGTTGTTCGCAATTTCTTTTCTTTTTTTGCTGTATTAATGCCTCGCTGAAGAATTCTTTTAACTTTGGCCGAGTGGGGGAATCGAGACACAGACAGACAAACAAACATACAGAATGATAAAGGGCAATAGAATAAAATAATAGCCCAACCCGTACCAGCACAGACAGATAGAAACCATAATTTCCGCATTTAAATAGCCCTAGAAAGACTATCTTCTTTAAAAGCAACGTTCCCGAATTCCAACCACAGGCGCTATTGTCGCCGTGGCATCTGCAGACCTGTAAATTGAACAGCTCGGCCATGGCGGGCTTTCTTTTCTATAGAAACAAAACCAGGCTTATTCATATGAAATATCCAGGATGCAAAAAACACTCACACAACCGCATGACTGTACACGCATATCAGCATACGAACAAATTCAGGCGTGCGTGTGACTCAAGATTTTACGCGTTTTTTTTTTTTTCGTGGGCCAAATCTACAGAGTAGCGAGAGACAAACACAAAAAAAAATTGCCTCACGTCTGCTTGCTTTACTGCAAGTGACGCCGAAAGACGGCAGCGTTTTGGCCGCCCGGCCTCCTCTGACGCATTCTCACTCCGTTACCTTTCCCGTCCCTAGCCCTCCACTCAAGCATCTCCATGCTGTCTTCCTTACCTCATCGGCTCACAGGGCTTCTTAATCAATCCTACCTTTCCCGTCATTCTGTTCCCTTCCCTCCGGTTTCCCCCCTTTTTTTCTCCAGCATCTCCCATTCTTATTCCTTCTTCCCATCTATCGGTTCATCATCATCATCATCAGCCTATCTACACCCACTGCAGGGCAAAGGCATCTCCCATTATTCTCCAATTACCTCGGTCCTGTGCCAGCTGTGACCAATTTATCCCTGCAAACTTCTTTATCTCATCTGCCCATCTAACTTTCTGCCGCACCCTGCAACGCTTGCCTTGTCTAGGGATCCACTCTGTTACCCTTAATGACCAGCGGTTATCTTGCCTCCGCATTACATGCCCTGCCCACGTCCATTTCTTTTTCTTAATGTCTACTAATATGTCCTTAACACGTGTTTGTTCCCTGACCCACTCCGCTCTCTTCTTGTCCCTTAATGTTACACCTATCATTTTCCGCTCCATTGCACGCTGAATCGTTCTCAATTTAAGTTGAACCCTCTTAGTGAGCCTCCAGGTTTCTGCCCCGTAGGTGAGTACCGGTAAAATGCAGCTGTCATACACTTTCTTCTTCAGCGACAATGGTAGGCTGCTATTCATTATCTGAGAATGTCTGCCATATGCACCCCACCCCATTCTTATCCTTCTAATTATCTCTACCTCATGGTTGGGATCTAGGGTCACAACTTGGCCTAAGTAGATATATTCGCTTACCACTTCCACTGCCTCGCCACCTATCTCAAACCGCTGTGCTGTCCCGAGGTTTTTGATCATTACTTTAGTTTTCTGCATTTTATTTTCAGAGCCACGGTTCTACTCTGTTCGTACAGTGCGGAAAGCATGCTTTGCAATTCGTCCCCCGAGTTACTTAGCAAGGCAACGTCATCAGCAAATCTGAGGTTACTGAGGTATTCTCCATTAACCCTTACTCCCACCTGTTCCCAATCCAACGTTCTGAATACTTCTTGTAAACATGATGTGAATAACATTGGAGAGATCGTGTCTCCTTGTCTGACACCCTTCCTTATAGGTATTTTACTGCTCTCCTTATGGAGGATGATGGTAGCTGTGGACCCATTGTAGATATCCTCTAGTATTCTTACATAATGCTCATCTGCCCCCTGGTTCCGTAATGCCTGAATGACTGCTAGGGTTTCGACCGAGTCAAATGCTTTCTCATAATCTATGAAGGCTATATATAGGTGTTCAGTGTACTCAGCGCACTTCTCTATCACCTGATTGATCGTGTGAATATGGTCCATTGTTGAATAACCTTTACGGAACCCTGCTTGTTCTTTAGGTTGACTGAAATCTAAGGTTGCAGAAATTCTGTTAGCGATTACCTTGGTAAGTACCTTGTAGACGACTTATAGTAAGCTGATCGGCCTGTAATTTTTCAAGTGTTTCATGTCACCTTTCTTATGGATTAGGATGATGTTCGCGTTCTTCCAAGATTCCGGTACACTTGCGGTCATTAGGCATTGCGTATACAGGTTTGCCAGTTTTTCAAGTACAAATTCTCCTCCATCCTTCAAGAGGTCTGCTGTTACCTGATCCTCACCAGGTGCTTTGCCCCCTTTCATTTCTTTCAAAGCCTTCCTTACTTCTTCGGTCGTTACTGGTGGGATGTCTATCTCCTCTGAACTACTGTCTCGTTCGGCATTATCCTGGATGTCCCGGCTACTGTACAGGTCCCTATAGAACTCCTCGGCCAATGTGACTATTTTATCCCTATTTGTGATGACATTGACTTGCTTATCTTTAAGTGCATACATCTGATTTTTCCCCGCGCCAAGACGCCTCTTCACGGCTTTCAGGCTACCTCCGTTCTTTACAGCGTATTCGATCCTCTCCATATTATACTTCCGTATGTCAGCTGCCTTACGCTTATTGATTAACTTCGAAAGCTCCGCCAGTTCTATTCTGTCAGCTGCAGTAGAGATTGTTATGGTTTGCCGTTTCCTAATTAGATATTTCGTCTCCTGTGAAAGTTTACCAGTATCCTGTCTAGCCATAGTGATAGCCATCTATCCGATAGCCATCTATCGGTTACCTACCGCCTATTTTTCTCCTCAAATACTAGCCAGTGCTGAAGCAATAACAAACTTAGATTACGAGACGCAGCGGATTACCGTTCGTACAACCAGCCAAGAAACCGTCCGAGCTTACCAGCGGGGCATGGTACCGGAGGATATTCTTACCACTTTACACGATTTCATGACAAGGCACCCTCCGCTCCGAGTATAAGTCGAATAAATGCCTGCTACCTTGGCGCAAAGGAAAAACCATATGTCCTCGGGCTCGCCCACGAATCGAGATATCCAGAAGCCCCATGCTCTTCACCAGACCCCTGCGACCCTCTGGTTGAGTGAGCTTTGAAGCTTCGTTGCCGCTAGTGCAGCTGCGTGCCTTGAGCAAAATTCGCTGTACTCTATACTTACTCACACGCTTGATGGAGCTGCCTCGCCACTAAACTGACAAGCCTAAACCTCAGCCCTACCAATGCCTTAGTACGATGTCCACTATATCCAAGATCAGCCACTCGATCAAAGCGTCAGTACTATGGAGGGTAGCCATGTAAAGAGCACGCAGTATGGTCCTGCCGTGCTGCGAAAGGCTACATTCCATGGCTGCCATGTTACGGACTTCCCACCGAACCCGTTCCGTCTTCTTTGGAACAATGGGTCACTCCGACAATGTTGGTGGACGTTCTCGTTGCCCGCGTAAGCACATTCTTGCATTGCCCCAGCACCCCACACCCCAAAACGGCCCTTCATACGATATCACTTCAATTTCCCCGTCTGCGGATAGCCCCTAAGACTCGGACGTAAGCATTTAAAATAAATTCTAGTCTGTCTCCCTTTGTTTCCGTTCCCCTGTTCCCCTCCCATCCCTTCCCACCCCAAATATCCTCTCCCTCTTCCTATAATTTGCATTACCACCCATTCTCTTTCCTGTCCTTCCTCCACTCCCCTCCCTGACATGTCCAATTTACCTCTGATTGATTGTAGGGTTTAACGCGTCGATGCAACGCAGGCGATGAAGCGCGCCGTAGTGGAGGGCTCCGGATTAATTTTGACCACCTGGGGATCTTTAACGTGCGCCGAAATCTCGAACACACGGGCGTTTTTGCTTTCCGCTCCATCAGAAAAGCGGCCGCCGCGGCCGGGAATCGAACCCGTGACCTTCTGCTCAGCATACAATTTACCTCTTTCCACTCGCCTATCTCCACTTCACCTTTCCCCTCCCTGCGTCACCCCCTCCCGCTGCACATTTTTCGCTCTCTTTTCTTCGTATATCTCTTCCCTTTTGTCTCTCTGTCCTACTCTCCTTCCTTTCCTTCCCTATCCCTCTCCACTCTTTTCCCCCTCTTTTTCTCCCTCCTCCAATCCCATCACAACCGCAAATTCTTCTTCCCCTCCCCTGATAATCCTCCTGTCCGATCGCACTTCTCCCCCTCAACTTCACCAATCCCTCCGAGGTCCTCGCAACGCTACCTGATGTCTAGTTGGTGTTGATGTTCCTGTCTTCGCCTGCTTCCTGCTACATGCTTTTTCCTAACCTCCTCTCCCTCTCCCGCATCTATTCCCTCACTCGCTATACCACACTCTCCGTCCATCTTCCCAACTTACAGTCCTCTTCGCGTCACCAATCACTTTCCCACCAGTTCCCAGATCAGTCAATTGAGCAGGCTCACCAGAAACACTTCTGGCTATTTCACAGACAGACAGACAGACACACAGACAGACACACAGACAGACACACAGACACACAGACAGACACACAGACAGACACACAGACAGACACACAGACAGACAGACAGACAGACAGACAGACAGACAGACAGACAGACAGACAGACAGACAGACAGACAGACAGACAGACCAAAAGTTTCGCCTTTAGGTATCCCAGGAAGGATTAGACACATGTCAGCTTCAAAAAACCTTAATTGTGATAGGAACGATATTGGAGGGGTGAACAGTCGTACGCAGGGAAGAAGAGGTGACATTATTAGTATTCATTACTAAGTGGTCGGTTGTCAACGAAAAGGCCCACGAGTTTATTAAATAGCTTACAGCATTCGAAAGCAATCGCGCTCTGTTAACGAGATGGCACACGTCCGCTCACGACGTTTCACTTTCCGGGTGCCGCCCGTGGAGTCTGCCTTCGACTACCACCTCGATCGCCTTGTATACCCTCCACCATCAGCACACGTCAAAACCTTTCGGCGTCGCGAAATTCTTCTGCACCAGCTTCTACTCGCGCTTTGCCCACACCAACCTTCCACCACCTCATCCACACAGCTGTCTATCAAAACCCCTGCCCCCCTGCCAAAATTCATCCGCCCCTGACCTCCAGGACGAGATAATGGACTGGGCCGAGAAGGTAGTGGAGACCTACCCGGCATAGTACACCCCATCCTCCTCTCCCGTGCGCCCACATTCCTTTTTGGGATAAATAAAGTTGTTACTCCCTCACTAGCCATCATTTAGCTTAGGTGGAGAGCCGTCGAACGACACTCTAGAGTCTAGACCCTGCGTTTTTAAAGATGGGAGTCTTTTTAGGACTACTTCAACGCAAAAATGTTGGTGTCTGTCCGCTCGTCCCTCAATTCAGTGTACAGGCCAAAAGTTGAAACAATTCGTCAAAAAGAAGTATATATAGGCAGAATCATTCCAAAAAGCAACCTCAGGCATATTTGCGGCAAAATGTAAGTACATAACCGGGAGTAGCCACGTTGTTTTAGTTAAGAATACAGGTTATGTTGGTTTTTACAATAGCAAGTGAAAGAAACACGTTAAAATGGCGCAGAAAGGCTCCAGCTCGGGCGAGATAAAAGCAAGCACAGAACGAACAGCTCCCGCTCGTGTTGTTCCAGGCAGAACAGAGTACAAAAGATACAGAAAAGGATGCGCGCTGCCCCAACAGATGGTGCGCGAGGAGTGCGAAGGCGGAAAAATTGAATTTTATTGCCCAATTAAACCTTGCTTCAATTAATCACGACAGGAAAGATAGGGGGTGGGGAGAGCGTGAAGGTTGCGAGCGGAGAGCGGTAAAGCTTCTGCGCCACCTGTAGAGGGTGCACCACCGCAGATGGGGTATTATAACAGTGAAGCCCGCTTTCCCGCCTGCTTGTGTGTGAGCACAATAGGAATATGCATATGCGCACGCACCCCTTACTATGCCATTTCAAAGGTGACAGTCTTTCTTGTGCTACTAAACGCAAAAAAAAATGGTGCAGCTTGCACTAGTAGTGCAAGGCTGGAGGAGCAGCGGAGCTGAGGGTCGACCTAGCCTTTTTCTTAAAATCCTGGTCTCTCAACACGTTTGTAGCTGCGGGAGTTTGAAATTAATGAAAAGCTTTTAATGAGGTCTTTCGTTTTCTGCGCGATTATTTTTTATCTTTATAGCTTGCCTTCCTTCCCCATCTACGTTCGCTTCGGCTATGCTCATTACGTTCATTACGACTTCGTTTGTTACGAGCGCCGAATTTGTTCGCGGGCGTTATTCCGTACCCCGACCCTTGTCTCTTACTGCTCCCTGCAAATGTTTTGCCTTTTCCTTTTCATTTCACGTTTCTCTCTAGCTCCAGTGTCTCTTCATCAATCCAGCCGATTACACTCATCAGCTCTTGCCTGTCACTTCAACATTGTGCTTGAATGGGAACTAAGGATACATTCCTTTCTATCTTTTCTTTCACCCTTGGGGCTTTCTCACTTTAAGGTTTTATTTTTATTTTTGCAACAGGTTTTTTTCTCAGTAAATTCAATGTGTCATCTCTCCGATTCCGACTACCTACTTCAAAGTTTCCCGTGGTGCATCCTCCCACCTGTTTCTCTATTATCCTTTCATTCAATCCCGGCATCGCAATTAATTATCAGTGAGTGTTTGCATCGTCCATTGCAGATTCCATATCCGAGTTGCATAGTTACGGTAAGGTAAGACCACGCAAAAAACAGCACGTACAAGGGGCAGAAAAAAATTGCATCCCTTCGTAAATAAAGTTGAGAGAAGCACGAAAGCTAAAAGTCCGTCCATCCTTCACTGAAAGTGCGTCCAATTGATCGTTAAACCTTCAAAGACCCCAATCGCAAGTGAAAAGCGAACACATTCGACGATTTTTTGCCCATTGAGTAAACGCATCTGCGAACGATATAAATGGATACCCATACATGGTTTAAGAGATAAAGATATACTATTGTACTCCTTCTTCGTGATCGATACGTCTGTGGCCTTATCTAGAACCGCTCCTTCTTCGCGATTTTAAAGCAACCATTTTGGCGCAATGGAAGCCCGGCTCCACGCACGCGTCGTGTGTTCAGAGACCTTATCACAGCTTTTCGGTAAACCAGCCGGTCTATGGGGAAATGCATCAGCTTTTTGACAGGACACCATCGGTCCCGCAAAGAAAGCTTTCGCTTTAATACACGGGACAAACACATGCGTTGACCCCGTTGTTCATCGAAGGATGCAAGCTAAAGAAGGAAGCGCCTCAAACGAAGCACACAACAAAGCAGAAAGCCAATGCCATCTCTGACCTTCCATGTTCACTCCTTAACTGTTGGTCTTGTGCGCTGGTTTTCGATCGATTGTAGGGTTTAACGCGCCGACGCAACGCAGGCGATGAGGCGCGCCGTAGTGGAGGGCTCCGCATCAATTTTGACCACCTGGGGATCTTTAACGTGCGCCGAAATCTCGTGCACACGGGCGTTTTTGCTTTTCGCCACCACCAGAAAAGCGGCCGCCGCGGCCGGGAATCGAACCCGCGACCTCGTGCTCAGCAGCGCAACGCCTTAGCCACTGAGCCACCGCGGCGGGTGTGCGCTGGTTTTCACCTCCAAGTACAAACAACAAATTGAAGTGTGAAACAGCGCTTAAACGAAGACAGTAAGAGAAGACACAGACACGAGCGCTGTCTATCAACTGAGCAATATTTATTGCTTGCGGAAATGTAAAGGAAAAAATACGATGATGTTTTCTTGATAAAAAATACGTTTTCTTGACCTACTGCTGTCGTGCCAAGTTAGTCACATTAGCTGGAGGTACGTCCCTAGAAGCAAAAAAGGGATGTTGCCATTTTATTCGGCGCATTCCAAGCTTACGAAGCGTGGAATTGCCTACTCTGCACTGCTGAACGCCGTGGTTCGGCCGTGTCCTCACGGAATAGAGTGCAGCCTGGACACGCAAGTGGAGCGGTTGCGGTCAGTAGGCTACCCACAGGCCTTGGTCCTGGGCATCGGCAAGGCCCTCCTGAAGAAAGTCTGCTCGACCGACGAGACCAAAGAAGAAAATCGGAAAAAAAGCCCCTAAGCGTCATACCATACATCCACAACACAGCATTTCCCACCGGATCAAAAAGGTCGCTGAAAAAGCAGGTGTGCGGACCGTGTTCTCGGCCCCGAACAAACTTGGAAGTTTGTGGGCAAAGGTGAACATGCCTGGGCGCTCAAAGGTGCGATGCATGACAAAGCACGCGAAGCGCTCCGTGGCTTGCCGTGACAGCGTCGTGTACGAGGTGCCCCTCGCATGTGGTCGCGTGTATGTGGGGCAGACCGGGCGTTGCCTGAACGAGCGCCTAAAGGAGCATGCGTACTCCCTCAAAATCGGCACAGGAAGCAACTTGGCAACGCACTGCAAGGCCTGTAAGGGCTCCTCGCGTTTGGAAGACACTAAGGTGCCCAGGAGGTTTGGCGATACACGCGCACGGGAAATCTACGAGGCGTGGGAGATAGCTCAGCGTGGCGAAGATTGCGTAAGCACCCCTTCGGTAGCCTTGTATAAAAAAGAACTTGGGTACTTGAACATGTGATTGCAGTGAGCATGGCATAGCAGATGCGCCTGCAGTAGTTTGTACATTTGTTTGTGTTTCTTTTTTCACGCATGGGTGGGACGTCATTGTATTTTTTTCTTTATATTTCCAATAAATATTGCTCAGTTGATAGTCAGCGCTCGTGTCTGTGTCTTCTTTCACTGTCTTCATTTAAGCGCTGTTTCCAGTTTAATGATGAACCAACTAGCCCAAACCCAAACGTTAGTTACAAACAACAAACCTGTCTCTCCACCACGCTACTAGACAAAGAGATGTTTTTATTCTCCTTATCATGTTACGCTAATATCTTTCCTACCCTACTCCATTACCTCATTTCATTTTTACCTTGAACTACTGAACTCTGTCTAAACAGCGCTTGTCGTTTTTTTTTTTTTTTTTTTCATTTGTGTCATTATTCACCTGACGTAGCATGTTAGGCTATCTGCTGGACAGACCTCGTCAGTACCATTAAACTGCGTTCTCTCTCTCTCTCTCTCTCTCTCACATTACCTCTGCTTGGAAACAAAAGAGCCCTTCAAGTAGGAACATTACCAATACGTTTACTGATAGTCAGCGCGCTGTGTGTGCGCTGCCTCGGCCTTATTTTTGTACGGGGCGCTGTTTTGGTACTCTCCCCGTGAACACACGAGTCCAACTACTTCCCTTGGTTTACGTTATTTTTAAGCACTCCTTTATCAAATAGCCCACTCGTATGCCAAGTACTTTGAAGTAGGATTTCCGTACAATTCAAATTCTTTCACAAACAACGTCTACAGAACATTGATGGCTATCTTTTCTGCAATCAAGACAGTATAATTAATGCTTTAGGACAACCTTTGCTGTCTGTAACAACGCGGCGAATTGGAGAAAATGTAGCGAGTATCGTTCGATGTGTTCCTGCAAGCAATTAATATCTATGATCAAAAATGTGTGCATTGAAAATACTGCGTTGTTTTAAAGATGCCTTAGCATATGCCAGAGGTATTGGGCTGTCTTTTTATTTACACTTGCTGCGTCTGTTTCCTAAGTCTTGCGCCATTATGAACTTTTTTAACTACATCTAGACCGTTAGCAAGCCCGCCGCGTACTTTAGTGTACTATTATAATAAAATTAGTGCTTGAAAAATTCAGTCCCATTCCGCTCTGTGACGGTGGATGACCAGTGGAGGTGTTAGTGGGTTATTGAGTGGCCCCAAACTCCTCCTCAAACAGCGCGGTCGCGCCGGGGAAGAGTTCAGCAGGATTGTAGACACGCCGACGTCTCGCGTTTTCCGCTTAGCAGTATCGGGGTCCCTACCGGCATCTCGCTTACGCTTGGCGTCCCCGGCCCGATCGTCGTCGGTGGTCTCATTTGCCACATTTGCGCCATTTCCACCTATTAGGTGGGCAGAGGCTTCACTGGGCAGCATACAATGTTGGAAAGCCAGCTCACCGAAACGAAGGTTACACTTTTCTCCTTAAAGTCGGCTTCACTTCTAAACACAAATTAATTGCTTAGAAGAGATTTTCCCATGGCAATATACGCCATCTTATATCAAAATATAAAGCGCCGGAGACGCACAGGTGGCCGAAGGGAGAAGGCGTGCCAAAGTGAGGAGGGGGAAGTAACTTTTCTCTTTCTACGCGCTCAAAAAAAATGGTGGAGTTAACCTATAACAGCTCCGCTGTAATAACGCACACTCGCACATTGTATTCGAATGGGTTATGCGGGAGCCGGTAAATGGTGGTCCTACGCAGCAATGTATTTTTCATAAAATAGGAGAAGGTAATATGACACAAAAGTATACCTGTAACAAAATTTGCGCTCACAGGTTGCCCGAAATAATCATACGAGCTGTAAAACCCAGCTAATCGCACAGAAATGCTGCAAATAAATAAATGGCGTAACTTGCAGTGCAAAGCAGTTATCTTTCAAAAACAACATGGGCCCAGCTGCACATGTGTAGAGGCCCAGTTATGGTGTAAATGCCAACATACCGGAATTGAAGCTGCTCAGTAAATAAAATTGATAGATCAATAAATAAATACTTAAATAAAACATGGCATTCATTCCATCAACAATTTAATCAGTTCTGTTGCTATTGTTGTTGTCGTCGTTGTTGTCGCTGTCGTTGTTGTCGTTGTCGTTGCTGTCGTTGTCGTTGCTGTCGTTGTTGTGGTCGTTGTTGTTGTTATTTGAACATCAGAAAACACGTAATAACTTTGAACCGACAGCATCGTTTCGCTAAAGCATGCTCATGTTTGATTTTGGTACGGTGCGCGGGCCGTTTGCAGGATTCTTATCGTGGCGGCCGTTCACTCGGAAGTCACTCCACTGATCGAAAGTTATTCCTGTCCCTTATCAACTTTCCGCGGCCATTATAGAAGCCAGCGCACTGAGTTTAAAATAAGCTGGCCAAGAACTGCAGTATTCGATTCGTCAACTACGACCACGTGCGTCAGTTACTTTGACTGATTCTTTAATTATTCACCGTTTCTTATTTTGACACTATTTTAAGCACACATTCGCTCCAACAACCTTCATAATTACATTTAACTGAGTAACCATCTGCCTTCGGGACAGTAGAAAGTGCGCCGATTTGCCGGTCCAATGCAGAGAAGAATTCTCTGCAAAAATAAAAATGGCGACAAAACAAACTAAAACAAAACACAACTTTTTACATCTATTATTTTCAAGAAAAACACCATTTTCTCGGTAATTTTAACATTCACGCAACTTTTATCTTGAGAGACAACAGATCCCAAAATTTAGCACCCAGTGGTCTCATTAACATACCTTGAAATAATATTTAGACTTGTGCATCCAAGCTATCCACGCGTGTCATGTCTCCGATTACGCTCAGGCATACATGCAGTTATTAGGTGGAGGAGATACGTAAACTTAGTGCGCTTTTCACCGAAATGTATATCTTATATGCGGGTGTGTCTGTGGAGCTCAATGGGGTTTCGAAGAGTGTATATGGCCAGTAGGAACGAGGGAGATTTCTGACGTTTCCCCAAGGTAGTCCTCCAGCCGATGACGAAACCGCTGCGCTCTGACTTCGCAGATGGTGGTGCTGATCGTGGCGACCTTCTTCGCCGCGTGGACGCCGTACGCGGTGCTGTGCCTGTGGGCCGTGTTCGGAGACGCCACCAGCGTGCCGCATCTGCTGGCGGTGGTGCCACCACTCTTCTGCAAGACCGCAAGCGCCATCAACCCGTTCATCTATTTCCTCAGCAACCCGCGCATCCGCACCGACGTCTTCGAGTTGCTCCGCTGCCGCTGTCGGGACCCCCTCAGGAGGGACTCCGAAGGGGAGCAGTCCTTCTAGCCGCACGCTACGTCGCGTGGCCGGCTTGCAGCTGGTGGCTGCGGGAAATCGCTGAAGAAGGGGCAATGGCACGAAGAGTTCCATTAGCGGGCATGAGCCCATTCGCTCGAGTAGCTTGATACGGGGTGAAGTAGGAACATCCAATGTAGGTCAATATGTCTGAGGCAAAGAAACAATGCGGTCGCCTTGTGGGGACTTTGGGGGAAAGGGGGTGGGGAATCTATACGTGGAAACGACGTGACAGGGAGCCGGAAGCTCGCGTGACATGGTCAGCAAAGGAACAGACAGATGGGCGAGAGATATAAAAACCGACAAATATGTGATGAAAGGCTGATGAATTTACAGCACCACGATCTCACCCTTTTTAAGTTCAACAGAGCCCACAATATCTTGAAATATACTCGGGACCATGCTTAAATTTTAGTTGGGCAGAGCTTCAGCAATTCGGACTAGTTTCGACGGCACCTGCGAGTAGGGCGTGATTAAGAGCGTTCGAGTCGCATAGTTTTTTTTTTTTTTTTCTGAATAGAACTCAGAACTTTCAAGAAGAAGAAAGCAAGCGGATGCCCGTCGATGCATTGGGAAAGCTAGTTTTAGTCAATGGCTTATTCTCGGCACTCGGCTGCACCAGCCTACGTTACATAGCTTCACTGTCCTTAGCCTGTGACCTCCGTCAACTTCCGCTCTGTGCATTAAGCCGCACGTGCACCTTTTTTTTTTTTTTGATCTGAACAGTTTTTATTTATTCGAACGAAATAGCGCAACATGAAGGACATGCACGTGGATGTGCTCGCAAAACCTGCTTCGGCGCAACTCTGCTCTGCGGCACTGGCTGCTGTCACCAGTCGTTAATTTTTTTTCAAACGCCCACAGCTTCTCACTAAATTGGGAGGTGGCTACTTTTATCGTTTGAATTTCGATGGTATCTAGCTAGCAAAAACTTCTTCTAACTAAAGAGCAAGCCGAGCCCGTCGATTCAGTTTTCTGCTCACGTAATATCATAATCGACGAAGAAAAATTGCAGCCTGTCTCACTTTTTAAAATATTGTTCTTGCCTGTGGTACTTCCATACAAGAACAGTAAACATTATTGATGTCTTCACGTTTACGAAACGGCATTAGCATTGTTAGCTGCATTTTTTTCCTCTCTAGTAGACACATTTTGTACATCTGATTAAGATATTCTTCAAGCGCGCTTGTATTGCGTTAACTGTAGTGCTCCCGGAGACCAGAGATGTTGACGGCCTTCACTGATCGAGTGGCTACATCAGCAGACCGTCCAGTTAAAATCTGCCAACGAAGATGCGTTCCGTAAGCTATCCCTCCGCGCCCATTGGACATCTAGCGTAGTGCCACTTAGGCGCGGCAAGGGAACCTTGAGAAGTGGCTAAAAAGGCAGGCTGAACAACTTCGTCTCTTTCCAGAGTGTGCAGACACAGCGCGAATAATACAAGTCTACAACAGAATGCACGTTTGCGTCCACTTGCTTTCTCCTTTAGTTGCGTCTTATTTGCGATGCGCTGCCTCCAAGATGAAATGCTGTCGATCTTATTTAACTTACCTTTCTGCATTTTAAACCATGGCAGTGACTGGCTCTGACAGGCGCATGGGGAGGTCACTTCTTTTCAGTGGCATATTGTATGGCATATAACGAGTTTGATTAACGGGACTATTCCTTGCCCTTCGATCTGATGACTGATTTATTCTCGCGTGAACCTCCTGAAACAGTACCAGTGAGAAATGCCAACATGTCAATTATACGCTTCAGCCAGAGAAAATGAGTCCTGGTTATATATCCTATCTTGTAAATTTGCTACTTGCTTGAAGACGACAAACAGTGCGGGCAGGGCATTAAATAAAAGCGCTCAAGCATATTCATATTCCCCTTGGCCCCGTTCTCGCTCTGTTTTTTGTGTTCATATCCGGTGTTTCGGCAAATTGTCGCCTCTAACAGTCGTAGGGGCGTCGGAGCCAGCAAAAGTACATACGGAACGATTTTTTACCTCTCAACCGCACAAGCCTTGTGACCCCTACCAACCTGTGATCAACCTCTCTAACATAGTTACTGGGAACGCTTTTCTAATTCGTATGCATTCCCGGCTTACTTCTTTCCTCAAGGTAAAGATGTCTTCACCATACTATGTTTGGCTTCAGAAACCACCACTCTACCCAAAGCATGCTCACCCAACTCAAAAAGCAAGTTATCGACAACCTGACCAAAACTCACCCCAGCACCATCCTCATCTATAGATGTCTAGGGTGCGTCTCACAAGGTGAGCTACTACGCCATTTTACAGGGGCTCCTCAACGCAGAATGCGGTCCTCAAATTTTAGTTACATGTACGCCTTCCCAACTGACCGCGCAATAACTATCCGCCTTGAACCTCACAGCTCCCCTAATTTCCCCGCGCCAGCCGAAGGCACCCCCAAAGGTCAGAAATTTCCCCCTTGCTATTTGACCTCTCCCTCTTACAATTCGCGAAACAACTTTTCACGGTGCCAGATCTCCGCCGCCCCTTTTACACAGAAGATTTGATGCTCTGGATAAACAAAGACACGCGAGCCTACCAACAAGACATCGAACAAACCATCGAGCTGCCTCTCCCCTATATCGAACCTTGCTGCATAACCCTCCCCCCCCCCCCCCCCCCCCCCCCAATTCCACCCTTTCGTTCCTCCGCGCCAGAGCTCACGGGCGAACACCGCGCACCACGCCAGCTCCTCAAATTACTGTGAAGGATGAACCACTCCCCAAGTCCAAAACCTCCACATCCTTACTTTTCATACGGATGGACCTGTAGCAGCCCTCCTCTCCAACAGCAAAGCACCATCTCGCAACTAGTCCACCTCAACCGGCGAAAACACGCCCTCAAAGATCAAGGCACCTGCCGCCTCCTTCATGCCGTACTAAACACATGCTGCGGCCCGCTTCCATTCCTGGCGTTCCCTACAGAGCCAGGTGGCTCGGCTTCCAAGACAAAAACTCTCCATCCTCTCCCCCCTCCCCCCCCTACTTCACCGACATCGCACTCGCTAAACCTACTCCACGCCGCAGCCAATCCTCTCTGCCGAAGAATCCCGCATGCCGACTACAAAGCGGCAGATACTGCTATCGTATTCCACGTCACCCCTCCCGCTTCACGTAGGGTTGCTTGGACTGTGGCCCCTATGACCCCTGCCCACTTCGTGTTCCTCGACCCCCGGCAGCCCATTGCTCTTCCTGTCTTCCCCCACCCCTGAGCAGTGGAAACGCGCGTCGACCAGCTCGCAGCTGCTGAAACAGCGCAGCCTGACTTTGCGGCCCGAGCAGCGGCGGCGTTTTTAACTAAGGACGCCGTCCACCTTCTTTTCGGCTCACCGAACATTTGACCACTATACTACCTCAGAAGTTACCAGTGACAAATTTCGGGCGTCTGGCGAAATGCAGAACAGTGGAAGAGAGTGGTTTTGACGCCCACAGGAACACGATTTACTCGGCCGCAACGCTCTCGCCTCGCGAACTGCCTTTTCAACGCGCTGGCTGGTGACACGCGTGTAGCCTTCCTTCCGATACGGCGGCGGTGCGGCAATAAAAAAAATTGTACCACTGCCGATACTGTGCCCCGTACTTCGTAAGAGTAACGAGCGCTGGCGAAAATTACGCCCAACGAAAAGGAAGAAGGCCGAGACAAGGCATTTGCATTAAGGCACTTTTCTAATAGCAAGTCGCAGACGAGACGAGACCTCTCGCGACGACGGTCGCGCGATGAGGTGATGTGCGCACTCAGCAGCCACTAGCAATGAAGTGACAGCAATGCGAGTGGTTGTTCCCCGTTCTGTACGAAGACTACCATCCGTTTCAATCTTCGAACAAACCTTTCAGATAGAAATCGGAGCAACAACGCCAAGCTGGTTATTTCAACCTATTATAACAGCCATAAAGGCACAAGTTCACTATATCACGCCACAACGCTTATGTCAGTGCGTGCAGTGTTTGCTCCTTCACATACAAAGTTTCTGGTGGCGTGGAATTTTACAGCATTCACTCACCCCGCCGGATATATGCGAAAATAGTGCGACAAAAGCCAAGACGTAATGGCACTGTTTAGCCGTTTATGTCTTCATCCATAAAGGTTGCTTGCTCTCACAGGGCGACAAGTTTCTGTGCCGTTTAGTTGGGCGCTTTTCACATAGACCGATGGAATTTACGCTGACCGCAGTGCGCGGCAGCCGTCCAGTCCGGCAGGGAGGTCATTGTTGGTATACTATTCGTGACCCAAGCTGCGGCCATAATTGGCTAACTGCGTTGCGGCCTCCGTCGCGCGGCTAGAGAAATCGTTAGGCAAGTTATTGGCTTCGTGACCGTCGCGCGAACTCCGCGATTCGCCAATGGGAAGATGTCTTTACACATTAGCGAATAACGACCATTCACTAGTTGCCATTACCCTTGGAAGGTTTAGGCGTCTCAATAAACTGATGATAGTCGCAAAAGGCTTCTCGGGGAAAACCATGCAGCCTATAGCAAACTGAAGGAACGACAGCAACAACTTCTCCGCCGTTCATATACAGGGTGATCAATGTTAAGTCGACAGGTTTTTTTTCTAATTAGGCGTTTAATTTTACGTGAAGACAACCTCTACAGTGGAGTTATACGCCAAGGGGGAAACAGAATGAGGTGGTAATTATTGATGTCGGCGGCTTAATTAACTAAAAATGAATAATTAACTTTTTAGTGGCCGTAGTAAGCAGGCATGTTTCTATTGAGAAGTTAGAGGCAATAGTGTTTCCGTGCAGTTCCATTTGGCAGAATTTTTCTAGCGCATCCGTACTCCGAGATATCTAACTGCGAAGTTTAATTGCCGTTTGCATGATTACGCATGCTAGACAGTGACGACCGGCGCAAAGGTCCTCCCCTTTGTTCTGTTTCGATAGCGGTTCGGAATACTGCAGATTTTGATAACGCCAGCCAAGACTAAAAGGGTGCCAGCTATCACTTTTTCCTATGCCTTCACCCCGTTTTCGAACTAAGCACCGTACACAGCAGGCGCGTCACGAAAAGGAGGCGCGTCACGATTCCAAATAGTCTACATTCTTGTGGAGGGCTTCAGTCCCAGTGCTGTTTTTCACGAGGAACATGCGAAGCTGGTGTAAGGCGTCTGGTATATCAGCATTGAAGCTGTTAATAAAAGAGCGTTAAACCAATAGTAAGAACTGTACGCTTGCAAAGCGTGCCTCTGACGTCGCTGCTGGCCGCCCAATTGCGTCTGAGAACGCGTGTTACGCGTTACAAACGGCCTGCCGGTCTACTGCAGCGCACCCTATAGGCTTCATGGCCGACATTTGGGGGTCGAAAAAAAGTTTTATTGTGCGAGCTATAAATGGGGCGGTTTCGCAAAAAGTTTCGCCGTCGATCCTCGGACAGAGAGCAAGAGACAGACAACAACAAAGCGCGTGAGCAAAGGGGAGACGTCACCCCAGCCGGCGGAGACATTGGCTGACGCGTCACTGCGTTCGCACTGTTGCTAGGGGAATCCCCTCCCCGGACGCGCCTGTCACACGGCGTTTTGATCAGCGCTTGTACGCGTCGTAAAACGAAGTTTGAAGCGAGCACACTGCTTAGAAGGTGGCAAAAAAGAAATGCAATGGGAGTGACGCCAACAAATACCAGCTGCGGTGGACAACAAAAGGAGCGACAGTGATCCAGTGCCGCTGCCAAGTTATAGCAAACATAACCGCCGGTTCGGTTAGAGCGCTTAATACAGTTAGCATGATGTGCAGGTAAAAGGCAAATAATTGATGCGCCTGCGGAGGACCAGCGTCATCTCCCATAGCGCGGTACCGCAGAGCTGCGTTCATTCTTGCTTTCGCCGTGTAAGCATGCTGAATCAGTCGTCCCCATAGCAACCTATCAAGCTGATATATTGACGACTGCGGCTTGCCAATTAATGGCTCACATCATTTCAAGCTCTGCCGGATCACTCTTCAGCTGTCGCGGCGGGTCACCAGCATAGGCTCCGCGTGGCTGAGCACAAGGATGGGAGGTTTCTTTACCGCGCATGGGTGCATTTGTTCCTCTGATGGAGGCAAAAAAGAAAAATGCTTGTCTGTACGAGGTTTAGGGGCAACCCAGAGATCCCCAGTGTTTAAATTAACCCGCAGCACTCAACTACGGCGCGCATCATAACTCAGGTGAACCCTTACTCTCAAGAGCCTGCGCCCCCCTGGCTAACCCTCTTTTTTATCGTTGGTGGCAAGACTCGATGCAATGACCACATACAATTTCGCGCGCAGTCGTTTTAAATTCCCGCACAATTCTTATGTATTGAATAGCATGGCGGAACAGTAGTATTTGCATTTGAAAACGTTGTTTCCAAGCCAAAAAATTTACACTCGGTTCTCCGGAATAAGATCTACGAGCTCGAACGCCAAAGTCCCCCCGCATACAAAGCGAAAAAGGACGCACTCCATTCTGCTGCCGGACATATTCAAGTGAAATCTTGTGCTCGAAATTGCCTCCTCAGTGGATGTGCTGCAGGGCGCGATCATGCAGGGCTATGTTTGCTCCTTTCGTGTAACTTCTTTTCTGCAAAACTTTGCAAATGGTACAGCGGTTGTAAGAGGGAGTTTAGAACACCACTTTGACATATGACATATCCCACGGGGGACCAACTGTAGCATACTGTACGAGGTTGCTGAAAAGAAATACAGCTATGTTCTATTTTGAGGCTCAACCGATGCTTCCTCGCGAACAACTTAGATCGCCAGCCTGGCGTTTGGCGGCAATCATTACCCGCTTCTATTCCTTCGCACAGAGGCAGCAAGAAAAAGAGAGCGGAATGAACAAGTTGCAGCCTTCTGCTAATCAGATGTCAGCTCATGCTCTCCTTCTTCCACTGAGACCGCCGAGAGACATTCAATTCAATTTCGTTCCTGTGATATAATGGGCGAACTATGACACCTTGCGCTTAATGTAAGCCCCCTGTTTTAGCTTCAGTCGGGTGGCAATTAATAAACTGACTTGCACACTCGTATACCTGCGTGTCCCTGCCATGAGGTGCCCGGGTATATAGATGCATTTAATGAGGCTTCAGCTTCCATTTAGCTGCCGCGGTGACTGTCTTTCAGGTGAATTCGAAAAGCAAAAAAACGTCGGTGCGTACGGGATGGTGCGTACGGTGCGTACGGGAAGTGGTCCAAGTTATCCCGTCCGGCTATAAGTAGCGCCAGACGGAATAGTACTATTAATAGTACTAGTACTATTAATAGTAATGTTAATATTAAGCGTGCCTGAGTGCGGTTCCGGCTTGTTAAACCGCGATGTCACATCCGGGAACTGCTAGTATAGAATGTATTTTTGGTATCAATAATATTTTTGTTATCAGGAACATATGTCCCTGCCATGAGGTGCCCGGGTATATAGATGCATTTAATGAGGCTTCAGCTTCCATTTAGCTGCCGCGGTGACTGTCTTTCAGGTGAATTCGAAAAGCAAAAAAACGTCGGTGCGTGCGGGATGCCGCTTCAGGTTAATTAAGTGGTCCAGGTTATCCCGTCCGGCTCTAAGTAGAGCCGGACGGAATAGTATTATTAATAGTACTAGTACTATTAATAGTAATGTTAATATTAAGCGTGCCTGAGTGCGGTTCCGGCTTGTTAAACCGTGATGTCACATCCGGGAACTGCTAGTATAGAATGTATTTTTGGTATCAATAATATTTTTGTTATTAGGAACATCACTTCATGTTCTTCATGACGTCTCAGCGTATACTGTTGCACATCGAGTTTTGTTTTTTGTTTTCTTTTTTATTATTGGATAGTCACGCAAGCCTGCGCCGCAGACTGAATTCCCTGTAATCATACCATCATACTTTCCACAAATAAAAACCAGGCTACCCCCCGATTAAGCATATTTACAGATTCCTCAGTATCCTCCCCTGTATGCTCTATATGTTCCCATCTTTCCTCCTTGTGGTCATGTGCTGTGACCCCGAGAAACGGCGTACAAAAAGAAGTCCTTCACGAAAATAGGCCTCGCGTTGGAATAGACTGTCTGATGGTAACCTTGCATCGTTCAAAACAGTTAAAGTGGAAATGTGGCGAGTTGGTTACTAACTACTACTACTAACTTACTACTATTACTATTAACTACTAACTACTACAACTTACTACTAACTCCATTTCTGGCGAACGTGACACTGGATGAAGAAAAGAGGAGACGAAACACACGCTAGGCTTCAATTTGGTTTATGCCATAAGAAAACAAGGAAACACGCATAGATGTACCTGGAACGAGAAGAGATCAACAGACACATTGCCGTGGGTGCGGGTGCACGCCGAAATTCATGCAGACGCGCATCTTGTTTAGGTCCTTTTCACAGATAGTGAGGTCTTCAAGGCCTCTGTGATAAACAGGGAGGGCGAAAATTGCCCGAGTGCACCGTCTTCGACGCTTTCAGCCAAAGGGATCAACTATTTCGAGGGAAAAAGAGGGGGGGGGGGGGGAGCGTCTCATGAGCATGCGTGATAGATTACTGATGCGTGCATGTGTCAGTGAAGAGCATGTCCTGTAATGTGGGCCGGCACTGTGCTTGTGCCTCAGTGATGAAATGGTGACAAGAGTGACTATGGAGATTGCGGAATCTTGTTTTCACGAACATATGTTTCTGTTTATCTGTTCTCGTTTCATGTACGCATATGCGTGGTTTCTTGTTTGTCGTGGCATAAACCAAGTTGAAGTCTAGCGTGTGTTTCGTCTTCTCTTTTCTTCGCCCGGTGTCATGTTCTGTAGAAGTATGAATTCATTGGTTCAACACAGGTCGCGATTGTCTCCGCCCGACCAAGAAATAAAATTCTAAGGAATACGATCTCCAATCATGGCTGTTTCATTCCGACGGACATGAAACCAACCAGCACCTGCAGAAAATTACCACGAAATGACCGTACAGCGCAGGATTTTGCTATTATCTGCGTTGCGGAAGTTTAATGCACCGGCCCAATGCTGGCAGCAACAGGGCAGACTTGGGAGCACACGGTATCTAACCCAAAGCGTGGCAGTAAAGCAGCCGCCGATAGTCAGGCAGTCGTTAAGAGCACTTTCTGCCATTCGGATTGGTTTTTGTTGTTACCTAGTATACTGAAAGCCGAGTGTATTGAGAAAACCTAGGCAAACACTGCCCTTCGCCGTGCATATTTTATGTTTCCCACTCACTACAGAAACTGTAGCCATTAGTCGGGCCATGTTTCGTATAGTGCCCAAACTGTTCCCTAGCACTGTGCCCTCTTTTTCTTCTTTCGTGCCAAACTTTTGTATTTGTAAGTGCCCTGTGTACCTTTGTCATGTTATTCCATCTGTCTGGTGGTATTTGTACAAATGAAATGTACGCCGATATTATGTATTTTGTGGTGTTATACACGGAATGAATAAAATGTAACTATTTCTTGATCCTTCCGCAATTGTTAAATCATTAACGAAAAATAAACATCTGTTCTAGCTAGAGAAGGTTACGAACAGTAGAAACTAGACATCGCCGTGATACAAAGCAATTGACAGACCTAAATGTTTAAAGCGTTAGAACAGTTTGCTGTCTCATTTGAAGTGTAATGGGGGGGGGGGGGGGGGGAGGGGGGAGCATGAAGGACTTGGTGCTTGACGTCGGTAGTGTCCACAGCATTAACTTTGATATGATCACACTTATTTCTGACGATGATGTCGCTGTTGCCCTTGTCCTCATGGCAAATTTTGTGAGTGAGTGAGTGAGTGAGTGAGTGAGTGAGTGAGTGAGTGAGTGAGTGAGTGAGTGAGTGAGTGAGTGAGTGAGTGATTGAGTGAGTGAGTGAGTGAGTGAGTGAGTGAGTGAGTGAGTGAGTGAGTGAGTGAGTGAGTGAGTGAGTGAGTGAGTGAGTGAGTGAGTGAGTGAGTGAGTGAGTGAGTGAGTGAGTGCTAAGGTAGCTCCTCAAGGTAAGCGGAAGATTTAACTTGCGCAAGCATAACTGTAGAAAGCTCTTCAGGAAACACAGTTAAACAACCAATCTCAACTCGCACGCATGCGACATTGGGTGGTGCTTTCGCTGGCGTCCACTTATCTCAATCACGGGAATCCCGCGTGGGTAAGCCAGCGCTGGGTACAGCAAACTGTTTTCTAAATCTGGTTTCTCATTTGCAGCTACTGCCTACGAAAAAGGACGGTATCGAGTCCAAAAAGTGTCCTTGTCATTTGAAGCACATTTGAAGTTGTTCAAATGAAACCTGAATGAAGGAAAGAAGTTTATGGTTCAGGAAGCAGTTATGCTTTTTAAAAATAAAAAGAAATCATCATGATCACAAAACTAAACAGCCATTTGTTTCAACAACATTAAGCATGGGCCGCTTCAGTGCAGCATGATATTAAAAACCAAATTTGAGCCAACCAAGACCAAAAGCGAGTTACCGTAGAAAACAGTTTATTAAGGCAACAAATACCTTAAAAAATTGGCCCCAGTCCACGCTGGGAATGTGGCTGGAAAGAAAGCATTAAACGACACCCACAACATTTGCCCATGCGACATCACTTGAATTCACACATGTAGCTCTACAAAGAGCGAAACCAGAGATTCTGCAGCCGTTAGCTGGAATTCGCAGGGGGTGGCGTCCCGAACGCAGCACCAGCGTCGGCCACGGCCGGGCTAGAGCGGCGGACGACGCCACCGCTGAAGCCCGGCGGCGAGTCGGAAGTGAAAGAAAACGGAGAGGAGCGTCTTTCGAAAGGTGAGACAGTGGAACCTAGCAATCCTGACGTGCTAGCTTGGGGCTACACCACCGCGCGACACAAGCGCAGACAACGAAACAATTCGGCATGTGAGCTTAGTGGCTCCCATTTATAGCGATTTAAACTAGTTAGTTTAGTAAGTTTGAGAATTGCGAGAAAGCTGAGGGAACTTTTATAACCGCTATTTATCAGAACCAGTTGCTACTTTCGCCTTTTGTAATACCTGTTAAAACACAACCGAATTGGCATTCACCAATTTAGAAATCGGAGTCCGATTCGTGGCAAGCAGTGCGCAAAAGATAGCGTTTCCCCAGCGGCCAGATGTCTGTATGTGGTTTGTACATTTTGTTTTCCCTCCCTGAAAACCAATCCTTAACGTATTTTGTCGTACGACCACTTAATTCCGTCGGGTGCGGTTACCCTGGAGGTGCTGTCGAACAAGTTAATCAAGCCGTGCGAAGGCACCGCGCAATGGACGTGAAGCTGCGCCAAAACAAGCCCAAAACAACCGTCGCTAAAGCAGACTACAAAGCCGTGCCGCCGACGCCGCCGCCGGCGAGCAGGCTCCGGCGCGCGGGGAATGCTAAGTAATCCGGGGAACGCCGCGCCATCTACAGTGTGCTCCGTGAGTGAAACCCTTCGTCTCCTCCTCCCCCCCTCCGCCACCGCCTCCACCGCGTTGGGAGTTTGTTGTCCCGCACCGTTGGCTGGTAGAGCTAGAAAGCTTTGCTTTAAAACTCAGTCAACCCAAGCACAGTGCGGGCCTTGGAGATATAGCTATCGTGTTTATTGACCCAATGCTTTCACTTTTGCATCACTGCACAACAGACGAAGCCATCTGCATGTGAACAATTTTCAAATGAAGGCAACGCTCCATATACGATATGCAAATATTACCACTGCAAAAGCTCTGCGGTTATTTTTTTTTTTGTCCTCTTTGCTGCAGACTGAAGTGTTGCTCTGTTTTCTTCCCTCCGGGAATGGCAGCTGGTGTGGCTGCCCCAAGGCCATGTATAACCAACTTGGTTTTCGAATTTCTCGACGAAACGAATCGCTGCGTTGTCCTTCCCCTGCTCAACAGCCAGCCCGAAGGAGGAACTTGAAGATCTCCTGGGTGAACACGTGGTAGCTGAGCAAAATGGCCTCGCTAATTCCAAGCCCAACAGATCTTGTTACCCAGTCCTAAGCAGCATCGCGAAGAAGTATCTATCGGTACCAGCATCTTCTCGGAAAGCGGAAAGGTTGTTTCCTAGCAGGGGCGCTCAAGAGGGGCACAACTCGTGCTTGAGGATATAAGTTCTGATATATTGATGCATAGCGAGCGACAACTGAAATAATTGGGGAAAAAAAGCATGAGCCAACTGCACGTGCTTTGCAAGGTAACTATGCGGTAATTGACACGGCCTACAAATAAAGCGAACGAAATGGACGCCGTTAAATAAATAGCCACTTTTTTTTTCTCTACTGCTTCTTTTGGTTTTTATGCGAGTTATGGACACCTCTTGAGAGCTAGGGAAGCAGGTGGGTCAGTGGGGCACAGCCACAGGATCTGGCAGAAGGTCGCGGCAGCAGCCTCGTCGCACCCTTTCACAAGCTCTTTATTGCAGCTCTTTATTGATCTCTTTATTGCAGTCATCATAATCGTGTGCTGCGGGGCCGGCTGCCCTGAACTGCCGCTTGCTCTACTCAAAGGCGCCTTCATCACAAGTGCTGTACGGCTGTTTTTCCGCGGATCCTTCGTACGATTGCTGGCCGCCGTGTATTGAGGTCCCTTTGGTGGTCGGTACAGAGGTTTTCATTCTGCGGAAATTCTCCCACACTCGCAGTCTTTTCACAGTTTAAGGCAATTATCTTGTCGTCGCTTTCATGTCCGAAGGGGGAGAACAGAGCGTGTGGGTTTTTTTTTTTTTTTGGTCATCCGTTTGTGAGAAAAAGCGTTGGGAGGGACGAAGAACAAAGCAAGCACACAGTGTACCGTCTACTTGTTTTGTCCTCGCTCCCTCCCAGCGTTTTTTTTTTGTTTTTTTTTTTCACTAAAAGGGAGAAGAGAGTACCAGATTTCGCATCCCGTCCAATACCTCGGCCATGCTACTTCTGTCCTTTGTGCGTGCGTGCATGCATGCATGCGTCCGTTCGTGCGCCTGTGCGCGCGTGTGTGTGTGCGTGTGCGTGTGCGTGCGCGTGCGTGTGTCTGTCTGTCTGTGTCTCTCTGTGTGCGTGCGTGCGTGCGTGCGTGCAAGCGGGTGAGAGCGCATGTGCACGCACCTTTAAATATATAATGACATATTTAACTGTGCCCATTTCGCCTACTTTTGTCGCTACGGTAAGGCGGGCCTTACCCTTCCCGTCTCGGCACCCGCTTTTTCCCAGGAGCTCAAACGTAAAGGCGTGAGCGTAACGCGAACAGCCCTTGGTGCGGTAATTGTTCATTATAAAATGCTAGTCGCCGATGGCTATATGCCGGACCAATCTGTCGCAGTGAACGAGACGTAATTGCACGAAGCTCGCGCGCTCGTTTTGCCTATTTGTGTCACTCGCATAAGGCTGGTTCAAAACTCCCCGTCGTCTCCATGACAGTTTTTTTAAGAACTAAAAGTGAAACGCTTTTGCGTAACCAGGACGGATCTCGGTCCGATAATTGTTTATTCCAAAATTATATTACGTCATTATACATAATATTATGTGTGCGTTCTCCAGCAGCGGCCTTTCCCAAAAAGGCAGCGTGGCAACGAAATTGTCTTTTTTTATATAATTTACTCTCGCGCAGTGCGTCGTATTAAACCTCCGCTCAGAGTGAGACAGCTCTGCACGCTGCTTCCGCGCTCTTCTCCATAACGTCCCCATTCGCCTGCAGCGGCCCGTTAAATTATTCGTCTGGGTTCTCCCGTTTTTAATAGGACGCAGGGCAAGACCCTGGGCAAGGCCTAACAGGAATGGCTCTCAACCGGGTTAATTATATACTGCATAGAACGTACTGCTGCAAGAGAAGTCTCGCTCAATCTAATTACAATGCTGAGTGCAAACTCCGAGTAATAATTAAAGTGGAGTCGCCACAGGGAACCCTGATGGTCGATATCACATTCCCAAGTTGGGGTGCTCCCTCGGCAGGAAGAATACATCATCCTGGGACCTGGACACAAGGGAAGCTGGGACGCAAATGGCACTCTTTCGCCAAAACTGTTCTGGCACTAGAACTGTTCTATCACTAGAACTGTTCTATAACAGCACTCCTTCAACAAAAATCTAGCCACCCTAGTGTAGTACTACGTCACAACCTCACCATGATCCAATAACCAACAACCTTAGTTTACAGCAGCTGTATACAACCTGACTACGGCAACCTGACTACGGCGAAAGTTCTCTCAACCACGAGGATGCTCATGGCGAGGATACCAAGAATCCCTGGGTCCGGACTGGCCGCCTCGGCAGTTTAAAGCTGGTAACGTTAAACGCGTGAACTGCGCTTAGCGACGGAAGCTAAGCTTTAATTTTTAAAGAACTCTTGGGCATGAAATGGGATATTATACGATTAACAAGGTTATAAGAAGAGATGAAGGCTTCTTTTGATTTTAATGGCGGGTTTATTCTGTGCTATAGAGGAAAAGGGGAGAGCATTTTGTTGGATTCTTCATTCACGGAGAGGTTGCAGGAACTCTGGTGGAATCCTTGTTGCATCTATGCTGATAAAGCTACACAAGACGTACAAGATGACGATACTACAATCCTAGAAACCAATGTCTTACTACGATGGGATCGTAGGCAGTTTCTGCGAGGATATCTAATGGTCAGTGAACAAGGGAACAGCGTGGCGCACCACGGTGATAAGAGACTGCTATAACGAAAAAGGATCAAATAGGCCAATTCGCATGGAAATAATGAGTCCGGCAACTTTGGAATAGGGACTGGGAATAGCCGAGGTCATACACTAATTGGGGTTTCCTATAAAATGACCACAGGATAATGAATATATCTTTTCGTAGACGAACAAATAGGAAATGGGTACACAAAAGCCCCAACTGTATAATTAAAGCGAAATCGACCTCCTCCTAAAGGGAAATCCGGACACTATGTCGGACGTTGAGGAACTTGGCAAGGTCAAGAGAAGACGTCACAGTTTGATTAGGTACAGAATACGGCTAGATCTCAAACTGGAATGAATGAAATGAATGAAAAGGTGCAGGAGGTTAGGGTACTCTTAAAGAACCAATTAATAGTTTTAACCGGAGAGAATGAAGACTTCGCAGACAAACTAACTGACAACCTAAGGGCGGTAATCACCGAGCCACAAAAACAAGTTTTGTACATTCATACCTTCAACATTGCAAAGATTGAAGAAACGTTAAAAAAAGGAAGAAGCTTAACCGGAGCTAAGAAGAAGCTAGCTCTCGGCAAGAAATGTATGCACTCAGAGACGAAACAATTAACTTTACGCACAACATGCACGATATTTACTAAGTAGTGAAACGGTTCTATACTAAGCTGTGCGCTATTAAGGTTAGCCCAGAGGACAGTACTGAACGTACCAAATGGGTTCGCGAGGTCCTATTAATAAGGAAAGAGCACGAGAAAAAGGCGCTGAAATGCATAGGAAAAACAATACGAGACGACGGAATAACTGAGTTCACATAAAGGACAAAAGAGACACTTTAGCAAAAAAGCTTGCAAAATTATTTTCACAATGTCTCGTGTCCTTAAATGTGCCGCTAGTTTAAAGTGATGCCGTTATAATTCTTATCCACAAGAAGCGTTATGTCAAAGAGTTTAAGAATTACCGGTCCGTCGTTCTACTCTGCGTTTTATTCAAGCTGTTTAGTAACGTAATAGTAGCCACATATGCGATAGTCTTGATAACCAACTACCAAGGCAACAGTCTTGGTTTATTAAAGGCAACTCAACAAATGATTGCATTCATGTTATCAATCAACTAACAGAAAAAGCAGCTGGGCGGCCGCTTTTCTGATGGAGGCGAAAAGCAAAAATGCCCGTGTGTACGAGATTTCGGCGCACGTTAAAGATCCCCAGGTGGTCAAAATTAATCCGGAGCCCTCCACTACGGCGCGCCTCATCGCCTGCGTTGCGTCGGCGCGTTAAACCCTACAATCAATCAATCAATCAGAAAAAGCAGCTGGTTATAATAATGTTTTTCTCAAGGCATTTATAGATTACAAAAAAGCGATTGGTTCTCCAAGCACCGTCCTAGTACTGGAAGCATTGAAAGACCAGCGAAGAGAGGAGAGTTGCACAAGACATTTGGAGCCCATATACGAAAGATGTACGAGCAGGGTAATCTTGCCCAAAGGGAGAGAAAAGTTCTCAATCAGAAATGGAGGGCGACAGGAAGACACTATCTGGCCAAAATTGTTTACAGCCTGTCTACAAAGCTTATTCGGTATGCTTGACTGGTCATTAAGGAACGAAAGACTGTGGATAAGCGAAAAATATTGGAGCCAATTGATATTTTCAGAGACAACCTTGTCTTGTTCAGAGAGTATGAAATACACCTGTGAAAACTGCGTCAGGACCTGCATTCACACCTTGGCCGTAGGGTTAGAGATAAACGGGAAGGAATCGGAAGTAATAATAAGTATACGTGCACGAAGCACCATTTGCAGCCTAGGTAAGGCATTGCTTGAAGTTTACAAATAAAACTAATTCGGGCAGGCTTTCAACGTTGATTACAACCACTAGAAAGAAATTCAGCGCTAATTGCTAAGGGCTGAGGTGCACTCGAGTAGCACTCTCAAATAAAAAATATTGGGCTACCTCTGTCACTAAATAGTGGTATGCAACCAATGCATATTGCCGCGGGGTGACTAATGGGGAAGAATCATAGCACCTTCATAAACTGGAAAGAAAACTCGGGTTAGCCCAACGAAGCCTGGAACGAAGGATGACAGCAGTTGCGCTCACGGGAAGGAAACGAGCACCTTAAATCGGGGAACAAATCCGGGTGGACGATACCATATAGTTAATATTGAGAAAAAGAAACGGACTTGGGGAGGGCATGCAAGGCGACAAACCACGACCGGGGGACCACCAGGGTAACGGAGGGCTGCCCGGAAACTGATTAGATTGCTTTGTTGACGCCATATCTAAACTCGACGGCAGGCGTAACGTTATGCGAATGCGCGATTTGGCTCTATAGCGGCCGTGTTCGGTAACAGAGGGCTACTGAACAAGCAGTGTCATCTCTCTGCGTACGAAGGAGTTCCCGGTCAGCCATCCGGCGGCCGCTGGCTTAGAACGAAAGTTATGCATACTCCGTTTTGAGTTATGAAAAGCTCTGAAATTCCTAAACGGCAATTTTTTTTACAATTCATCGCTTATCTTTTTTTATTCATAAAAGACTAGCACTAACAACACATCTTTAGAAGAGTTCTACTTGATACTGTTGTGCCAGAGCGCCCGGCCCAAATTCGTTGCACGGGGCGACGCGCCGACAGCGGGGCCGATTCACGCCTCGTAGAAACCAGACCAAACCACCCGCGGAGGACAGGCTGGAACATGCAGCGCCGCAGAGTCGCCTCTCCTTTTGCCTCGCGGCGGCTCGGCCGAATCATGCATCGGGTGAACGACCGGCGACCGACATGCTGCTGCTTGCCTGGAGGCGGCGTCGCGGAGACGGCGTGGGCGTCGCCCTCCCTTTCCCCATCGTGGCGGCTCGGCTTACACAACCGCTTCGCTTCCATTCGTCGGATTTCAAACTTCGGCCAGTGAGAGTCCTGATTCGAGCGATTTAAACTTCTCGGGGCCACAACGGACTTCGGGGGTACAAAAACCCGCCCGGAGACACTTATCGTCGGCATTCTTGAGAGGTATTCTTCGCCGGTACTTTTCGGAGGCACCGAGTGGAGAGGTGATGTCGCCTTTGTGCGAGCCATGTAACGCTTTAATTGCCCTTGTACATACTGTATATAAATGTTGCTTTAACTTTTCGTCGGCTCGAGAACTTCATCGCGATAGCGGACGGAGCAAGGCAACGCCGCTACACCGGTGACTGCTCGGATGGCCAGTCGCAACAGTCGTGGCTGCGGTGAGAGAGCCCAGTCCCAAGAGTGGTGAGAGCGTCGGGATGGCTGATTCCCAACAACGGTGACAAGCTGGGATGCGAGTCACAACACTGGTGACTGCGGTAGGATGCCCAGTCCCAACAATACCCAACATTTAATAATACTTAGAGTCTGAATAGTTACAATGCAGAAAGTATAACACAGAGAAAGCACATGCTGTACAGAAATGGATAAAGTCACGCTTTTTGGCTTTTTTAAAATATTGTTGGTCCATACATCTCCCAGCAATGTTGTGTCGATTGCTAAAGGCAAAAAGTTACAATCTCTCTGGTCTCGAAACTTGAGCACTGGGCGTTCAGGTAATCCCATTGGAGGGACAACCATAGTTTTTTATTCCTTTGGGGGAGAGAGGGCCAACTATTCTTTTTTTTTCAATCTGGATTTGAGGGCGTCAACAATACTTCTGGCGAATTGGTCAGAGTTAGGTGAAGAAAGAAAAAACCAGAAAAAAAAAACTAATATGGAGGGAGAGTTAGTGCGATGAAATCTGGATAAAGGTGAGCAATAAAGACTCCAAATGGACGCACTTTTTTACCGCTCAACACAGTACCCCCCGGCTAAAGCTACAAAACAATAGTACGGACGGTCAAAGTAGTCACAGACTAAAGAAATGTGATATTAATCGGCACAAGAAAATCTTTTGGCACTGTTCCCGATCAAATCATCGAAGAAAATGCCAAAATAAATCATTATATCTAGAAGAATTTGCCGGTAGGAAGGAAGGAAGGTGATAAAAGAAAGGCAAAAACATTTACCAGACTATCCTGAACGTAGGAAATGGGGAAATGAGAAAAACTGAGAACGCAGTGTTACATTGCCAAAGGTGTGCCAATGCCGGCCTTTGTCATGTCGGGGTAGCGTAGTGAACGGGTGGCTTGCAGGAGAATTTCCTCCGTCCCGAAGGCTCAAAGCCAAGAGCAAAACTTCGATTGTTTTATTCATGGCGAGTGGAGAGCCGCGATGACACAGGAAGCAGCACACTGGCGTGCTTACAGCTAGAACGGACACAGCAACGTCATTAGCGGTGGCCCAAGACGCACTACTGGGCGCTCGTGGGAAGCGCTAACCAGAAGTCATAACGGTCAAAATCTCGCGTTTGGCCTGTTGCGCAGGGCACCAAAAAATTGGGCCCATCTCCCTGCGAGGGGGACTCGAGTAAATGCGTCGCATAGGGGGTGGGTGTATTGCGTTAACGTTTAGTGTTTGGGGAGTTGGTGGTAGTGAATGCGTTGTATCAGCAGCTTCTTGACGTAGTTTGAATGAGCCAAGGATATAAGGCGCGTTCGTAGCCTTTGATTCTGTGTCGGTTTTGTGGCGCAGTGGGAAGAGCACCATGTACCTCGCGTTCCGCCCACAGGTAGTGAATGCGTTGTATCAGCAGCTTCTTGACGTAGTTTGAATGAGTCAAGGATATAAGGCGCGTTCGTAGCCTTTGATTCTGTGTCGGCTTTGTGGCGCAGTGCCGCTTTCTACAAGGCGTTTAAGGGTGACATCAGCCCGGTCCTATGTAGAGTTTACTCTGAGGCGTACCACAAAGGTGTGCTGCCACCTTCTTTTCTCGTGTCGCACACTGTGTTTATACCGAAATCGGAGGAGGTTGCGAAACTCAGGCAGATCCCTGGGTATCGTCCTATTAATCTGACAAATGTCGATTATAAGGTTTTAATGAAAATATTGGCAGGCCGCTTACAGACTGTCATAAAGGACCTGGTAGGGCCGCATCAAACGTGCGGGATCAAAGGGCGGTCGATAGTTACAAATATTCATACTGCCCGAAGTGTTCTGGAGTGTTGTGACGCCATGCAAGGGACTTTGGCAATGCTCCAGGTAGACATGGCTAAAGCCTTCGATCAGGTGTCGCACGAACTTTTGTTAAATATGTTGGAACACGTGAATGTTGGTTCTGTTATTCTCAATGGTGTGCGCATGGCGTACACTGGGTGTTCTACTAGGCTTGTTATTAACAAAACGATCGGCGCACCCGTTCCTGTTCAACGTGCCGTTCGTCAGGGTTGCCCATTGTCTCCGTTGCTTTTTTGTTTGTACATTGAAGCGTTTTGTTTAAGTGTAATCCGGAGCAAAGACGTCAAAGGGTTTAAACTTCAGTCGTGTGAAGTGCGGGTGTTAGCTTACGCTGACGACATTGCTCTTTTTTGTTGTTGATAGGAGAAGCATAAGCATTGCTGTAAACACCTTGAAATGTTTTAAATGCAGAGCATTTCTTAGCCTCGCCTCTTCCTGCGTCGGACGGCGTCCACAGCTCCGCGTCCGCAGCAGGTGCGCCTCTCCTCCTTCCCTCCTCTCTCTCAAAAGCAGCTGGCGCGCGCATGCGTCGTAGTCAGCCCGTTCGCTCCGTCGCGGTCTCGGCGTAACAGGTGCGTGATAGCAGCGCGGTGGGGCGTGGACGGGCGCGCGCTGCTTGCGCATGCGCGCTCTCCCCCACCGTACTGCTCTCCCTCTACTGCGCGCGCTGCAAATATAAAGCGGCTAGCGGTCGCTCGTGCTTCAGTCACTGCGTTGCTCCTTCCTTCCTTGGTTGACGCTCGCTCCACCCTAACGCGACTTTACTCTCCTCTCTCTACCCCAAACCAACACCAATGCAACTACGACCCAACTACCCACCCTAACGCAACTTTACGCGGCGTTAACGACCCCCAATGCTCTGCATTTACTCGTGTTCCCCTCGCGGGAAGGCGCGGGAATTTTTTTTTTGTAAGTACAGTGCCAGTGGTGTTAATTGGCAGAAATGTGTTGGTTTCTTGCATGGCCAGTCGGACAGTATGCCTAGTGTTTTCGAGTGTATCAGCTGGCAGACGACGCCGGTGAAGTACTTGGGAGTGCCCCTCGAGAACTATGTAGACAGCGACCCTTATTGGCGCAGTCAAACAGTCGAATTGCGTGAAAAGGCCGAGAAATGGAAGGGTAGCGGACTTTCAATATTTGCTAGGGCATCAGTGTGTAATGTGTTTTTAATTAGCAAACTGTGGTACGTTCTACAGGTGTTGCATTGTTTGCGGGCACATGTACAGGCCTTGCACCGAGTTTTTGCTGTGTTGATTTGGGAGTCGTCATGGGAGAGAACAAGCCGTACGAACCTGTTTCGGCGCGTGCGTCTTGGTGGCCTGTCATTATCGCATCTGTTTTTGCGTCAAGTGGTAAATCGTTTTTTGTTTCTTCGGGATGTGAAGGACTCCTTTTTGCGCACTGTGTGTCAGGTGAAGTTGGCCAGAGCGCTTCCTGATTTTGTTGTAACGTCAGCTTCTTTATCTTTTGGCGCAACGAAAGGCTACTTCCGTGAGGTGGTACAAGCCACCATGTTTTTGCGTGCACGCTTCACGCTAGAGTACTTATCTAGTGTGACGCGTAAAAGATTGTATAATGACCTCGTTGATTCCGTACTTCCCGTTCCATTGTATAGATCGCTGTACCGTGTAGGGCCAGGACAGGATGTGCTTAAGCGTGTGAAACGTATGGCGATTGGCCCATTGGTTAAGACGTTTTTCTTTAAACTTCACTCGGGCGTCCTTGATGTGAAAACGTGGCAGAAGGAAAAGGGAATGTTTCTGCCGGGTGGGGTGGACTGCTACCCGTGCAGAAAACCCGAGACTGTAGAACACGTGTTTTTGGACTGCTGGGACGGGTTCTTCTTTTGGGACGTGCTTCAGCGGACCCTCAAAAAAGATTTCCCCCTGGACGCTCACGGCATTAGGTTTTTACCTATTGAGAGTGACGAAGTACCTTACGACCTCGTGATGGTCATGGCCCTACATGCAATTTGGAATTCCCGCATGGCCATACGCCATAGGGACGTTGACGCTAAATGGTCAAGAGAATATTTCGGTGATTCAATGCGTATGATTATTGAAGTGTGGAGGGCTCAGCCTGAGCCTCCAGAGTGGTTGCCTGTGATGGAAACACTGACCAACCTCAAACAATTTTAATCGTTTTTCTGCTGTCAAGGTGATGACTAGCAGTTTTATCGTTGCAGTTTTTTGTTTGATGGTGCTTGTTTTGTACTGAAATATTGCAATAAAGAAAAAAAAAGGCTTTGTGGCGCAGTGGGAAGAGCACCATGTACCTTGCGTTCCGCCCGCAGGGTCGTGGTATCGAAACCAGGCGCCGGTAAGTATTATTTTTTTATATAGTGTAGGGGGAGGGGTGCGGACCTGTTGTTGAGAGCGAGGAGGGTAGCGTGATGCGGGAGAGGAGGAGTGGGGGAGAGGGCGCACCTGCGCGCTGAGCTGTTGCGGACGGACAGCGGACGCTACATGTGAGTTAAAGAAATGCTCTGCATTTAAAAGTACTAACTCACAAAACACCCTCCAACGGCCCCGTGATGGAAGCCGGCGCACGCTGTACCGTAGAGAGTTCAGGAAAGGGTTTAACATACGTTATGCTCAAACACACACGCGCAAAAGCACTCTTACCGAGCGGGAGAGGCGATGAGTCAGACGCCGCCACCTTGAACGGCCGCTCCGGCAAGATCCTGGATGTTCGAGGGGGTTCTGGCCACGCCGTATTCTCGAAATCGCATGAGCGAAACAAGTGGTCTTCTTCTCTCAGCATAAGTGCTATGCGAAAAAGTATCAAGACGCGCCGTGGCGCAGTCGAAGCCAGCCCTCCACGTCAACACACGCACACACACAGTGGACTTGTAACAACGGAAAAAGGGCGGTGAAGGGAACAGAGCGTGAGGTGGTGTGCCCTGGTTTAGGGTTTGGTTAGGGCTTTCAGGTGAGTGCATCACAGCCAGAAAGCGGCTGACTCAGATTCATATATCTCTAACCCAAACACGTGAGGACCATGGACAACGAGAATAGCATCAATTCAACTGCAGTGCAATTGCTATACTCTGCAATTTAGCGGTGGCTTCATTTGTGTTTAGACCATAGCTAAGCGTGCACTCTAAGAAAATCCTGTGGTTCAACTTTGCCACAGTGCACTAAATTGACCGATCCATACGCTTTACGATGAAATTTAGACGAATCAAGATGTTGCGCAAACAATTTGCCTCAAAAGTTTCGTTTCGGCGGTGGCACCAAGCAATGCAACCATGACGTTTTGCTTGGCGCAGTGTCCCAGTGAAGGTCACAGCTTTGAGTCAAATGGATGTAGATCGGTGCCATTCGCCGATTTGCTTTGTTGGCGGCGTGGATAAATTAGTCACTCGTGTGCATTGTGGTTAAGCTAAGCCACGGGATTATTTTGGAGTACTCCCTTGTGAGAAATGAGTGCCAATTATTTTTCTTTAACCCAGATGGGACTGTAATGCTAAGCGAGTACAGGTTTTCAGACCAAGAACGGGAGTGTGATATTGAGAGAGAACCGGGGTGAACGCGTGTTCACGCTTAAGTTTAACTGCGCACTAACACGCATGAGAACTCATAGTATGAAAGCATGCTTGAGTGGAACTATTAGAAATGTGGGAGTAGCTACGATAATCTAAGTAATTCTGCTAGCAAACATAAGATACAGTGATACCAAGGAACTGCAGTAAACTGCTTCGAAGTTCAAAAGTACCGGAGCCAGAACGTACTCATGAGTGATGACATGCTCAAGGGTACGCACGTGTCATTGAACCATGTGGCAATATTCTCCGTATAAAAAATTAGTAGTGGCTTAGCTCTGCTATGCCAGGATATACGTAGCGTGAGCTAAGGTTCAGCAATCCAGTCCAATCCAGTCCAGTCCAGTCCAATTCAGTCCAATTCAGTCCAGTCCAGTCCAGTCCAGTCCTGTCCAGTCACTGCTCCTCGCGCATGCTCAGCACGGGTCTTCACGAGCCACGTGAAACGGCTATCAAGCGGCTCCGGTGCAGCATCAGACTTGGCAACTGCGCAATTGAGGCGCACACTTGGGCACGCGCCGGCGCCAGTGTGTCTGCTGCGGCTATGAGACGCAACACAATCCAACACAATCAATTTTAATCCAATCCAATCCAAATCCTAGCCAAGCCAGGTTAAGCCAAGCCAATCCAATACAATCCAATGTCCCTCGCGCTTGCTCAGAACGGCCCTTCACGGCACACGCGAAACTGCTCAACCTCGGCCAGTGTAGCTTACGCTATAAAACAATGTTTGCCGCGAAGCCCATTGGTACCAGAGTGGAGAAGAGGTGGTGCAGCGCAAACTAGCACGCGCGCTGTTTTGGCAACGCAGGGTATCGGCGGACACACGCCTCGCTCACGCCACGAAAAACGTTTCACTCAGGGACGCACCGGCATTTTTTCGCTCGCTGGATACGCGGTGTGCCGCACAGGGTAGAATCGGGGCGGTTGTTTGCAAATGCAGCCGTGGGTGACACATTGTTATTAATTACTCCCTTTACGCGCTGCGATGGCTCCGCTCACCGCAGGAAGACTGAGAGAGAGAGAGAGAGAGAGAGAGAGAGAGAGAGAGAGAGAGAGAGAGAGAGAGAGAGAGAGAGAGAGAGAGAGAGAGAGAGAGAGAGAGAGAGAGAGAGAGAGAGAGAGAGAGAGAGAGAGAGAGAGATGTTCACGTGCATTACTCGCGCTAAGGTAGCTTACTCAAAAAACCATGGTTGTTGGCAGAGCGATTGCATGGTCCTTGGTATGGGAAACTGCTCACACCATCGCATCAATAGCATTCAAAGGAAGGTTTTATTCATTTCACCGCGTTGTTCTGTCTTTATTAGCTACTCGTTCTGAAGCTTGCGTCTAGAGCTACGCAAGAGCTATGCGGAACTGAAGTAACGTCTACCTGCATGATTCTAGCCCAGCTGTCTCCTTGTGGCGAACGCGTTAAGTAATACTGCGGCAACAGCACGTGCTCGGTCACAACATTACTTTTATTAAGCCGCATTTTAGGGCAGACGTGATTTGCTTTTCCCGTAAAGAAAAGGTATTATATGCTCTTTTACTGAACGGCACCTCCTATATACAGCTTAGTTCCGTTCCCTTTATTCCCTTTTATGGCAAGTGTCCATGCTTCAGCTAGTGATAATAATTGAAGTGAATTCAATACTTTTTTTTCTCTTCACAAACCTGCGGCCTACGCAGACATTCTTCAATTACAGCTCGTCGCAATGATAACGATATCTATTCGCTCGGCGGACAGATTGAAGCTAAAACAAAGCTGCGAACCATCGAATCTTGATATTTTAACAACCGAATCACGTTAAGTGACCTAAATAGGCGTGTCTAGTCGCATTCGAACTGTTTGTACGACATCAAAATCACTGTGCATTACTGAATGCATAAAAAGGTGCGAGGACACGAGTACCTAAATTAAGGTTGCACTTTAGAAAACGTTGATGATACGGAAAATGGAAGTGGACGTTGCAGTTTATCGGTTTTTTTTTTTTATTATTATTGCTCTAAAGGCCCTTGCGGGCATTACATATGGGAAAGGTGGGCGGGGAAAAACAACAGCATTGCACAATGCACTCTGAACAGCAGAGAAGTACTACATTCACTGGAGTGGTTACATAAGACGCACAAGAACAGGAAACTGAGCACAGAAAAAACACGTGGAAATGGGAAATAATAAGATGTGTTACAAAACTCCACTTAGGAGAACAAATGCCAAAATAAAAACACGAGTGGCTGACACGCAAGCCCGCGAGCCACCACAATAATCTGAAAAACAGGCATTCAACATTGGGACAAAACCTGGGGATATGACAGAACCCATCCACTAATTATTAAGCTCGCCTTTATCAGGCAGAAGCGTGACGTCTCGGTAAAGGCAAAAAAAAAAAAAGAAGTCTGAAAGGGAGTGACATTAGCTTTTCAGGGGATTTTTCAGGAACGGCACGCAGAAACCAGAAATCTCTTCGAGAATTTGTGAGCAACCATAGAACTGACGTTTTAACTGTGAAGTTAAAGGTACCCTGCAACACTTTCCTCAACTTTTTTCGAAATCTGAAATGCTTGCACAATGTAGTCAGCCAACACATTCAGTACTTAGCCTTGGGGGGTCGCGAAGTACCTCAGCCGAAAATTACTGCTCTATGCCCATCAGATAACTTAGAAACGGGCTCAAAAATTGTTTTTTCTCTCTTTCCCGGTCTTGGCGTTCTTCGACCGCTGGAATTACGTAATTACAGCGGGATAGCAGCTATTGGCCGGCTTTCCTTCAGTTGCAGCAATGAACGCACCCGATAGCCACTTTAAACAGAAAGCCACAAAATCAAAGCAGAAACAGAAGGCACGTCTGCTGCAACGAGCAAATCACGCAGTGCCGCTCCGTGCGGGCGATAACTATAAATTTCGCAGTGCTTCCAAACGCAAAGGAAAGTGTGAAAGCGTTTAGCGGAAGTGTTGCAGAGTCCCTTTAACGCAACGCCGAGGGACCGGGAGCACGTCAGAAGACATTAATACTAGCCCCACACATTGCATTTATACTACTTCAGCTTAACATCTAGAATACCGCACAATGACATCTCCCACGACAAAAGCAATACGTGGAACTGTCCGCCCTCCAGCATCATATTAACATAAGAGCTACACTGTGCGCGAAAAGAGAAACCTGTATAACGTCCCATCCAGTATTCGTATGCGACGGCATTTAAACCGACCAATCAACGTGTCCGGCTTCCTGTCCCCAAACGCTTGTATCCCCGCGGAGGGGCGCCGCTGACATTGGCTGACACATTTGTATGACTCAATTTGGCCCGTGTGCGAATTTTCGGGCGTTGCAGACGATGAAGTTTGCTTCGACCGCAGAACCCCATTGTCTTCATTACCAGTGTTCGTTTTGTATAAAGGGTGAGGGCCTTTGAAACATCGAACACTACTGTTGCGAATCGTTTCATTTCTGTTAACTGCAACACGTAGTAATGCATGTATATCTCTTTAAATGAGACAGGCTGAACCAATTTTTAACGAAAGCGCACCTCGGCTAGCACTTTACTTTTGCGCATAAATTTTTCGCCTGTAGACCTACCTGTTGTTTGTAAAACATGGAGTGAACTGTAGGCAGTAACCTCCCCTGTTCTGCGCAAAATTGAGTAGCCGCTATAGTTGAAGGATCTATTGGTAGCGCCAGGCGCACACGGTATTTTTTATGCTGCCGTTTTTCGCAACGTTTTATTCTTTATATGGCGCTAGCATTTCATTTTTGTGTGTGCATGTTATCTTCATGGAGAAAAGAATACTCCTTCTAACTGCAGTCGCTACGGACGCCAGCACCAATGCATTTTGTTACTTGACGTTGGGAAGTAGACCTATAGATCGTCCTCACAGCACGCCAGAAACATGCGGTGGCGCTAACATCGCTGTTGACTGCAGTTAAAAGAACGCAAAAGCACATCAAAATGAAACACAAGCGCAACAAAAAAAAACATTGCAAAAAAACATCGGGCTTCAAAAAGGCAGTTGTGGGATAAATGCGTAAGACGTTATGCTGTACACCGAACCATTTTAAATTGAGCTTCACTACTATATCAAAATGTATTGCTGGGAATGCATTCTTAATGGAAATATAGACAGTCTCATATAAAGTAGAAAGGCCCCGGTGCGCCCTTTAATGAGTAACCCCCATAAGACCTCATGTATCCATGTGGAGCGCTGTGTACCAAACTCTCGAAAGTCGGACTTACTACTATACCCAGATGCATTTGCTGGGTAGACATTTCTGGTGCCAACATAAGCACCCTGGTATGAAAGTATGAAGGGCTTAGGGCATAAATCCTATTATAAAGTACTGCCATAAGACCCCATGTGTTCTCGCTTAACACCGACCTCCTATAAAGACGGCTTCACTACTATACACAAATGAATTGCTGGCGAGACATTCTTTCAGGCCTCAGCGTCACAGACGGGTTCTCTCGTTGGGCTCAGTGGCGTTCCTGCAAGGCCGAAAGGGGGGGGGGGGGGTCGAAACCCTTCTCCCAGAGGTCCGTCGACCCAACCCTCCTCCCCCTTTTTCCACAGACCCGACAACCGAACTTGACCTAGCGAAGTTTGTAGCCTCAGGAGCTTCTATTGTTGGAAATTCTTAGTTAAATCTCGAAAAAGAATATTGTTTAACTCTTCCGTTACCGCGGGGAAATTGGCCGATGTTTAGGGTCCATCAAAATATTTTTTTCAGCTATAAAAGTTGGTTATGCACTAATTACAGGCCCACAAAATGCAGATTATTCAACGCCGTTTCCAATAACACCAGTTTTTAAAGTGTTTTAATATATCATAGTAGCGAAAAAAACTATTAAAATCAAAACTTTTGTCAAAATGTCGAAAAAATGATAAAAAAGGAGTTATGTATAACAAACCACCGGTAGTAAAAAAAATTAGAGTATACATTTTGTAGGAAAATATTTCAAAAACACGCCCTATAAAAAATGTCAATGTGCGCGGAACAGTTTTTCAGATATAAAGAAATGTTAGCACGCGCGGTGCTTGCGTCATGCGGTGAAGCCCAACCTCCCATTCAAAACGTGCTTTTTGTGCCTGCCCTAAGCAGCGCTAGTATTGAACCAAAAGTGTAAAACATAGGTATATTAGTCTTTTTTGGTAAGATGACATGTCATCACCCCGATACAAAGGGGAAACCAATAGAAATCATCATCAATCATCATCATCAACGTGCATTTTTGGGTGGTTCAATGGAAGAAATCTGGCGGTTTCACCAATTTCCCCCACATAACGTAAAAACATCTTGTCAATGACTGACTTTGCATTTAAAGACAGCTCAGTATTTGGGACAAGCACGCGATGCGGAAAAACATACATGAAGTTGAAAACGGAACTCCGTGGTTGATGCTTGTTGACGTTCACGGTCAGTTAGCTCTCAAAACATAAAGTTGAGCTTTATTATCATCTTCTGACTCGCAATTGTAGCCTTGCTTGCAGGGATTAGGTGCGATGCGCTAGAATCGTGCCGTGCAAACTTTGGCCGAGTAGCTGTTGCGCGATAAAAAAGATCAGCACAATGAGCCTCTTCTGTTGCAGCGGCACCTAAAATTGTTGAAATGAAACAGTACAAAAATTTATCGGAGACTCCGCCCGAATAGATAGTTCAACTAAGCAGCAACACTAGACCCTACCCTCGTATGGAAACGAAACTGGAAGGCGAACAGCTGGCAGTGTGTAAGGCCGGTTTGAAGCACTGTCCTCGTCGGAACAGATATCTGGCGACTGGGTGTGATCTTTTGACTTGAATCTGAAGTTCTTATCGCAGAAATCGGGTTAGCGTTCACTAAAATCTGGAGCAGCATGCTTTGTTCGAGGATCAGTCGCGGACGCTCAAGGCGTCATGGCAGGCAGCCTTGAAGTTGGGTAACTGCGTAGTAGCGCTAAATATGAATTTCGCGATGCAGAAACGAAACCGAAACTGTTGTAAACTGCTCGCGAATGGTCCTGGGGTAAGTAGAACTACCACACAACTTGGAACAACGTGCGTAAAGGCAATAAAACTGCCTAAAATCATAAAGTAGCTTTGCAAAAGCAGAATGCTTGACATTTTCAGCCGATTTCAGGGATTATTACTGTCAGACTGCAAACCTGACGTGTCAGAGTGCAAACCTGACGATTGAAAGTCGTTTGCTCGTTCATCATTCATGCCCTGATAACAAAAAACAAACGCTGATACAGAATAATTACGAGTGGCACACATTCTTCGTTGGTAGCAGTGACGCGCGATGACCACGCCCCTTTTCCACACCCAGGTCATTCAAACGCATGTCAAAAATCCCGTTTTTGTTGTAAAAATGAAAACAAAACTTATTTTAAAAGGCCACTTTCTGATCTAACTCCAAACAGCCTTACTTGTTCGAGCAACACCCGGAACGCTATAAAAAGGCGCTTCCAAAGTATCGTTCAAATTGAACGATTTTGAATAGGAGCGGTAACGAAAGAGTTAACTGATATTATAAAATAAAATAAAGAAAACAGGAGCACGAACTTTTAAGAGTACGTACCAACTTGCGTATAACTTGAAGCAGGTTAAGAAATAGAAAGAGAAAATTTCTTAATGACAGAAAAAGTGTCCGTGGATAGGATATTTCTGATTGCGTAAGAATTCCTGGGGGGTTTAAATCAACCCGTAGCCTCCTCCCCCCTCTCCCCCTACGGCGCGCCTCATAGCCCATGTTAAACTGCAATTACAATGTTTGTAGGTCCACATTATACCACTTTTTGAACTTTTGTGCGCACGTGCAGTCACAAGATTTCAATCATTCGTCGGCTTCTAAAAAATGTACTGTGAAATTTCCCATAGGTTGGAACTCAGTATTGTCGATCTTGCCTTGTGACTTCAAATCAAATGTAATATGATGAGATCGTATTTATTTTATTTTATTTGAAAGCTAAAACAACGTTTTTTTTTCAATATTTAGCACAGTACGAGCTGAAATAACCCACCCTCTCCCGTTAAATAAAAAAGGTTCGGTTTTCCTTTATCTCTCTCTCTCTCTCTCTCTCTCTCTCTCTCTCTCTCTATATATATATATATATATATATATATATATATATATATATATATATATATATATATATATATATATATATATATATATCGCACCAGACCGGTATTCATGGAGGTCCTGGGTTCGGATCCCACCTGGCGGGCATTTTTTCTCCACTTTCTTTCTTTCCAAATTCTTTACCTGTTTCAATGACCTACCACATCCTCCCCTTTGCTTTCCGAGGTCTTCTTGACTGCCAACTCTTATTTCTGTCTTATTTTCAACGAGCCCCTTATTTCCCATTCTGATTCGCTATATATATTATATATATATATCGCCTGAGTTTATAATATCGTAGCAAGGAAAGCGGCAACGTTTCGTGCGCAGCCAGGAAAACCAGCGCGAACAGGGATAGCAATGATGTCGTGCTGAATAGGGTTCCAGAAATAGGGGTAATTTGACTACTCAGCGCAAATTTTTCCAACGTATACTAACAGATTTTGTTCATTTGCAGGTAGATCGAATTTTAGGAAACATTCGCATCCAGACGCATTTCAAGTTTCAGCTCTATCTTTGTTCCTCGAAAGTGGCTTTGGCGTGCAAACCATATTTTACACTCGGTAGGCAGGTGAACAGCCCTTTTGGTATATCGTATAGCAGCGAATAATGGTCAACTGTACGGCAGGTTTTTTTTTTTTTTTCTTTCTGCAAGGCATTCAGGAACCCTTTAATTGTATTTCTTTGCCACCCTGATGTCCCATCATCGCTTCCTTCCCATTCTACTTCCAAACACGGGTTCGAGGCTTCGGGCAATGGCAAAAAAAAATCACGCCATATCCACGGAATGAATGTTGATAAGTGGGGCGAAGCTCGAGAGGGGGAGATCATCGGTAACAGTAACTCTCCCGTGAAAGTTCGCCCATTACATAATTAAGAAAGACGTAAGACTGTGTGCGTACATTGTACAAATCAACTTTTATTTTCGGAGTCAATGCTCCCAGGCCCAGACCTGGTGAAAGACCCCGCGCCATCGAGGCCTCCCCCGCACCTCCACCACAATTTGTCACGTAAGATGGGACACAACGGTAAAGAAAGAACTTTTATTTAGGGCGAACTTGTGCCCGAACAAGACGAGAGGAAACGAGCAAAGGTCCTTGCGTCTCGTTCGATCTCCGAGAACTACTGCCTGCGTTCGTAGCGTGATCTCTTGCGTGATCTCCCCCTCGCAGTGCACGTGCGCTCGCGCCTCCGTTGGCGAACACAGACAAGCTCGCGCTCCCGGTGCCGAGTTTGCGCTGCCGGTTGCAGCCGGTTCTTGCGCGTGCAACGCGGCCCACTTTGCGACATCTCCGAAAGCATGCGGCGGTCACGTACCACGAGACACAAGGGATGGACAGACCCATGACTTAAGGAGCTTCGCCCCTAAAAGGCTTTCCGCGTCTTTTGTTGTTGCTGTTATGTGAAGGTGTGCCCATTATTATATTCCTACGTCAGGCGAATGTTATGGCGGCTGTTCGACGCTTAATTTTTTGTGTGAAAAATGTGAAAAACTCGACAACTAATCTTTTTATGGTTTATTTATATATATATATTCATTTATTTATATTTACATTATTTATTTAAATTTATATTTATATTTATTATATTGTTTTTATTTATATATTATCATATTTTATATTTGTTTCCAAAATCCCCCTCCCCAAACAAAAGTCCTGGGTGCGCTAATGGGTTGGGTCGGCATAACAATGCTCCAACATGTAAACAGTTCACCTAAAAATTACAGTGTGCTTCAGCGCTAGCGGAGGATAGCTTCAACTGCAGCGGTTGGGCAACGTTACGCTCTCAGGATTCAAACGCCTGCAGTACACGCATCAAGTAGAACAAGCCACGTGCTATGAAAGCGCGCTCTGCTGCTTGCCTGCCCTCTGGCATCGAACATCTCAACTCCATCTCAAGCCTTCTTCCAACCGCCGCGAGATGCCGCGTCCCGTATGGCGGCGGTGAGGCTTTCCCAAACTTAGCGCGCTCCCCGAGGGCGCTTAAAAATAACGGGGAGAACCTTTTCTGCGCTCAGGGTGCGGAGCTTGACCTTGGTGCCGGCTTCCTCGCAGACAGGCCCGGTCGACCGAAGACGTCTGGAGTGGGGAGATGATGTGTTACCAGAACCAATTGGCGCCGAGCCTCAACAGCTGTGCACTGCGCAGGCAAACAGCCTCAAAGCTCCTTCCTGGGCTCGTTCTTTCAACTTCTCACTCAAAAATACGCTCGATACACTTTCCCAGTACATCGAAAGGCAATCTCAAAAGCGCCTAATGACTGTACCGTTGCGTAATCTCTCCTGCTTTGAGCAGCCGCTAGGAATCTCTATTACGTCCGCAACTACAATAATAATAATGATACGTTCATTAGTTCAAAACAGGGTGTTGACCGGGACTGAACCCAAAACGAAAACCGAAACCTAACCGGTATTTCCACCCGTAGTAAATTCGACCAGGTAATCGCTCACGCTTTTTTTCAGCTTCTGACAAATCGCAAGAATCTGTTGTTCTGAGTCACAAATGTGCGCACCAGTATTGCGAGCGTATGTTTGTTATGGTCGCGCACCCTCAGTATGGGGCTGCCAAAGAGGAATATCACACTTTCTGCAAACTGCAGGATATATGAAACCAATTTGCACTGCACTTTCCTTACAAAGGAAAATTAAATCTGCCTCTTGTATTTAAACATGTCGCACGAAGTGAGCGTACGAGTTTTTAACATTGCTACAGCTAGCCGTCCGGTCAATCGTCTTTCAAGAGCGCAATTCTGCAGTACGACGGGGCTACAGCTGGCAGCTGTAAGCATCCGGCCACTCAAGTAAGTGCACCTGGTTTGGAAAAATTGTCATACTGAATGCGTGTGTGACTGTTCGTATGCTTCTACTGTAAAAGTTGCTGCCTACACGCGACATTTTAAGTTACGACGTTCACGAAATCGGTAACGGCACGAATTCTTACCTTCTTGCATTGTCGCTGTGTGCTGCTCTTCTCGCTTAAAGGAGCCATGAAGAGAAAATACAACTTCGTTTAATTTGAAAGAACTACGATTCAGTATCTCACTCAGCTCCATTACAGCCACAAAAGATGTTTTTTTAACGAAAAAAAGCAAGAAGTGTTTAAAAACTTTCAAATTTTGCGCCAGAGTGACGTGTTATGAGCAAGAATGACGTCACACGGGCCAACAATAAAACATAATTTTCAGTGCGTTAACTGCACGTTAGCATTCAAGTGATGCCGTCAAATGGAACTAGAGGCCCCATTACAGACGTTCAGTCATGTGTCGTCGCACCAGGTCAGTTAGGCGGCCGCCAATCGCACAAACAAGGTTCTGTGACGTCACAGAAAAGTTGCGGAAAAGTGGCTAGGGGGTCGCGACTGCTTCACACGTTTTCTTTAATATCTCCGTTATTTGTTCGAAGATTGCGATGATATTGGTATCATTGTTATCGGGACTAAGCAGTCTTTCTAATAAACCCAACTTGTATTTTGTCTTCATGGCTCCTTTAAGTTGTAGTGTTCGCGAAATTAGAAACGTCCTTCTTGCATTGTTGTTATTTAATTTACGGTTTGTTAATCGGTGCCATCAGCAAATTATATAAGAAGAGCACTGCACCTTAATTTTTTTTAACTGCACCTTAATTGCTTACACTCTCGCACACAATCTCCTCACAAATTACAGGGCGTGTTTTTTTTTTCTAAGCAACCGATGGGGCTTATCGCGAGCGCAGCAAGCCAATCTTATTGTTAAACTTTGTCTAAAACATTTATGATGCAGCACTGCGATGTATACGTGATATCTCAGCGCAACCGAACGTTGTTGGCAAGATTTTGTGTCTGCCTGTGGTTTCATGAAGGCTGTGCATCGACCGCACGGCTTTAGTGAAGTCCAGATTTTGTTATTACCTGGTGTACTAAGGACTGCTCACATTTTAGGGGTCTTTCTAATCTAACAGTGAATGTATTGGGAGTTTTATAATCGACAAAAAAAATAGTGGAACCATCAGATAGGTAAGACGACAATGCTGGAAACCTATATTTAAACCTCATTTGCCCTGCTTTTCATCCGTAATAATTTCTTTTCATTTCCGGCAACTTCAACACCGTCTGGTTATGGTGTCCCCAGCCTGCCTGAAATCACTTGTTCTGCCACTCCGGAGGGGCTTTGATTCACGCCACTTGTTGCAGATAGCTAAATTGGTTTTCTTCTATTCTCCGCAAGTAATCGCCGGTGTGCCCGTGCGCCACTGCAATCCTCTCCCATCGTTTTCTCGGTGCTTGCACTAGGCCAGGTCTTGGGGGTTCACAGTACGGCCGAGTGCAATAGGGTGAGCTCTGCGTGCACAAGAAATGAAACTCCGTTGTTTTACTCTGCTGTCAAAGCGAAATCGGCCTGATCTACAGATCCATTCCAGCCACAACTTCACATGCCCAAGTCCTTCAGTAAACAGCAAAACAATGCAGAACTAAGTGTATGTCATGCAATTCTCAGTAATACCCACTCCAGTTCTTGTTTGTTATTATTATTCTGTGCTTCAAAAACCTATATTTAATCGGCCCCACTTTTTACATGACTATTTGTCATGAAAAAAAGTGTGAAGTGCGGCACGTTTGGTAACCTGCTACTCATAGTGAACGCGGGTATAGAATGTGGGCGAAAGGACCTAAAACAAATTTGCAGAAAATAAAGCTGCTTCCCACTACAACACAGCATATAGACTTGAACGTGTCAACAAGCTAAAATATTTAAAATATGCTCGAACCCGCCTACAGTGAACTTACTCAACGTTTTGTGATGAGTTCAGTATTTGTAAAGGCATGCTATCAACAATGGGGAAAAGACCGAAGAAATCATCTTATTGCGCACAGAGCTACACACAGAAGTTATTTTTGGCCTTTGTATGTTTCCCAGCATCACTGAGAATAGTGCCTTTGATGCGCGACATAGTGTTGACGTGAACCAACCCATTCCCTTACTGACAGCGCAGTACTGGCTAAAATGTCTGGGCGATGTGTACCGCCTGATGATGAGCTGTCACAGCTTACATAAAGCGACCACTTGAGACAGGCGAGATTATTTCACCCGGGAATCACCCCTCCCTCCCCCTCTTCCCCTCCCTCTAGTGGGGCCAGCCGTGTTTTCTGCCGTGACACTTTTCATTGCCTGTTGCCAACGTCTTGCTGGATAAAGCTTCCAAATAAGGCGGTCGCATTATTTTCAAAAGCGTTCAGCAGTTCGTACTTTTCAGCCGCAGGCTTAAAGGAGCCATGAGGAGAAAACACAAGTATGGTTTATTCAAAAGAATAGCTCGTTAGAATCATACTGACACCACGTTTAACGTAAACTTCGCTCAAATAAGCTACATAATTAGGAAAAACGGGAATGGCCATGCGACCCACTAGCTCATTTCCCGTAATAGAACCTATGATGTCATACCAAACAGCTCTGCGATTGGCGGAGGACGGCAAAAGCAAACGCAAATTAGGCAGAGCTTATAAGCTTGCCGAACGAGCTATTTGCGCTTAAATTTAGGGCACATTCTTTTTCAAGCCCTTAGAATGGTGGGACAAACAGTGGAAGTTACGAAAGCACACGTAAACATAGACGTACCGATGCATATACTGCTGTTGGTACTGCGTGCACTATGCTTGGTTTAGCTGCACAAGACTGCGGGGCTTTGGGGTTGTTTCAGACGACACTGGCCGATTGACGCAAGCGACGATGTCTTACGTGACCGTATTTGTCGAGCGAGCACCATATTTCACGAAACGATTGTCTCCATGAACAAACGAAGCCAGGCACAAATACGTTCACAAACAAACCAAAGGCAGCAAACAGCTTGATGATTGCTCATGATTGCTATTGGTTTCCCCTTTGTAGCGGGAGGATGACATGTCATCTTACCAAAAAGGACTGACATACCTATGTTTTATACTCTTGGTTTAATACTAGCGCTGCTTAGGGCAGGCACAAAAAGCTTATTAGGCACAAAATACTTTTTTTTTCTGTTACAGGTGGTAACTGTCCTAGGCAATATTCCCCTCTCTACTTTCCATCCACCAGCATTCTAATCTTCTTTTCGTCGTCTCGACAGCCTTGAAGTTAACTTCCTCTGTGCTACCCTTAAATCCTAGGGCTTCTGGAAGCCGAATATTTCCCTCATGTAGATTTGGATAGATACCCTCACATTCTAACACTATGTGCCGCATAGTTTATGTTTCTTTTCCGCAGACCCCGCATACCCCATCATTTTGTGAATACTTTCCCACAAAGCTCTTAGTTCGCAAGCAACCTGCTCTAGCCTCAAAAAGCAAAGCACTGCCCTGGGAATTATCATGGAAATTTTCCTTTCTGATGCTCAATTTCTCAGCCCTGTACATCTCTAACGACGTTTTAGCTTCCATTTTTTCTCTCCATTTATTCTTTTCAATCTGCCTTGCCTCTTTTTTGGTTACCTTGGCTGTTTTGGATTCTCCACTGTTCTTTCCGTATTTCATCGTTAGCCTTCTAGTTTTCCTTAACCACTGCGTGTCCACTGTTTTTCAGTATAGGTACCTAAAAACCTTAGCTGCCCACCTTCGTTAATCCATTGCTCTCAACCTCATCTCAAAACATATTTTACTCTGCGCTTCTCGAACTTCAAACGACGCCCAGCCCATACCTCCCTGTACTGCTTCGTTAGTTGTTTTTCCATGCGCGCCTAAGGCCAAACGTCCTACCGTTCTCTGGTTCACTTCAAGGCCTGATAGAACGTCTGATTTTAAGCAGAGTACACCATTCGCAAATGTGAGACCCGACCCGGAACCATTAATCCTTTCCACATTCCTCTCACTAATTCATATTTGTTATACCCCCACAGAGCTCTATGCTTCATTATAGTGGCGTTTCGTGTTCCCTTACCCTTAAGTTGCTCCTCGTGAGTTCTTAATTAATTATCCCCTTCGTTTATCCACACTACCAAATATTTATATTCCTTCCCTCTGGGTAATTCGCCTTTCTGGATAGACACTGCGTCAGTGGTAGCGTCATTGAAAACCATTATTCCTGATTTTTCTGCACTGAAATCTAACCGGAGGTCGGTGGCTTCCTGGTCGCTAATATTTATTAGCCGTTACATATCGGTCTGGTTCCCGGAATACGCTGTTGTACCACTTCGCCTTGCAGCATGTGGGTTAGGCTAAACCCTACTTGACTTTCTTCCAGTTTCTTTTCTAACCCTGCCATGTAAAGCATGAACAGTATTGGGCTCAAAGGGCATCCCTGTTTCAGTCCCCAATGGATGTTGACCTGCTGGGCGCATTTCTGTCCTTTCCATGTAAGGTGCACTCTATTGTCTTTATAGATTGCTATAAGGAACTGTACTAACTCGTCATCTAATCCCTGGAGTTTTAGTATTCTCCACAGAAGTTCTCTGTTTACGTTGTCATATGCCCCTTTAATGTGCGAGAACGAATCCAGAATGGTCTAATCTGCGCTTTCGCAATTTCAATGTATTGCGTTGTCACTAAGAAATTGTCATCCAATCGCCTGTCTTGTCTAAATCCATTCCGCAGTTCCCCAAGTATTTTATTTTCTCCCATCCAGCTATAATTTCTGATTTTATCGCCTGCATTACGAATCTATACACCACTGATGTTACTGTGAGTGGTCTGTATGAATCAATACTGGCTTTGTCACCTCTGCCTTTATATATTAAATTCATTCTACTTTCTAGCCAGTCCTCTGGTATTTGTTTGGTTTGTATCACCTTATCTATTGCCCTCATAAACGATTCCTTACTTTTAGGTTCAAGCAGGTTTATCAGTTGCATTCGTATCCCGTCCGGGTGGTGGCGCCATCTAGGTTCACTAACGGTAAACAAGGCCATGTGATGTCATTGCAGACCACGAATACGCACGATTTAGCGGGAAAATCAAAATTTCAACTCAAATTAATGAATTTCTCAGTGAATGAAGCATTGTTTGCATTCGGACAAGCACTGGGCGCACTATAACACACGAAAGCTTTCGAATAAAACAAACTTGTGTTTTGTCTTCATGGCTTCTTTATGTTCTCGCGTTCCCCTTGTCGCTGCCAGCAGAGTCAACAGCGCAGCTTTCTCCACACACATCCTTGCCAAAACCATTTACAAACACCCCCACCACACTACCATATTCATCATCAGCCTACTTAGGTCCACTGCAGGACTCAGGCCTCTTCCAATGACTTCCACCCGCTCCGGTCCTGCGCTATCCGAGTTCATACCTTGCCTCCAAATTTTCTTATTTTGTTAAAAAAATAATTTGATAATTTTCTTATTTGATAAAAAAGTAATTTGCTATACCTGGGTTCATTATATTCGCTATTAGGTTTCGACGGTATGTGATGGGAAGCTGCACGCAGGCAAACATTTATTTTGTGCTTCATTTTTATGTAGCACATGCTTGTCCGAAAATCTATTCCTTGTCAATTAGACAACAGATGAAATAGATATGAATTGCTCACGATCACTGTTCACGTATCCATCCTGTAATGATCTGTATGTATACTTGATTTATCTTCGCCCTGAAATAACAGTTTGAGCAAGGTGCGGAGGGCAGGTGCATTAACCCGATGCACAGTGTCGTCACTTCTACACTTTACCCTATGCATTACCTGATGCACAGTGTCGTCAATTCTACACTGGTAGTAGAACCAACATTGTGTCATATTAAGCTGAACATTTAAATACAGTCGAAATACATTGTTGAACCTCTGTGCTTGCAGAATGGCTCTGGTCTGTGCTAGTTGGTACATCTTCGATGGGAATCAGCTTGAATAAAACGAACACAAAAGGAAGAGGGAGATACACGACACACTGCTGACTATCAACTGGAATTTTACTGAACGAAACACAGATATATACATACGAAAAAACACGAAAAATATTTAAAAAAAATGTAGAATCGGACGAGAGATAGTCGAAGCATTGGCGATAGACGAAGCTGGAGATAGCTGCGTCAGTGTGCCGTCTGTGGCCCTGTCACGTACCGACAAAGCGTTTCTGCGCAGCGATCTTCGCTAATCATTTTCACTGACTGACGTGAACAAACTTTTTTTATACTTTTTATATATTTTTTATATTTTTCGTGTTTTTTCGCGTGTATATATCTGTGTTTACTTCAGTAAAATTCCAGTTGATAGTCAGCAGTGTGTCGTGTATCTCCCTCTTCCTTTTGTGTTCGTTTTATTCAAGCTGATTCCCATCGAACTCTGTACTTGATCAAGTTAATTGAGGGAATTAGCTGAAGCTCGGGGCACCGTGGTGAGATTCCTCCAGGAGATGCTGCAAGAAAAATAAACCAAACATGAATAATCAGAAAATATTCAAGCAGCAGTAATTTTTTTAAATTAATGATTAGTGAAAAGCGGTGCACATTACATAGAAGACCACACAGGGTGGAACGGGGGTGTTCCACTTGCAGCCTCCGTAGCATAAGAAAGGCAATAAAGAAAAAAGAGTTATCAACCTCCGTGATATGTTGGGCATCGGAAAATATCAAATGAGTAGCATCGAGATGTTTACCTGCGTCTCTAACAACGTCAAGCCAAACCTGGTCCAGCTCGAGTGTATGGTGTTTGACGCGCACACAAGGAACACCAGAATGGTGCCACGCTATATGGACAACCGCAGGATTACAGAAGCACTGGAACCATTCGGCACTATCCAGTCTGTTGCCTGAGATATGTGGAGGTGTCCAGGAATGGATCATATGGAGACCGGATCTCGGGAGGTGTCGCTCATATTGAAGGATGGCGTCTCAGTCGCTGACATACAGCCTATGATGGACATTTATGGGAGCCCAATGCGTTGTACTGAACCCCGGCAGGCTACCTCTTTGTCTGCGTGGCAGCAGGATCGCACACGTACGGCGACAGTGTCGAACACCGCGGTACAGCGAGAGTCGTCCGTATGGTCACACCGCGGAAGGATGCGTCATGACGCATGCTGACAAGCTCCGTCAAGGCCAGGAATAAACAACTGATGAAGATGTGCCCGCTCATGTCATTGATGTCACGGAGGTAGTAGACGCATAGGGTGAAGTTAGCCAGTCGGTGTTGGCGGTATACCCGAGGCTGTGCCAACAGATCCTGCAGCGCGGGATAGCGAGCAAGTGAAGCCGCATACAGTGCCACCTGGTCACGTGCGGCGTGATGATCCTAATCACAAGCAGTGAGATAGAGAGTCAAGTGGCAATCAAGAGGAGCCAATTGGCATATATTCAACGAGTGGCAGTGAAGCTGGCAGACGTTGGGGGAAGACCAGTTGGAGGAAGACCATGCTTCAGTAGCACTGCCTGCCAGCAATGATGAGAGAAGCGACGTGTCTCCTGGTGGTGTTGAGGGCGATGCCTCCATTTCTTGACCCATGGAGGTATTGTCTTGAGCGGATGTTGTGGTTCTGCCTGAGGATGTTTCGGGTGTGTTACGAATCAGCGCGCCGCTGTGCTGCAAGCTTCGTGCAGCGCTCTTCGGCTTTGTGGCGGAGCCTCCACTACGGGTGCATTCGAGTGGGCGCCTCTGTGTCGGTGACTCAGTCTTGCAGCGACAGCCAACAGATCCCAACAAGCCGAAACACGCCTGGGAAAGGCAGGAGTGCTGGCGCCTCGCTGTCTGCGGTATTCAGACTTCGGCGGCGGCAAACGTGACATGTGCCTACATGCCGAACGACGCGGACACCGCTGCGGAGACCTCCTCTCTCCTCTCTTTCGGACTCAGCGTGCACCACTACTAGACCCCTCACGAACTCTGAAAAGAGCGTTGTGTGTGTGCGTGTGCGTGTGCGTGTGCGTGTGCGTGCGCGTGTGCGTGTGTGCGTGCGTGCGTGTGCGTGTGCGTGCGTGCGTGCGTGCGTGCGTGCGTGCGCGCGTGCGCGCGTGCGCGCGTGCGCGTGTGCGCGTGTGCGCGCGTGCGTGCGTGCGTGTGTGTGTGTGTGTGTGCGCGCGTGCGTGCGTGCGTGCGTGCGTGCGTGCGTGCGTGTGTGTGTGTGTGTGTACCATGTCGCGTCGTGTGCAAAAACCAGAGGGAAGGCTTGTTTGACCGTTAGCGTTTTGGGTATCAATACGGGGGGCCCCAGCCGCAGAATTTCATTCCTCTTGGAGCAGCGAATCAATGCTGTCACTCTGCTCGAGTCCTGTAATGTAACCTCGCCCGTCATGGCATTGCTCTTGTCTTACTTCGGCTCATCTCTCGCTATGCAGTAAGCAAGTTAAGTTTGCCTTCGGCTTCTTGTCGTCATCTTCAAGGCAGCAACATTTGCTGGCCGCTCGCTTCACCACGCTACCACACGCATGTTGGAGGTGACGGAGCTCGGCTAGGGGACGCCTTCCCCAATGCAACAACGGGTTGCCAGCGGTGGGATGTCAACGTCGCAATAGGTGGCAGCAGAGCACCAATGAAGAGGCCTGCTCCTGTGGATGGCGAGAAGTCATCAATCGCTGGCAAAAAGCAGGCGTCCACCGTACTGGACTCCTCCGACGCCGCTGTTCTGGCTAGTGGTCTTTTGCCGCTGACTGGGCGTAAGAAGCCAGGAAAGACACTGTCATACAAGGCCACAAGGACGCGTAAGATGCTCCGACAGAATTCCAAGTGTCGCAGCACTGCGCGCTACCACACTTAATGTGAGAGGCCTAAGGAACAGGAGACGACAGTACCAGCTCTTGTGCCTCCTTAAACGGACGTACGTAAGCACTGTGGCCATTCAAGAGACAAAGCTCTGCGGAGATGAGAACATATCAGCAGAATTAGAGCCTTTTTTAGAGCAGTATTGTGTTTGTGTTAGCCGCTATCCGCAGGCTTGCCTGTGGGATGCTTCGTTTTCATCAGCAAGTACACAGGATTTTCCTGCCGCTCTTTTAGCACCGATTCTTCAGGACGTTTTACTTGTTGTGGCCTTGTCATTGCAGGTGTTGAGTGGCGTGTTATTTGCCTCTACGCATTCGTGAACTGTCGTGAGTGTACCTTCTTTTTGCTGTCGCTGGGGCCTTTTCTACGCACGCAAAGAAAAGTCTGCTTCATGGGGGATTTCAATTGTGTATGTAGTGTGGAGGATCGCTCTAGGTCAGGCACGCATTATGACCGCAGCACAGCCACCCTACCTGATCTAGTGCACGAGCATGGTTTCGTCGATGGTGGAAAGAGGAAAGGGAGTTCCGTGCACTTCACTCACTTTCAGTGTGGCTTTAATGCACGCCTGCATCGAATTTACATTTATTCAGAAGAAATGTCTGTGATTTCTGACTATAATGTGCGCCCTATTTTTTTTCATCGACCACTGTATGGTATCTGTTTATTTCGGTAGATCAAAGCCGCGTGGTGTGCTGCCTCAGTGGGATGAATGGAAGCTCAATGTCTCCTTACTGGCTGATGAAATCTTTTGCGGAAGTATTTCGGAGTGTTTACACAGTACTCTCGCAACAGCCGATCTTTCGTATATCAACAATGGGATCTTCTTAAACAAGAGGTGCGAAACTCCGCTTAGAAGAGTCAGCTCGTCTTGCGTTTCTAAAACGCTTTCATATACGTGAACTTTCCCGTACATCGCTAAAACTTCATAAATTGGAGGCAATGATGCCAGGATCAAGTCTAGATGACATTGACATAACTAAAACACAATTGCAGCAATATATTGCTGAAAAATACCACGGGGTGCCTTCACGAGAGATGGGACAGGCATGGCCGGTCGACATCCTTAATTCTGACCAAAATTTTATATATAGCTGCTTGTGCCCAGAAGAAAACATGTCTGAAGTTTTTTATGGAAAAAAAACTTTCCCTCCCCCCCCCCCCCCCCACAAAAAATCCCGAATCTGGCTCGGCTCACTGGCGCGTTAAGCGGCTCGCGGAAAATTTGAAACTTTTACCACTGTAGAACAAAAACTACTGGCGCTATCACCCTAGTTCTTTTTATGCAAATACTTTGCATATTCTCAAATGATTTAACGTACTCGTGTTTGACTTGCAGAGCAAATTCTTTTTAATAAAATTCCCAAATTGGAAAAAGTTTGAAAATTGCCCAAATGTGGGGCCTTCTTTCTCTGCATCTAAACAAGCTAGGTAGTTCAAGCTTTTTAGTGTTATTCTTCTATGCTTGTTCAGCCTGTGTGCAAATTTTCGTTGAGTAGTCAAAATGGTTCAATTTGAAAAAAGCGCTGCACTGCAGCTAGGTAACGCATTTTAGAATACTATTTTGAAAGCCAATTTAAAAAATGCCATCTTTGATTTTTCCCAAACTTTCACAAATTAAAGCCAAGCCTATCACGTACATTTAAAGCGCATTGCACTATTTTGTTGTTTTGCAGTTTAAAAGCGCCAAATATGACCTTGTAACCAGAGTAGGCAGTTGCGAAACTCCGCATCAAAAAACGGCCCGCGCCTGGACCCCCCCTACTTTGGATCGTGCGTACCGTGGCGCCACTGCGGCCGCCGCATGCACTATCCAAAAAACAAAATAATTATTCATACTGACAATTTAAGGTTAAATTTTGTTTTAAAGTGCATAATTATTTTTTTTGTGCTTTCTTAACTTATTCATTGCTATCTTCACTCCGGTTTTTAGGTGGTGATTGTTTCTGCGTCCGCGCATCTGCCTCGACCAATTAGCGCTTGTGCGGGCACTCCGGCACAACATAGGTCCGAACTGAAGTACCAAATTCGGAGTTATCCTTTGGCCTACAGCTCATTATATGCCAAAAATAATACAGTAGCCGATCAAGCGGCTCTAAATAATCAGTTTCAGGTGGCATAAAGCCGTCGAAGCGACTTATTTATTTTTTTTTTTGTGGCCAGAAGACCAAAGAGGACGCGCAGCAGACGACAGTGCGTAAGCGACGGTTGACCCCATGGTCGCATTTCTGTTTACTACTTTTGCTCCGTATGTATATAAAACACTTGCATAGTTCAACACATTGGGCACCTTTGGCATAACAAATTTACGTAAGCACTCAAATACCATTTTTCGCCCGGGTCGTCGAGCGGCGAAGCAAGTTGTATTGTTTATTTTGTCGCCAAAAGATGGCGCCACTGTAAAACAAGATCCAAAGCAGTGGACCAATCTCGGGGCCACTTTTTGATACATGGGGCCTATGGGGAGTTTCGCAACTCCTATATCCAGTAACTCTGCTTGTAACAGTATTGCGGTGACACACCCAAGTGGTTTGCAAGAAGCTTATGCCCCAATGCAGGGCGAGGAATGGCCGTTACAAAGATAAAATCATTCAAGAAACATTGCGGTGAGCATGCTTGTTGAAATTAAGCGTGAACAAAGTACCAGCATGTTAACAAGTTGTAGAGAAGCACCCCAAGTGGATTGTTCAAGCTAGCGCACTCGCTCTACCGGATGCATTTCTTTTTGCACAGCTCACTGTTTTTGAGTGCGCGCTGTGTAAGCCCATTCGTATATACAGAGATGGTAAGATGAGATATAACCATATCTCATATAACCACAAAACATATAACCATGATCTTAGCCGCCGTGAGCGGTACAGGAGGCGGCTTGGCAAGACCGCCCCCAGCAAGGAACAGTTTCTGCGGGATCATCGTCTGCGACGATTCACTCACATGGACGTGCCCTAAGAGGCTCAATGGCCCAAGAGTAGTCAGGAGCGCTGCTTTGTGCTGAATATTTAAGAGGGCATCAGAAAAAAAAATGCCAAGAAGGAACTTCGGTAACGCGCAAGATCTGGACACTGGAACAAAAGATCCCGTTCAGCCGACTAAGCAGTATCTGGTTACTCGGCCGTATTTATCTGACCTGTTTTTAAGGTCCCTAGACGGCTGCCACCCTGGGACTGTTAGCATATAAAACGCCTTGGTTGCTGATAACCCGCCATTGGCCACGTGGATCAGCCTCACTGCCCTCCTGCTTCATGCTCAAGCAAACGAAAGTGAAGACGTAGGGCCTCGTCGGCGCTAAGTGTTCTGCAGTAGCATATGGTGCCACCGACATCATCGGGAACCACTTCATGTGGACTCAAATTGTCAGTGAATAGACAATTCTCACTGGTGCTATTCCCAAAGTTTGAAGAAAGCGCGAGTACCGGAACAGACAACTGAAATGCATATAGTTCCAACAAAAGGATAATTTGCAGTCTTGGTTCATCAAATACATTGTTGTCCCTCCATGGCTCCGTCGTGTTTCATCCAAAATATTGCGGCAGTCATTTAAAGCCCAGTAGTCGCAAAAAGTCCGTCTCGAATTGCGCGGTCGAGACGCGACCAAGTCGATAATTATACAGGGTGATCATAGTTAAGTCAACAGATTTTTTTTTTATTAGGTGCTTAGATGTACGTGAAGACCACCGCTACAGTGAGGTTATGCGCCAAGGGGGACACACAATGAGGTGGTAACTATTGATGTCCATGGCTTAATTAACTAAAATTTAATAATTTCCTTTTTAGCGGCTGCAGTAAGCAGGCATGTTTGTATTGAACAGTTAGACGCAATATTGTTTCTGTGCAGTTTCATTCAGCAGAGTTCTTCCAGTGCATCCGTACTCCGAGATATCGAACTGCGAAGTTTAATTGCCGTTCGGTTCGCATGATTACGCTTGCTAGAAAGTCAAGACCGGCGCAAAGTTCATCCCTTTTGTGACGCGCCTGCTGTGTACGTTTAGTTTGACAACGGGGTAGAGGCATAGAAGAAAGTGACAACTGGCACCCTTTCACTCTTCGCTGGCGTTATCGCAATCTGCAGTACTCGGAACCGCTGTCGAAACACAGAACAAAAGGGAGGAGCTTTGCGCCGGTCTTCAGTGTCCTGCATGCGTAATCATGCGAACTTCAATTAAACTTCGCAGTTCGATATCTCGGAGTACGGATGCGTTAGAACGATTCTGCCAAATGAAACTGCGTAGAAACACGATTGCATCTAACTTTTCAATGCAAACATGGCTGCTCACTGCAACCACTAAAAAGTTAATTATGAGATTTTAGTTAATTAGGCCACCGACATCAATAATTACCACCTAATTCTGTGTCCTCCCTGGGCGCATAACCTCACGGTAGAGGCGGTCTTCACGTAAAGGTAAGCGCCTAATTTTAAAAAACTATCTGTCGAGTTAACTTTGATCACTATGTATACACGACCAAACATGGACTCGGAAGCCAGAGCTTCAACGTGAGATTTAGGTGCACTGTACTCTACACACGTCCAACTTCAAAAAAGCATGATCACCGCAATGTTTCTTCAATGATTTTCTCTTTGTAACGGCCATTTCTCGCCTTGTATTGCGGTCGTAAGCTTCTTACGAACCGCTCGAGTACGTCACCATAATACTGCTAACAGGCCATATTTGGCGCTTTTTAGCTGCAAAACAACAAAAATAGTGCAACATGTTTTGATGTAGGTGATAGAGAGCAACCTCGGCTTTTTTTGTGTGAAAGTTTGAAAAAAATTGAAGATGGCTTTTTTTCAGTACAGTTCTTTTTTTTTTTTTTTCAAATTGAACCGTCTTAACCACATAAACGCAAATTGGCGCGAAGATTGAGCAAGGATAGAAAAATAACACTGAAAAGTGTGGACTACTTAGCTTGTTTAGATGCAAAGAAAAAAGGCCCCGCATTTGAGCAATTTTCAATTTTTTTCCGAATTTGGGAATTTTTATTAAAAGGAATTCGCTCTGCAAGCCGAACACCAGTACGTTAAATCTGTTGAGAGCATGCAAAGCCTTTGCTTAAAAATAACTATGGTGATAACTGCAGTAGTTTTTTGTTGTTGTTGTTGTTGTTTTGTTTTACAGTGGTAGAAGTTTTAAATTTTCCGCGAGCTGCTTAACGGGCCAGTGAGCCGAGCCCGATTAGCGATTTTTTTTTTTTTTGAAGGGAAAAAGTTTTTCCGTGACATAACTTCAGACATGCTTTCCCCTGTGCCCAAGCAGCTATATATAATTTTTTTTGCCAGAATTAAAGATGGCGACTGAACACGCCTGTCCCATGTCTCGTGGAAACACCCCAGAGTGCTTTATTTCGGTCCAGAACGCGAAGGTTTTTTGACAGCTATCCAACTCGGCCTAGCTATAAAAAAAAAAAAAAATCCGATTGGTGCTTTGTGATGTGACGATTGGCACTCATCAAAAAGTGAACTCTCCGTTTGCTTTGTGATCCGCGCCAATCGGCTCTTGCAGAAAGGCTAAATGAGTTTGATTAAAATGGTACTAGGTATACCGAAGCAACTGATATTGACGGTGCGTTCTATGCTCCTTACAGCAGGTTATTTGTTGGATCCAATATCGTGGGTCACGAGCTTGGTTTTCGTTCTCTCATTTACTTACTTTTCAGGTTTGCGGAAGATGAGTGTGCTGGGGTGTCCGGCCCTATTACACTGGAAGAGGAAAAGTTGCCATCTCTTCGTTTAAGGCAAACAAGACGCCGGGACCGGATGGATCAAACGGGGAATTCCGTCAGATGTTTTCTAATATCTTTGCTCCAGTCCTCTTGGACATATTCATAGCCGCATACGATCACGGTGCTTTGCCACCAACCTTTTACTTAGGGCACACAGTGTTAATACCCATAGCTGCGTATGAACACAAGCTGAGATCTGTAGAACGCGATCGGCCAATCTCCCTCTGCAATGTGGACTATAAATATTTTGCAAAAGTTTTATCTAACCGTCTTCAACGTGTGATTTCTAGTTTAGTTGTGTCTCTCCAAACAAATTCGGGACAGAAGTATTAAAACAAGTATACATATTGCTCACTCTGTATTGGAGTGCGTGTCTGATTCGTCGGAACAGGTGGCCCTTATCCAAACTGAGTTTGCGAAAGAATTTGATCGGGGGTCTCACCATTTTTTATTCGCACTTTTCGAAGCCGCGAATGTAGGTGGTGCGCTATATCAAGGCATACAGCTTTGCTACATACGTTGCACTACATAACTTTTCGTCAATAGCGTTCTGTCGAAGCCAGTTCAAATCAGGTCGTTTGTTAGACAGGGCTATCCGCTCTACTGTTTGCACTGCATATAGAGCATCTTTGTCTTAGAATGCAACCAGGCCAAAGAGTACGTGTTTTTTTAGCGTCATGGTAAGTTAAAGTTCTTGCGTGTGCCGATGACATCGCCTATTTTGGTGCTGAGAAGCGTAGTGTTCACGAAGCACTCACGAAGAGCGCCGGAGCGCTATGAAGAGCGCCGGATGGGAGGACTACGACTTCATTCATACTACCCGAGCTCTATAATTAATGTACGTCGAAATCTCAACACATGGCCTATTACGGCGAAGCCCTTTGGGGGCTCTGGCTGTTGGCGTCTCCTGTCATCGTCGTAATCGTCGTCTCATGTAGTCACGGTATTAAACACCGGGAAACGCGTTTACGCCTCGCGCTAGAACGTGACGCGTACTGAAAAAAAATGGCCGCGTATCTGTTCCTTTCGTTGCAAATGTCGACAAAAGACGATAGAGACTATTATCGACTTTTGCCAAGTAAATGTCTCCTTTCGCTTTCCCGCTCACCTCTCATGTTCTTCCTCTTGCGTCGTGCTCCTCCCAAGGTAAAGACGCCAAAGGTTTCCTTAAATCATTTTAAATTTACCGCATTCCACTGCTCCAGGCCGGGTGTCTCGATGCCAACGCTGCTGTACGGCGGAGACGCGCGTGAATCCAGGCGCCCTACTTCAATGTTAATAGAACCACGTTGCCCTACTCCACGTGCGTTCCGAGCAGAACGTGGGACCTATCTAGTGGAACCTTTCGTAACTGTTGCTGGTTGATTTCTTAAAATGGCGCCAGAATCTATCGTGGGGCGGGTGACAGCAGGCGACGGCGGAGGGATTTTTTAGGGGCGAAGCTCCTAAAGCCATGGGTCTGTCCATCCCTTGTCTCTCGTGGTACGTGACCGCCGCATGCTTTCGGAGATATCGCAAAGTGGGCCGCGTTGCACGCGCAAGAACCGGCTGCAACCGGCAGCGCAAGCTCGGCACCGGGAGCGCGAGCTTGTCTGTGTTCGCCAACGGAGGCGCGAGCGCACGTGCACTGCGAGGGGGAGATCACGCAAGAGATCACGCCACGAACGCAGGCAGTCGTTCTCGGAGATCGAACGAGACGCAAGGACCTTTGCTCGTTTCCTCTCGTCTTGTTCGGGCACAAGTTCGCCCTAAATAAAAGTTCTTTCTTCAAATACGCACTCAGATGTATCCATATGAACCCTACCACGATCCGAGGAACGTGTATAGACTTAGTGTTTGCAAACTTCCCATTGCAGCCAGTACAAGAACCTCTCTCGCTTCATTTCACAGATCATAAAGCCGTCGTAATGAAGGGACCTCGCAATCCAGACATGACAACGACGAAATGAAAAGAACAAACGAAGAAACGCACACAGTCTTACGTCTTTCTTAATGATGTAATGGGCGAACTTTCACGGGAGAGTTACGGTTACCGATGATCTCCCCCTCTCGAGCTTCGCCCCACTTATCATCATTCATTCCGTGGATATGGCGTGATTTTTTTTTCTGCAGTTGATGAAGTATTTAATTTCGCAAAAATCAAGCATGTATAATTTTTTTATAAAGGAACACTGCAAATATCACTTCTGCATTAATTTTTTGTCTTATATTTGCGTAATGCCTTGTTCTTCTTCAACAATGTTGACAGGTATGAACATTACCGTGACCGGACTTAGACGGGTAGATTTAGCTGTGACTATATATGACTATTGCGCAGGTCTTGTTTTACTTTGACCGGGTGGCTGAATCGAGTCACAGACAGACAGACAGACAGACAGACAGACAGACAGACAGACAGACAGACAGACAGACAGACAGACAGACAGACAGACAGACAGACAGACAGACAGACAGACAGACAGACAGACAGACAGACAGACAGACAGACAGACAGACAGACAGACAGACAGACAGACAGACAGACAGACAGACAGACAGACAGACAGACAGACAGACACAGACCAAAATTTCTGGGTTTAAGTAGCCCAAGAAAGACTATCGTCTTTAAAATTACCGGGACACTCGTTACGCCTCGCGCTGGAGTGCTTCGTAACGCGTGCTAAAAAAACACCGGGACACTCGTTTACGCCTCGCGCTAGAGAGCTGCGTGGTTCAAAGTCAAGAGACTTTTACAGCAAAAGTGTAGAATGATGGCAAGTTGGGCTAGTTGGTTCATAGTGACCATAACGAAATGCAGCGCAAAAAAGGACGGGACAAAAGAAGAATTAACGACGACACGGCGCTGACTCGCAACTGAATTTAATAGAAAACACACACACATATATATACTCAATCCACGTGGCTTCCTATCATGTCTCTCGCGATTGCAGCAAAACTACAACGTTGTGAACCTATACATGTGCAGCTTTCCCGCTCATGGCAGTCCTTTCAACAACGATTACTCCGTAGTTCTTCAGCGAAATGTAAAGTTATTTTGCGCAGCTAACATTGGGGGAGAAAACTTGCTTTGTGCGCAGTTTCAAGTCTCGCACATTGTGCGACTAGGTTCCTGGGCTATGGAAACTGTCCCATAGAAATGCATGGGGAGTAAGATTCGACATAAAATTACACACAAAATATTCAGAATCCTGGAATATTCTTTTAGTTTTTTGATGTTCACGTTGACTCCTTGCTTTATGCCAAATATCACTTTCGTGAAGTGGTTTTGCTAGGTTCCTGAGAGGTCGGGATTTTGAGCGAGAAAGCTGGGTATGCCTGCCAAATACCACACAATACGCACTGCACCAGACAGTAAAACAAAAATTCACTCCATCACCTTGGCAAACGCGATAACACCACTGACACAATTCACGTGCCAAGGACTACCCTATTGGGCAGTGCGACCATTCAAGAACACATATTCACTCTCGGCTAACGACATTGACGGAATGCTGACGCACTTTTCTCCCTTCTTTCTAATGTGATATGCTTCTATAATTTCCCGTACACGTGAATTGTGTGAGTGGATTTATCGCGTTTGCCAAGGTGATGGAGTGAATTTTTGTTTTACTGTCTGGTGCAGTGCGTATTGTGTGGTATTTGGCAGGTATAGGTTCACAACGTTGTAGTTTTGCTGCAATCGCGAGAGACATGATAGGAAGCCACGTGGATTGAGTATATATATGTGTGTGTGTTTTCTATTAAATTCAGTTGCGAGTCAGCGCCGTGTCGTCGTTAATTCTTCTTTTGTCCCGTCCTTTTTTGAGCTGCATTTCGTTATGGTTAGCAAAAGTGTACACCTCTACCCCCAAACAGTTTCATCTCCGTTGGAAAAAATGCCAAGGCACCAAGAATACATTTACCCACTGCATGCTTCGCCTCTCCCCAAGTTTCACGTTAGTGGAGATGGCCCGGGATTTTTTTTTTTCGCCTCCGTTAGGGAAACCACCACCACACAAGTAGGGCTCACACAAGTAGGGCCCCTGCTTTCTCTTCTGATCTCTGTAATTTTTCTACTGTTCCATCAATCATGCAACCCCAAATAGATTCACTATACAATGAGGAAACACATGAAAACGTATGCATTCCTTGATGTACCTAATAACCAAAGGACTGAGTTCGGTTAGCCTATGATGTAAATCGTGCTAATACCGTGTGTTGCATCGCCTTTATGAAAACACAAGCAGACACAAAGGTCTTTCCAACAGCGTTAGTTTGCGCTAAAACATTGGGCGTATACATCGCAGTCCAAAGGTACGTACGTTTTAAAGAAAGTTTAACAATAAAGTGGACTTGCTTTGTTCACGATAAGCACTATTCGTTACCAATATGGGAAAAAAACGCCGAGTGGTTCGCGAGCAGTTTGCGTGAAAAATGGTGAGCAGTGTAGACAGTATTCTCTTCTTATTTAATTTGCTAATTTGCTTATCAGAGCGATACAACGATCTCTAAATTTAAAAAAGCAACAAATTAATACGGTAAGGACATTTCGGATTTTACGAACGCTCCAACTGACAGTAGCAGTAACTTCTAGAGTAGCAAGCATGTGAACAGTCGCGCACACATGCAGAATTTAATCCCGCCAAAAGAAAAGCGCTCACCAAAGGCGCAGGATGTCTACAGTTGACAGCCTGGCCGTACTACTACACTCTAAGTCCCCGTACGGAGTCTTCACCACAATGCTCCAGAATGACCAATCGAAGTAGTCTGGTGTCTAAATTCGGCGACAGAGGTGGCCAGAGCATTCAATTTGAGTGAAAAAGGGCATCTGCGCTGGGACATCGCTCAATGCAAAACGCCTTGCGTGTTGTCCCTGCGTATATGCATTTTTTTTTCAATCAAATTGTATGTCGCATGGTCTTCGTAATTCGCCCAATGCGCACACTAGGCCACATCGATTGGTGATTCTGGAGCATTGTGGTGAAGACTTTGGTGCCATTTAAAGGGACTCTGAAACACTTCCGATAAACGCTTTCGCTCTTTCCTTCGCGTCTGGAAGCTTTGTCAAAGCTATACTTATCACCAGCACGTATCGCCACTGCGTGATTTGCTCGCCGCAGCCGAACTAGCCACCTTGCATTTCTGCATTGTTTTGTGGCTTTCTTCTAAAGTAGCTACAGAAAGCATTTATTGCTACTACAGAAAGGAAGCGTCCAATAGCTGCCACATTGCTGTAATGACGTAATTCGAGCGCTCAAAGAATGCCGAGACTCGGGAAAAAGAGAGAAATCTTTGAGCAGGTTTCCAAGTCATCTGATGGGCATAGAGCAGCAGTTTGGGACCCCGTATTCTAAGTACTGGATGCGTTTGTTGACTACCTTCTGAAAGCATTTAAGATTTAGAAAAACAGTTGAAAAAAGTAATGCGGGGTCCCTTTAATGACGATTGGCTGGGTGGAGACCGCCAGAAATGTTCAAAATCCTGTGTTTTAAAACTTTTGTGTTGACTACGCTGAATTCTGCCGTGTATGCCATTAGACAGCTTAGAACGAAATAAGAAAGAATGGTGCTAAAATGCCGGTGTACCTACTTTTGGTAACGGCAATGAGGAACTACATTCAAACAAAACTAGCGTGCACGTCTCATTCGCTAGAAGTTAGCTCTCGCCCGCAGAAAGCTCACATCTCCCTTAACCCTTTCGTTTGCTTCTCCTCCCAAATGACCCCCCCCCCCCCCCCTGTGCCGACATCCTAGCTCATTTCCGCCGACAACGCCTGCACTTCTCTCCCCCCCCCCCCAACCAATCTTCACAATATTGCATAATTCATCTAACGGCGGCTCCAGACGAACTCCTTCCTCCCGGCACACGCCTTCATGCTACGCTGCCCTGTACTCTCCCGAATGCAAACACTACCCATCCCCAAGCACCCGGTACCATATGGCTAGGGAAAGATTCCACCTCACCCCCACCATAACCCCACTTACCAACCCAGTCTCTGAGCAGTGGACAGGCCAGCTGGCCAGCGGCGACCAGCTCGAGCTGTTATCCCGGGGGTAACTGGCCGCACGTTCCCAGGGCCTCACGGACTGAGGATGCCCCCCGTGAAGAGGAACTGCTCAGCCATCTCCATTTCAGCGCAAATAAAACGTTTATGCCACCACCACCCTTCGTTTAAAGGCGGTCTGATAGATGTGTTCATAAATGATAAAAATAAGAACACGACGCAGGTGGGCTTCACCACAACGCCCCAAAACGACCAATCAGCGTGACCAAATGTGCGAATTTGGCGAATGAAGAGGCGCTGCGTGCGATTAGAGTAAAAAATAGAATCGCGCTGGAACAACAGCGCAAGGTCGCGCTGACTGGTCGTTCTAGGGCCTTGTGGAGAAGGCCACCTGTGCGGTTTTTTAGAGGGAAGAACCAGAGTGTTCTTGACAGATTGAATCTAAAAATCACGCACGCCGAGTGATATACTGTTTCGGAGATCCACAAACACTGCGCAATTTCGTTGGTTTCATCCGGAATCAAAAAATGCGGTGTCAGGATTTCTAGGACTAGATAATACAAGCAAGCAGGATCCCGCACGCTACCAACCAGTTGGCAAAAAAGTCATTCAAGAACTTTTTCTCCAGATAGCGTTTCATTGTCTACAAGAATGTTTAGCTACTTTTCATTATTATTGGGATTTTAGAAGAAATGAATGCGTTTCCATATTTTGTCACTTACTTTAAAAGCATCCGTATTAATAAGAGTGTGCACATTATAGCAAAAGAATTATATGCCCCATGAAAAACACGGCGTTGGGAGCGGCAGAAGGTACGAAAATCTCGCACACAGTAATTTAAATAAAAAAAAATTGCAGGAACAGGAATCGAACCCAGCGACTCACGGTGGCGGAATTACTCCACACGCAAGACATGACAAAGAATTGAAGCGCTAGGACAACCTAGACAAGCGAGTTGACGAACACAAGGTCCTAGAGCTTCAATTCTTTGTCATGTTCTACCAACAGGCCCAAACCGGCTCTCTCGCAAGACATTACCTTCGGGGATGAAAATGAAAAACAAACTTTTTGATATCACTTGAATGTGGAGGCCATTTTCAGTGGCATTTTCTGAAAACTCATAACGCGATATGAGTGTTGCACAGGATGAGAAACAGAACTTCATTTGTGGTGAGCTCACGACGACGCGCACCATGACGCACTCAACATTGGAAAGGCTTAATGGCTTCGTCCTACCGAATGTAAAGTGCCACATAGCACAATGTCAACGTGCAGTACGCTGACTATGCACTATTCGCTAGATTTCACATTTATTCTCAATACCTCGGCTGTTCTACAGCCGCCAGGGCGTATTGTTTTCCACTAGCCGATGTGCACGTTACATAGGTTGCCTTTCTTTAGTATTAAAATATTGAGAAATTAGATAAAATATCAAGGCCTTCTTCTTTGTATTTAGTTGCTTTCAGATATTGTTGACAGAGGCATGTCGATCTGCCTTGGTGTGGTTTCAGACGTAATCCCCCCGCAGTCTACATCTATGTGCTCGAAGAGCCTGTTCAAGCTTTCTGCTAAAACCATACAATGTTGGTTTTCGTTACAGTTGTAACTAGAAATTAGTGATAAGGCAGCAATATTTAGTTCATATCTTGAACATTATCGTTTCTTAATCGGTCCCTGCCTCGTGACTGTTTTCCTTGATTGCTTTTTGACCCTTAGGTCACACAACGCTAACTCACCCAATTAGCAATAATCTTCATTTATGCGTCATGCTTCCTCTGAAAAACCACCCCTTCCGCATCACGCAAGGCTGTCTAAATGTATCCCAGCGACCCACATGTGAAAGAAACAAAAAAAGGCGTGATCGTCCGGCCTGCGGTTCTGGGTCTTGTTTCTTGCCGCGCCGTATAAAATTCAAACGTGAGCGAGCGCCAAAAACGTTGAAGCGTGGCGTCGTTGTTGGGGCAACAAAGTAATAAACGCGCCCGAGTATCAAAGAGCGCGTCTTTGTGGGCAGCAGCTTTTCCCGAGGGCTACACTAAGCGTGATTATGCACATCTCGGCTTTCCCTTCGGCGCTGTTTTTTCGACTTTGCCGACTTCGTCGACTTCTCGCGCTCTCGACGGTTTGTTATGTCTGGCCGACACTGAGCTAGACGCCACGGTGGTAGCGCCTCTCGGGCTCGCCGTGGTGCAAGAAGCGCCGTTTTCTGCTGGAGATGTAAATCAATGTGGTCGCCTCACAGCCTGCGCGACTTGGTTATAGTTAGGCGCCTTCGCGCTGTCGAGCCGCCAGCGAACCTTGCTTCGACGACCGAACCTTCAGCAACTTTTTGGCACGAGCATCGAAAGAGATGTTTGTTTGGGGGACTCAGCGCCCGCTCTAAAGGACCTGAGATAGTGGGGCCGTATTTCTGCCATAAAGTTACTCATAGACAAAGCCACGGTCTGTCGAAACGCCTGATCTAGCATATTTAAAGGGGTGCACTAGAAGATAGGATAACGTGTTTTGATGTCTTCGGGGTATTCTGGCATACAAAAAAGATACGCACCTCTGGGAGCCTTCAAAATTTTTAGCACCTGCCGACGCTGTGTTTAATCCCCGGCAGCAAGGCACTGGGCTCACTTCAGTACCCTGTATTCTTCAGCCATATGAAAACAGAAGCACATCATCGCCCACAAATGACCAAAGCCCAACTGGTACAGGGGCTTTGGTTATTGCTCTCAAGTTTAGAATGTATATGTTGAAACACAACCCATTTCCCATATTTTGGTAAGTACGCGGAAATTTTTAGCGAAGAAATGAAATTTCTAAATTGCTTGTACACGGGTGTGGAAACCCTGCCCCGCTGTTTTTGAAGTGGAAAGCACGACCACGGGGCCAATTTTTGTCCCAAAGTCCGAGAACACGCAGTATTTCTATACTTTTGTTCCAAAAACAAAGTATCAAAACACAATATCGATAAATAACAAAAAATAACAGCTTGACCCGCACTGCCAGAGTCGGCGAATTGGGTGACGTGGTTTCTGATCAGTGCTATTTGTGTTAAAGGCCATTTTTCTTAAAGAGATGCAATAAGATCTGGAGCACTGGCCATCGAGCTTGAATAATCTAGGTAGAGGACAGAAACGTTAAAATCTTTCTCTGTGAAATACGATAGCCTGGCGTGGCGTGATGCCAGAATGAACAAGGGGCCATTCCACTTCAGTACTGCAGTATAAGGTAGCCGTGCGAGCGAGGCACCGGAAATAACACAAACAAACCTTTACGAGAGTGATGCTTCGCGCTATGCGGAGATTTTCTCTAGTCAATTCAACTCTCCCGCGTTCCACTGCCCGTGCGCCATCTATTTCCGAAATCTATTGGAAACTTTTATTGCTGTTCAACTTTGAATGCCGCCACGAGGTGAAGGCTCGGGCGCGAGATCCTTTTATATTTTTGGCTCAAAATAATGTTTTAGACGCGTTGTTGTTTTTTTATTATTTGCTATCAAAAAATCAATCCGTCTCGCAGTTTTAATTAAAGTAACACTGCAACTATCACCTTTGTATGGATGTTCTGCCTCAAATATTCCTTACGCTTTCTTTTTGCTGGAAAATGTTGACAAGTATAAAGTGCGTTTCCAGATTTGTTGATTTGCGGAAGTTTTGCCCGTATAAACTTTTAGTTCAAGGCATTTTAACTTCTGGCCGGTCGGCTAAATCGAGGCCCATACATACAAACACACACACAGACACACAGACCGAATTTTTTTTTTTTTTTTGCGTTTAAGTAGCCCAAGAAAGACTATCGTCTTTACTAAACGATGCGGAGAACGGCAGGGGTTAAGGTTAAATTCCGGTGCTATGTTAACACACTCGAACTTGTTGATTTCCACGACAGTCCCCACTGAAACATACATACTCCACAAGTTGCGAAATACGCTCGCAAAAACCCACAGCCGCAACTGCACAGGCATCAGTTTGACGTGACCCCTGCCGTTCCATTTCGCAGTGGGTTAACACGAAAACAGGACGATCTGAATCGAGCTAGTCGGCACATAAAAGAAAAGGATAATGAGATCGTTTATTTCGTTGTTGAAGCACATAGGGCTTGAGTGGCAGAGCCTGGCAGTCATCAGGAAACCAAAGATAATACGAAAATATATGTCAAGACAAAAGCACAAAAGAAAACAACAAATTTGAGCACTTTTTTTTTTATTTTGTAGCTTGAATTTATGCTAGAAAAATCGCCACGAAATTGGTTGTACGCAGCAGGAGCACAGTACCGTCTAGTCCTACGTCAGTACCATGTATTGCAACGGGGAATCAAGTAAGGCCATTTTGGTTGCAAATAACGCGTAGGGATATACAACGGTTTAAAATTATTTGTCCAGAAATATTTTAGAGCAATTGTTTCGCTCAACACGAAATCAAAGTTCGGGGGCATGGACGGCCAGCTACAACCAGGGAGTCCTTCACTGGGACGGAGTGACCACAATCGCAACGGATGAGAAAAATGAAGCTTAGTCTCTCTCTCTCTCTCTCTCTCTCTCTCTCTCTCTCTCTCTCTCTCTCTCTCTCTCTCTCTCTCTCTCTCTCTCTCTCTCTCTCTCTCTCTCTCTCTCTCTCTCTCTCTCTCTCTCTCTCTCTCTCTCTCTCTCTCTCTGTAAACGTAACGCTTTGAACACGCCCCTTCTATACTGAAAATTTACATGGTGACTTATGACTTATGTTCGTTAACAGGGAACGGAGAATTGAATTTATCTTATTTATCCAGCGCATGGCACAAAATCCATAGACTGTGATCCCGTATCGAAGTAATACATAGACCAAAGCATGTACCACAGTTTGACGACGAGATAAGGGCATAAAATATCTAATCTTGTACAAAAGACAAGAAACAGAAATAGAATATCTCGGTAGAAGAAGGACCGGAAAAGAGAAGAAAGATTGCGCCTTTTTATTAGGCCAGTGGCGCTTATATCTGCATTTTTTAATTAATTTTACTGCTGTTGTGTCTGCTTTTTAACAGGTTTTTGAGTGCTGAGGGCATATTAAACTCCAAAATTGGCTTCAGAGAATCATGCTCTATCTGGTGGGCACATACATATACACTTAACAAGCCGACTTCAGTGGGCCCGCAGAATGAGGAGATTGCAGCTGTAATTAATTTTGACACATCAAAGGCTTATGACATCGGGAATACGGCATCTCCTTGTTTGCCTGGCTCGCTATTCGTTCCCGAGTACACCATTGCTTTTCCAAATACTGAAGAAGTATTCTGTTAGCAACATGGCTACCTCCCTTATGGGTATAAGCAAACGCGTATAGTCCCGCAGGGTTCTCTCCTTTCCCCAGAGCTGTTCGACGTGATTTTGTGTTCCATACCTGTCCCCCTTTATGCGCAAAGTTGTGTTTTCGCAGGTGACATTGCATTTTTCGCTTCTTTATTCAGGGCCTGTTTTATTCTCTTCGCTCGTATTAGAATTTTCTGGAACAATATCGTTTCGCTTTACGTTAACGATGTTGTACGCATTGACCAGAGCGCTTAGTTCATTATATACGGGGATTATGCCAGTTTGTTTTTTCTACCTGTCCAATACCCGAAGCGAGCGACAACGCAAATGCCGCGTTGCATACTTTACTAAAATGCAGCACGGTGTCTTCAGTGATAATTAATCCGAAGAAAACTAAGGCCATTCTTTTTCGACCGAAACGCAAAATAGTCGGCACTTTACCAAACATTGTTCTTTGTCGTACTAGCGTTCAAATTGTCACGTCCATAAAAAGCCTCAGTCTGGCTCTGCACAAAAATGTGCTGTGGGGCACCATCTCAGGATACTCGGCCTCACAATCCCACCAGGCGGCTCAGGCTCGGACATCATCCTCGCACTTCAACACACAGTTACCCTCATTGGCACAACTAGTTAAGCGCATCACCCACCAACGTACTCGCCTCAAAGACGCTGACACTGCCCGCCTGTTTGAAACTTTCCTCATCATGTCGCCTCACATCCGGATCTCCTTACCTGTCCCTCAAACCAGAAGAGCACCAGAAACTGTACATTTTAATATACAAGCGTACAAAACTGCACTTGGCCTTCCCACCCAGACCTCTACTGACTTGTGCCTACGCTTTTGAATACATAACACCTGGACAGAGCTGTGTGAAGCTCAATGAACTTCGCAATATCAACGCCTCAAGCTCACATCCACTGGCTGTAGTACTTTAGCTCGCCTGGGCTATCCGACACCGACTCAGCCTCGCCGCCTTGCACGCCTCCCCCCCCCCCCCCTACTGCGCACTCACATTAAAATCGCACCGCTACCCCGAAACGTCCACCCAGGCATCCCCGACTGTCGTCGCACCACCCGCACCAACTACATCCGCACCCACTACCAGCATCTTCCGGACACGTTTTACGTCGACGCAGCCCCTACCCCAACCGATCGACCTATACCTATATCGTCGTCACTGCAGACAGCCAAAAACGAATCCTCACCGCTGCCTCCACGTGGGTCTCAACACATACTGAAGCTGAAGAGATAGCCTTTGCACTCTCCCTTACCTCCACTCGTAGAGACTACCTGGCAGTAATTACGGACTCACAGGAAGCCTGTCGACTTCTCGAATAAGGCCTACTTCCTCGCATTGCCCTGCGCATCATTGAGCACTCGACTTAACTCCCCGAGAAGTACCGCATTCTATGGACTCTTGGTTACTGTGGGTTGGCCGGCAATGAAGCGGCGCACGACGCGGCCCGAGAAGCGATACACCGGGCCATTGCCCCCGAACCCCTCTCCCTCCCACCTTGGATGCTTACCCCCTACTCACCTAAAACGACATTCTCTTACATTACAAACCCCCATATCGCACCTTCCCTCCACCCCACTCCAACAAAGGCTGACTAGATCACTCTCCACCAACTTCAAATCCGCACCTTCTCTCACAATACACTTTGACACCTGATCTTCCCTACCTCTCGCTCTCCACAGTGCAAGTTTTGTCACAAAAGAGGTCCTCTCTACCACATCGTTTGGGAATGGTACCACACACCCGACCTCCCTCCCAATCCCCACCCCTCCCCTTCACATTGGGCGGTCCAGCTGTCCAGCTCTGAACCAGGCTCCCAGCTTAGCCTTGTCAGACAGGCTCGGACGGCCAGCCAGAGCCAGGGACTCCTGGACTAAGTAGTACTCCCCCCACTGGCTCGCCTCCAGACACGGAATCGGATTGGGCTTCAATAAAAGTTTATTCACGTCAAGTGGGACATGTTAGCGACATAGCCAAAAGACTCGCTAAGATTCTCGGTGTACTGACTCGATTTCGTCCTCAGTTGCCACCGACTGTAAAACAACTGAATTACAATTGTTAATTTCATTATTGTGTTTCGTACTGCCACCTGGTGGGGGAGTGTGATCGCATGTCTCAATATTATGAGGTTGCACAGGCTACAAAAAGGTGCCCATATGATTGAGAATACTTCGTACTATACAGTCACACTCAGCCCCTTTTTCCTTCGTTAAACATAGTACCTGTTACTACACTGTACAGCGCGTTGCTTGAGTGCGCTATTAAAAAGACTAAAAACGCGAACTATTTCTTTGATTCAACCTCACAATTAAGCCAACGAGACAAACTATAAGTAACAAGAAATAATAATCCTTGGAAAGTACCCTGTCTGCGTACAAATTATGGACGGCAAATGCTTGGTTTCCAAGTTCTGACACTACTGAACAGGTTATTCCATGAATTAATAGCCCCATGGACAGGTCTCTTGTATGCTTTTTTTTTTCTGTTTTGTTAGATTACTTTGTTACGTGGCTGTTAGTGAACAGTAAACTTGATTACTTGTATTCAGCTTTTGTGCTTTTACATGCAATGTCGTTAACAAACTCTGTGTTACAAGACATTCTTCAGGCGCATTGTACCAGTGCTACCACTACATGTCGACCTTGTAGGCCGTGCATTCCCTATCAAGCCCGTTGTTGCCTTTTTGAATGTACCCCTGGAATCATTTGATGTTGAAATAAAAATCTGTAACTCCCATATCATATGAATTTTTCACTGAGCGTCAATGACTGCTTTATACTCATTTTCTCGCCTGCAGACCCGATCAAGCAAAACAAGCGATGCAGGTCAAAGATAGTACAGTCCTATGCGCCAACCAACATCTATGATAATGAAGCCGTAAATAGCTTCTACGAGAACGTCGAATCCGCAATGAAGAAGACAACAACGCAGTTCACGACTGTGATGGGAGACTTTAACGCAAAGGTCGGTAAGAAGCAAATTGGAGAAAGGCCAGTGGGATACTTCGGTATAGACAATCGCAACAGTTGAGGAGATGCACTGGTGGGATGCGAAGAGAGAAATAACCCGATGTTGACGAACACATTCTTCTACAAACGAAACAACAGAAAATGAAGGCGGAAAACTGGTACAACCAAAACGAATGGTGCAACCAAAAACGAAATTCACTTCATTTTAAGTAACAATCCGGGTATCGTGCAAGACCTAGAGGTACTAAGTAAGATTCGGAGATGCGTGCATAGGAAAGTCAGATGAAAGCTAAGGCTGAATCCCAGAAGAAAAACTGTGGTTGATTCCTCTGTCATAGGAATCGGTAAAACACGAAAGTGAAATGTGCAGCGAAATCTTCAGCGGAATGAGCATTATTTGCGGGTCGGCGGCTGTCTTGCGAGTGTGCTTGGTGAGCGACGTCCTGCTAGCGGGTTGCTTCGGAAAGGGTGTACTGACGTCATTTCCGTGACGGATATGACATCAGTGAAATCTTTCGGTATCCCGGCATAAAACTCTTTCAAGTTAAAATATAAAACCGAAAACGAACAATCGTAAGAATAACGTACTCTTTAGTACTAAAGGTTGCTTCCCCGCAAGAAGACCTTGTGTACAGGGGTGCACCCTTTACAGGCCGCTTGCTTTGTTGCACTGGCGTCACTTCCGTGACGGATATGACGTCATTGAAATCTTTCTGTATCCCGGAATAGAACACTTTCGTGTTAAAAGAAGGAAACTCGTGAAAACTAAGAAACATCGCATGGAGTCAGTCAGAGCCAGATGGCAGGAGTTTAAAATAACTCTTCAAAACAAATTCTCGCTTCTGAACAAGCAGAACGAGGTCAGTGTAGAAAAACTAAATGACAAACTAACACCGGCACCCAGTGAATCAGCAGCAGTTGAGGAAGAGCCAATGTGTAGGCAACAAACCAGAAAACTAACTAAGCAAACGAAGAAAATAATTGTCAAACCTGTGAACATGAAACTGTCAAGTATTGCAGATCAGATTGAATTATCCGAGCTGTAGAAACTGAATAACAGAAGTAAAACAAATGGCGTATTCGTGCATATAACATGGCAGGGATCGAGGAAACGTACGGGGAAAATTGAAAACGGCTAAGAGAAAGCTAGCCATCGGCAAAGACAGGATTTACGCGCTCAGAGACGAGCAGGGTAACATTCCGCACGACTTGGACGAGATAATAAAGGTAGCAAAACGATTCTACACCAGGCTGTATGCCAGCTACGTTAGACCAGGGGAAACTACTGAGAGTACAAGCCAACTTGCGATGTCCCACTAGTAACTAAAAAGAGGAGGTAGGAAAGGCGCTCAAAGGCATGAAAATAGGAAAAGCTGCAGGTGACGACGGCATAGCCGTAGATCTTTTGAAGGAGGGCGGAGATATTTTACTGGAAAAGTTTGCTGTACTATTTTCAGAATGCTTGAAGACTGAAAAAGTGCCCATAGCCTGGAAAAACGCCAACATTATTCGAATTCATAAGAAGGGAGATTCCAAGGAGCTTAAGAATTACAGGCTCATCAGCCTACTCTCAGTTGTTTACAAGCTGTTTACCAAAGTTAAAGTTAGCGCATAGGTGACAGCCTGGATTCCCAACAACCCAGACAGCAGGCTGGGTTAAGGAAAGGGTACTCAACCATGGATCACATCCATGTCGTCAACCAAGGGATAGAAAAATCCGCTGAGTACACTAAACCCATTTACATGGCATTTATATATTACTATAAAGCGTTTGATTCCGTACTCACCACAGTCGTTTTAGAAGACTAAAAGACCAGGGAATAGATGAAACCTAGACAAGACTTCTAGAATACATATATTAGAAATGCACATAGGATAACCCTCCACAAGCACAGCGATAAATTTCAGATCCGAAAGGGAGTAAAACAGGGAGATACCACCTGTCCAAAGCTAATCACAGCATGTCTGGAGGGGGTATTTAAAAAGCTTGACTGGAAAAATATAGTATTAAGGATTAACGGGGAATACTTGCGCCATTTGAGGTTTGCGGACGACATAGTCTTGTTGGGTGAGACTGCAGAGCACATGCAAGCAATGATTGAGGAACTACAATCATAAAGCGTGGCCACGGGCTAAAAGTAAATATGAATAAATCTAAAATAATGAGTAATAAGCATGCAAAAAACATCCCCTTCAGCTTAGGAAACGAAACGCTAGAAGAAGTAAAAGAATATAACTACCTCGAACAGATGGTACGACACCAACCACGAGAGAGAAATCCGGCGAAGAATAGGTATGGTTGGGGAACACTTTGCAAGCTCTCCCAATCAATGAAAACTAAGCTACCTCTGTCACTCAAAAGAAAAATCTACAGCCAGTGCATACTACCGGTGATGACATACGGAGCTGAAACTTGGTGCCTGACTAAACAACTAGAAAGCAAACTTAGGTCGGCTGAACGGGCCATGGAACGAATAATATTAGGAGTAACACTCAGGGACAGGAAACGAGCGACCTGGATCAGAGAACAAACTAGAGTAGAAGATATCATATCTCAAATAAAGAAAAAGTTGCAGGTGACGTCCACGTTTAAGTCTTAAGATGTAAGGCGCGATAGCGTTACTTCGGCATGGAGGCAGCATTTTGGATTGGAGTCGTGCATTTACCATTTATGCTTTCCGAGAATTGCAGCTCAGCGACGATAGATAGGCTAGCCGAAACGATAACTGCGGTACTGGAAAGGCAGACGACATTTTACGCTTGTGTGGCTTAAGGTGTCGGCCCGAAAGGTTGCGGCTGAGCTGTGTTGGTCAGCTTGAGGAAGAAGGTTACAGTGTCCGTGTCTCACCGTATCTATTCTGCAGCGTTTTGGGCTAACTGAATGTTTTGTATGAAGGAATAAGTTCGCGCAAAAGACGAGGACGAAGAGAAGAAAGGCCTATTTTCTCTTCGTCCTCGTTTTTTGCGCAAACTTATTCCTTCGTACGTAATGAACCAACGAGCCTGCAATCAAGACCTACTGAATGTTTTGGTTTATTTATAACACACACGCAGAGCGAGACAGAATATATATATATATATATATATATATATATATATATATATATATATATATATATATAGAGAGAGAGAGAGAGAGAGAGAGAGAGAGAGAGAGAAGGGGGGGGGGGGGCGGGGGGGAGAGCCGATGGGTTGGTGACATAGCCATCATGGCGTCCAGACGTTTTCTCTCTGGGTATGCGGCATATATTTCATAGGATGACCGGTCCGAAATTTTTCCCAGGGGCTCCTTTTTGTGCTAGTAAAGTAGCCTGTCAGATATATTCAAGTCATTACAAGACAATTTGGGTCCTGTGCAGTGATCTTGAAAATTGGGATGCAGGCGCGCCGGGCTGCCCTATCTGCTGTTGTGACAATGGTCCTTATTTGGCTTTCCATCAGTGCGGATAAGTTTCTGGTACGGCAGGCTGACCGATATCCCACTCGCCATAACTGTGTATACGTTTTTTCGTTTCTTCTTTTAATACTGCTGTCCCGTGTATCGGCGTTTTACAATGTAAGCGTAATGTTTAAATATTCCCTGCATTTTGGCGGCTGCGTGTTCGGCTCTGCCGCTTCTCTGTTTGGACATGCCGATGATTCTTAGGTGACTTTTTTTCTGACATAACATGCAGACGTATTTTTAGGCTTTGTAAATTGTCCGCGTGGCGCCATTCATCGTTTACCGCAGAGAGCTTGCGCGCTGTCGGTCCTGAAAAATTCGAACAATCATTTCAAATTTCTCGGTTTTGTTTTTTTATTGCGAAACATTTTATTTGGTTTCTGGTGCTAATATAGGTTTTCCCGGGATTTAGAGTGTCTGGCGTTAACCTTTCGCACGTCTTTTATTTAGGCGACATAATGTTAGCGCCGGTATTAGTATAGGTTGGAGAGGCGCTTTGTTAGTGGCATAAGTTGCGGGCACAGCAAGCGATCGTATGTACCGAGCATGCGACTACCTAGGGTGCGTAGAACGGCCATCACTGCGCAGGCGTGGTGCCTGCTTGAATCGTGTATCTTTTCTTTCGTCGCGGCCGTAATATCATTGTCCTCCTTTCCACAATCTAGTTGTTTTGTACTGCCGCTTCAGGCGAGCCCTCGTATCTGGCTGCCTCAGTTATAGTTTCCGGTTTGCAGCGATGGCGTACTTCCGTGGACGCTTGATGAGCACGGCTGATAGCGGACGGCTAGCGGGCACGGAAAAACCGAAAAATGAGCGTAATAACGCTATCGCGTTAAAACGAAATGGACTTGGGCTGTCCATGTGGGGAGACGAACCGGCCACCGGTGGACAATTGGGGCAACAGAGAGAATTCCAAGATAAAGGTCTACAAGAAGGGGAAGGCCAATAACACGATGGAGGGATTAAATAGGGAACTTCGGCGGTGAACTGTGGACTCGAGCAGCGCAGGACAGAAGCGGTTGGAGGTCAATGGGAGAGGCCTTCGTCCTGCAGTGGACCTGAGTAGGATGATTATGATGGCGATGGCGATGATTATTATTATTATTATTATTATTATTATTATTATTATTATTATTATTATGAGGAGGAGGAGGAGGAGGAGGAGGAGGAGGAGGAGGAGGAGGAGGAGGAGGAGGAGGAGGCCCGACCTCCCTCTTCTTAGGATCCTCCCACTTTGGTTTCGCCTTAGGCTGTTCCTCCCGTATGGATGCTCCGCGAGACCTCGAGAAGCGTCGAAGCTGCATACCCTCGTTTAATTTCTGCACCTGCTTTAGGGCAGCCTCTTCCCCACCCTCGCTTTCCGAGTCTCCAAACAAGAGAGGAGAGAATTCGGAGGCACTAATCGGAGGACGAGTCGTGAGTTTACGGGAAAAAGCCAAGTACGGCCTCTCGGGTTGGCGGCATTGCGCACAACCGGCTGCACGCACTTTCGGAGCAGCGTACCAATGAACGGCGCCGCACGGGTTTCGTCACCCTGCCCATCGGCAGCCTGCCAAGAGCTCGATTCCACCATGAAACGGCACCCTGTGGAAACAAGCAAGAGAACGGTGGTCACATCTGCCCTTCTTTATCGTAACAAAAATTTTATTGAGCTCGAGCAAGCCCTGCGCCATGTCCGTGCTCGCATTGCCTGACTCTCCTTGACCACGATCTGCAGAAACGAACTCCTCTGGCCATAATTATCAGCGGAGCTGCGTGTGAGGCGGCACCTGTACTTCGCGCAAGCCAGTATGTGAATAAGAAGTCAAATTTGGTGTTTCACGCGGTGAAGAAACACGGGGTATCTGAAGCGCTCTGTAGTCTGTAGATTAATTTAGGTTGCGTGGTGTTCTTCGACACGAGCCGAAATCGCGCCGACATGGGCGAGTTGCAACCCGATCGCGTTAAGCGGTCGTAAGGCTAGGCTCGGCGTCGCCACTTTTTGCTTAACCATTACTGGCCTGGATGAAAGCCCTGGTTTTGTGCTCACCCGTTCGCAACAGTGGGTCGTAAACGAGCCTCCCGTGACCCCATCGCGTATCCAGTGTACGCAGACAGCCAGAGAAGACCGGCCTAATAACAAAAGAAACGGTTCCGATACTTTCAGCGCAACGGATCAACCACTTCCTTGTTCATGTCCGAGAACACATTGCGCTTGTTCTCGTTTCCCGGTTCCTCCGGTTACGGCTGAAGGTCGTAGAGCATCTCGCTTTCCAACCACTCGAGGCGCCGCACTCCTTCGGTCCCCTCCGTTCTTCGGCTTTTTTTTTTCTCCTTCGGCAGTGGCCGCGGTAATAGCTTCCGTCGATGCGCGGCTCTTTCGCGGCCGAGGCAAATAAACACGTCTTCCCCCCCGAGAGGTTCATCCCTCTCGTTGAACGGCCGCCTTTCTTCTCCTCTGCCCCTCCTCGCCGGTGGAAAATGATTTCAGGGCGAGCCTCTTTAAAGCTGGATGATCGCGAAAGCGCAGCGCGGGCCGACGAGCGCGTGTGCGCGTGCTTGTAAACACAGCCGCGGCGGCGGGGCAGCAGGCCTCGAGATGACGATGAGCAGAAATCGAGATGGGCCGCCGAAACGACTACGGCCGTGCTAACTGCGCAGTTTGCCGGGCCCACCCGAGCGGTGGACCGATTGACAGGCGCGCTGGCCGCGACCAGGGAGGCCCCGCCGCCGGCTGCGTAACCCGTCTGATACCACGGGCGCCATGCAACAAGGCCTCACGCGCGCGCTCGGAAGGCGGCGGAATGGGGAGAGCGGCAGAGCCGACGGAGCTATTTCGAGGCAATCCTAAAATCCACTTTCAAGAGCGCTCTCCCCACCAATGACGGCGTCGAATACATTAAACCTAACGAATCGGGACGACTTGAAATGGCGCTTTCTTCCCTCCGAGGTTCTTGCATGTGTGTTTGTACACGCGTGGGATTTCACCTGTCAATAGTTTGCGCGCGCGTGCGTCTAGCAGCGTAGCTGTTTATCCGTGAAAAAAATTATGGTTAAATCTTCCCTCAAATAAACTGGTAAAAACACAGGGTGGGATGACGGCATATTCAAAAATGCGCTTGCGCGCGCGCACGCACGCACGACACCTCAATCCGCTCTTAAATAATTATATAGAGGCAATGCCTCTCAAGAAGGACAGTGATGAGTTGTCCAGCAAAACGATGAGCGGTATCGTGACCCCCTGGCACCCCATAATGGGGTGTTGCTGGTGGTGCTGAAAAACGTGGGAGGGGTCCCCCATTCCAAGAGACCATGTGACGAGCGTGCTGTCTCAGCCCTGGAGTTGCTGAGAATCCACGTCGGCGCTGGTCATGAGATCCGCCCACAGCTCGTGTCATTCCACTCCACTCATCTGTCACTGCCTGTCAAAGGTACGAGGGTGTGTGGCGGGTAGAAAAATATTTCGTAGCGCCTCCTGCGAGTCACTAAACACAAAAATTTTGGTGGGACGGTGTTCGACTTTGACAGCGTATTCGACGGCGGCGGCTATGGAGAATTCTTCGAAGGTTGTACAGGTTGGGGCGTTTTTAAAGGGGACTGGGGTGTCCATGGACCGGATAGAGCTATGGAGGGCGAGAGTCAAAGCTGGCGTCCGTGAAGAAGATTGCCGCTACATTCCGTTTAAGCCAATTGATGAACTTCGCTTTTCGCGCCCGTCCCCCCACAAGATAATGCTGGTATGGGTCCCCGGCCATGTCAACTTGGACGGCAATGCTCGAGCACACACTCTAACTCGAGAACTCTCCCCGGGTCCGTCCATGTTGTGGCCAAATGTGTACCACTCTGGCACCCTAAAGATTTTAAAACATCAGGCACGATGACAGCATCTCTGCGCGCTACGCGCAAGTAGGCAGTATTTCGTAGTCCCCAACTCATGCTCTCCCGTGAAGCCGCATCTGTGGTCCGGAAAGCACAAACCTCCTCCCTTCTCACTCCACCCCGTATCCAGTACATACATGAAATCCTCTCGCACCCCCTTTGCCCTACACCCAACTGCCCTCCCTACCCATAGCACGACCCCTTTACTGGGACTACCATCCTCCAGACGTACCGCAACACCTGCGTTCCCCCATCGCTTCCTAGGAGGACTGAACCCGGGTACTGGAATGGACGCGAAGTCAACGCAAGAACTCCTGGTGGCCCACTGCCTTCGTGTTAGTGAGGACCTCTGGGAATTCTACGGATGGGCCGTCTCCTAATGATAGAAGATATAAACGAATAAATGGACAGAAAAAATGGCAGCTAGAAAAACGTCGTTAGAGATGTACAGGGCAGAGAAATTGGACATCAGAAAGGAAATTTTTTACGATAATTCCAAAGGCAGTGCTTTGCTTTTTGAAGCTAGAGCAGTTTGCTTGAGAACTAGGAGCTTTGCGGCGAAGTATGCAGAAAATGATGGGATATACGTGGTCAGCGGGAAAAAAAAAACAGAAACTATGCGGCACATAGTTTTGAGTGTATCCATCCAAATCTTCAAGAGGGAAATATTAGGCTACCAGAAGCCCTAGGATTTAAGGGTAGCACTCAAGGCTGCCGGGGTGACGAAAAGAAGATCAGAATGCTGGTGGACGAAAAGCAGAGAGGGGAATATTGCCTGTGAAAGCTGCCACAACAGAAAAAACAAGTATTTTGTTACTGCCCTCAGAGCAGCGCTAATATTTAACAAAGAGCATAAAACATAGGTATATTAGTTTTTTACTTGAAAATACGACACGTCATCACCCTGTTTCAACGGGAATACCACTAGCAATCAATCAATCAATCAACCATGAAGAGACTGCGGCATTGCGGCCCGCACTAGGGCTGTTTAAATAAAGTTCTCTCTCTCTCTCTCTCTCTCTCTCTCTCTCTCTCTCTCTCTCTCTCTCTCTCTCTCTCTCTCTCTCTCTCTCTCTCTCTCTCTCTCTCTCTCTCTCTCTCTCTCTCTCTCTCTCTCTCTCTCTCTCTCTCTCTCTCTCACTGCCTCTCGTGTGGATGGGATCCCGCAGATACGCCGCTCGGCCCTTTCTCGCATCAGTGAAGGTGACCACCCGCGATTTCGGAGGTTATGATGATGACGATGAGGATGCACTGTGGCGCATTTACGTTCATAGTGCGTAGAAATATCTCCTTGGAGCCAGGCAGACGTTACCATTCTTGAGTTAGATTCTCCTCCTCAAAATTCGGCGTAATTGTGGTATAAGCGATCATGATGGAATAGCAGCGCAAACACGATGGACTTAGAAAAAAAGGGAGACAGGACACGCGCTGACAAGCAACTGAATTTTTTTTAATCTACAATAAAAACATACATACACACATGAAAAATAACAATTCACATATATCGCATTCATTTGCGCTTACTGACATCCAAACAAAGCAAAAACAGCGGCACATGTGCGGACATAATCAAACAGCCCTGGCTGGAAGGTCAACCTCCATATCAGGAAGCCTGATAGAACGTTATAGAGGCGTTTCGCATCGCAAAGAGCAGCAGATGTATTAGCAAACCCTGTATCAGGTTTGCTGATCAGGAGGTTGACTTTCTAGGCAGCGCTGTTTGAGTATGTCCGCACACGTTCCGCTTGAGCTTTTGTCTTTTCCTTGGCTCTCAGTATGCGCAAATGAATGCGATATATGTGAATTGTTATTTTTCATGTGTGTGTGTATGTATGTTTTTTCCTGTGGATTAAAATATTCAGTTGTTAGTCAGCGCGTGTCCTGTCTCCCTTCTTTTCTTAGTGCGTCGTATTTGCGCTGCTTTTCCATCATGAACCAGTACCAACTTGCCCAACTGACAGTCCTTCTTGATTGATTGAAGGGTTTAATAGCCCGATGCAACGCACGCGATGGGGCACGCCGTAGTGGATCACACCTTACTGATCACACCGCAAATAAAAGGGGCTGACGAAGAAGGAGCGCAATTCACCGTAGTGATCAACTCTCCCATCACAGGGCGGCAAGAACGAGCAGCGGCGCAACGCGTAGAATGCAGATCGAAGCCATTCGTAAGCCTTCAGGCGGACTGCAAAGCAAAGTGTCCCAAGCAGCAGAATTACAAAGTCCTTCGACGACGCGAGGAGAAGCAAGGCGTCTCAGGCGTTCAACCCATAATAAATATAAAATATAATCTATGAAATATTTTGTATAACAAAGGCTATCTTCGATTTTTTTTCAAGCTTTCACAAAGCGAAGCCTAGGTTATCCTCTATCACATGCTTAAAAACGTATGTTACACTATTTTTGTACTTTTGTAGCTACAACACAAAAAATATGACCTTGCGGCTGTATTGTGGTGGCACCCTGACTGGTCTGTAGCAAACCTGTTACGACAACGCAAGACGAGAAATGGTCGGAGCAAATGAAAAATAATCAGAGTGATATTGAGGTGACCACGCTTTCTGCAGACTAACCGTGACAAAAGTACGCAGCCACTGAATCTGATGTAAAAGCTCCGGCTCTCAAGTGGATGAATGACGGCTTAGGCTATGTTCAGACTACCGACACAAAAGCCATATCGTGTTCTATGGACGTAAAAAAACGGCATGGCACGCAGTTCAGTTGGCTGAGACGTGAAATGACGTCATTTTTTAAACTTATTCTACGGTTATTCTACTGTCCGCGCCTAACCACGAAATTTCCATCGTGGGTTTTTTAACGCTGAGCTTGAAATGATTATAGAACGTTGTGCTGCTGAGCACGAGGTCGCGGGTTCGATGCCCGGCCGCGGCGGCCGCTTTTCTGATGGAGGCGAAAAGCAAAAACGCCCATGTGTACGAGATTTCGGCGCACGTTAAAGATCCCCAGGTGGTCAAAATTAATCCGGAGCCTTCCACTACGGCGCGCCTCATCGCCTGCGTTGCGTCGGCGCGGTAAACCTACATTCATTCAATCAATCAATCAATCAATCAATCAATCAATCGAAATTATTAGAGAAATAATTGATAAAAACCAATGCACACGAGAAGTGATAAATAATTTGTTGAATAAACTGTCATAGCAGGGAAGTTGCTTTTTTTTTTCCTTTTTCACTTTTAAACAATCATCGCCAAGCATGTGCTACTCGCTATACTTTTCTTGGGCTTTAAAACCAACTGAGTCGTAGACTTGCCTCCTGATGCCTGTAGGTAATGATCGTGTAGAAATTGTTCGCAGATGGGAAACTTTTTTGAATCTCCCTCCTTTTATATCTAACTGCACCTATAATCATGGTTTTTACTGCGAAGCAGTGTATGTCTCGTTGTGGTGGTGGGAGATTTAAACGTGGGAGTTTCATGGCTCAATGCCCCCTGTCAGCTGTCCTCCGCAATCGAGCGGTTTGGGTCTAGGTTGGTATGTTGCACAGACAATAAGATGCCTACGACTTGGCTGCGAAAGGGACATCCACGTGTGTGTACGCTAGAATAAAGGGCAAGGCCTTCGAGGTGTTAACTGGCTATGGGACGGACGCATGCCGTTCGCTTGGAGGAAGAATAGCGGAAACTGAAGAAGCGTCAGCCCGAACAGAAGCCTGAATTGGCGAAAAAAGAACGGAAAGCCGCTGCCGCTGCCGTTGCCGCCTCAAGTTCCAGCTGGTCGAGTAGCCGCGAATCCCTCCCGGATGAACAGCAACTGGCCCTCTTGGAATGCAGACTTGGGCCGATATCACTTGTTCAGCTTAAAGGGCTTTTAGAGCGACATGTTCGACGGTGTATTTCCCTTCTAAGCACCCGCTCATGACCGGTGGTTGGTTTATGCGTGCACGGATTTGGAGTGAATGGAGGGGCGGGAAGGGGGGCGGGCACGCGCCGCTGAAGGTTTCATGCCTTTACTGATGACATGCCCGTTGTGTTGGAATGAGATTTAAACGTGGCCGTCAAACAGCCCAATGCGACCGGTCCGGTGTCCTCAGTGGTAGAGTGGACTGGGTAGGCGTGTTACACGAACGGTAAAATGCCTACGACGAGGGAGGGAAAGAGAGCTCTACGTTTGTCCGCTAGGATAAAGCCCCGGTGTTTCCAAATTTCATTCAGGTAATTGACTACGAATTATATGCTCACTCGTAAATTGAAAACAAACGTGTTTTGCTTCGTGAACTCCGTAGAGGGCGTGCAACTCCGCAGCTTATCCGGTTTCACAGAGTGGAAGGGCACTAATGTTTTGTTTGTTTATTTTTACATACATCCAATACAATGAGGGTTATCGCAGATGCGCAAAACAGTCAAATTTATACATCCTTTCGTCAAACAAGAGGAAAGGAATCCAAGCTTGCAGATCATACATTGGGTCGCTTTAACCAGTGCATGCAATGTGAGGATAGCCCTTTCGGCCCCGGTGTCCTATATTTAGGACACGAACCAAAAGACGTCTAGAATTTCAGAACAAAACCAAAAGAGCTAGTTTTCTGGGAAATAGTTCTTCAAGGATGCCTCTTTCGACAGATGTCACCATTGTTCGTTTTTTGCTATAGCTGAACACTAGAAAGAGGAAGGCATTGCAGTGAAGGCCAAACTGACGTCATGGTGGCCCCAAAGTCCGAAGTTCGAGTTTGTTGACATAGCTGTAAATCTAAAAATACTTGCACTATACCAGCCTTATTTTTTGTCTGTGGGCTTACTGCTTTCCAAATTTTATGAAAACAAGCAAAAAGCTTTTTCTGCTGTAAATGTAAATTTTAATGTCCTGATTACCTAATTAGATGTCAGGCTTGTAAATCGCTAATTACTTGCAGCACAAGCTTTTTTTTTTCGTTTTTAAGCTTATATCGTCCAATTAATAAAGAAAACACACAGAAAAGATTTGTACGACGGAAAGAAAAAATAAGCGCTGAATGGAATAGGCACGCGCAAATGAACACACTTGTTGTGGGGTTGCAGACACCAACAGTGGAAATTTTGTATTTATAAAGACGCAACTTCAGAACAACAAATCATATTTGTCAGGATGACATCATTTCAAACAAATGTGTTGATGAGATAAGTCAAAAGCAACGAGTACTTCATTAAAAAAAACATCGCTACACTAGACTAAGGAAGCAGTTGACAATAGACACATCATAATTGTCTATATTTCGCGTAATTGTTTTTCAGTAATTGTGAAAATTGATCTATTGATGAACTGCTTGTGATGAATGAGTCAATTGAGGTTATTCCGCTCCCTCGCAGCACGAGGAAATTATGAGCATTTGAAGCAGTCGGCATGAAATGGGTGCTCGATTATAGAGTTAAAGAGTGTCTGTGGCCTGTTTCTCCGGTTTAACGAAGCATACAGAAAAACCGGCGTTCTTCAGTACTTGTCTCTTTCCGACGGAACAAATGCGCGCATTTCCCCTACGCAGCAAGCAGGACTTAAACCTTTTCAAGTAGCGCAGACTCGACACTGACACGGAAGAAAATCGACAGATGACTAGATGCAGTGGTTGTTAAAAATCGTGAAGTAGCCTGGACTTGACATGGACACATAAAAAAGAAAATCTGTCTGTTTTCATTTCCATGTGTCCGTGTCAAGTCGGCGCTACTTCAAAATGTTTAACAACCGCTGCAGCTAGCACAACTGTGGATCCTTCTAACGCTGCACTTCGCTGGCGCACATCCTTAAACAAAGGGGTTGCTTCTCAGACATATGGCGCTCGTCTTAACATTTCTGTTTATGTGAATGGGCCTGAACGGGGCGCACACAAAAACAACGAGCACTGCATTACGAGATGTATTCAGAAAATGTGGGTACGCTAGCTTGAGAAATCCACTGGGAAAGCATTTTTACTGCGCGTTAAAATGCTGGGGGCTTTTTTCACGGTTATTTCGCAGAAAGCGTGGCCACCTCAATTTCACTCTGATTATTTTTTATTTGTACCTACCATTTCTCGTCTTGATCTTCTCAACGCATCGCATCAATTGTTCGTCGCCACCGCTATACATTCTGCCTTGTTACGAAGCAGGCGCAGCACGTTTCTTGTTTCTGCCGTGGTTGGCACTTCCGGATGATCAGCTGCGTCGTCCAAAGCTACCTCAACGATGTTGGCGTCGAACAGCCTACCGGTGACGGGGATAGCGGCCTCTTACAGCGCATACTCCTCGTAAATTTACCGTTCACGACCACGTTCGGCGCGAAATGGGAGCTAAGCATTCGAACGGAGGCCTTATCAACTGCCAGTAGCTGACTTTTTTTTTTTTCTTCTCTGTCGACATTTCGGGATATCCGCGGTCCTCCGAAAAACTGTAACACATAGCGCCTATGGGAGGTAAATGCACGCGAGAAATAGTTTCGACTTCCCCGATATTTCGAGCTATCAGAGTTGAAGTTAACGAGGGATTGCTGTATCTTTAAATAAAGTGCTTAGACGGGTTCATTCATCCGTTTCCATTCTTATTATTCAGGTAAGCGGCGAGTATAAGGTTTCTCGAATTTGCCAATGGGTGTTTCAAGCCTTCAACACCTCAACCGTGTCATAACTATTCAAATTTGAAGAGCTGGTTCGTTATGGTAACCATACCTATGATATAAATTCGGGACACAAAAATCCGAGTGCTCTGGACAGCGTTGCCCATGTCGTATCACGTTGACATAGTACAAACCTACCTTCTAAATGTATTTACGTATAAATAAACAACTCACGTGTGTGTGTACCCTATTTGCGCGCAGCCATTAGGAAGGCCAGTTTGTAGAAAATGAATGCTATGCAGCCTAAAACAAATGTCCTCGAGAACCATCTGTGATTTTCCGAAACATCCTTGGACCGCCAAATAAAACTCTGATCGGGCCACACATACCGTTAAAAATCGTGCACCCCTCCGCCAAACCACGACGATGGTTAAACGCGAAGCTTTCTAATGACGGATTCTTTGGTGGTCGTCTAAGTTTTCCAAACCGCTGCGACCATGTCGAAATGGAGCAATGGGATAGATGCCGGCTTCACAACGCGAGGAATCCAGGTTCGATTCCGGCCAGCGGAAGCGTTTTTACTGCGGAGCAGTATATGTCCACAGTCCACACAAAGTAAAAAAAAATAACATTGCTCCTCACTATCACCTGAGAAAAGGATGAAATGGCGAAATCCGGTGGTGGTGTTATTGCGCTATAGTGGGTATGGTAGTGTTATTGCGGTAAGCTCACAATATAAGTGAACTGGCAAGCAGTAACTTTGTGTTAATGCTATAGTGATCTTCCTAGACCAACCGTTAAGGCCCAACCACATGCACGCGTAAAACCGACGTACAAGCAACGACGTAAACCGGCGCAAGCGCGTAATGAACCGGCGTACTTCGGCGTACGCCGAATGCATTGGTACGGGCTTGTTACGCCCAAGTCAGAGCCCGCCAGACATCGACGCAAACTTTCGGGCGCACGGTGTTGGCGTACACCTCTGGCGGTGATGTTATCGGCGGTGTCGCATAACAAGACAGCGAATTGATAAATAAGCTAACTTCACTATTAATTAATGCGATAAAACGAAGTAATTTGTAAAATACGGAGACCAAACAACCGGACAAAGCACGCGAAGCAACGAGCAACTATGGGAGCAAGGCAGTTTACGCCAAATGTAGCGGAGGGTTTTAGTTATTTAGTTACTGTTTTAGTTATTTCTGTACTAAATATACGTATTTTTGTGAGAATCAGCATTATTTGTTTTATTTGAGTTAAAATGTAGTTGAACTGGTCGCCACAAAGCTGAGTCCGGAGTAGTCGAGCCACACTGCGCGGCGCATTGGTTTACGCGCTCGTTGCGGCGATATGTGGTTACTCGGCCTCTCCGACGTCGTCGGTCGGCGCAAAGACAGCGGCGTATGTCGCCGCAGGCGTACGTCGTTGCGCGAGTACGTCGATTTTACGCGTGCATGTGGTTGGGCTTTTACGAGAAACGAAATGCAGAAACATGCTCGCCATAACCAACCGTACGGAGAGCCTCCGTTCTTCTGTGTTTTGTTTTTTTTTTTGAGGGGGGGGGGTAATGATGACCCACCGCTACCCGGACACTTTCAAAGTGAGCAGCGCGTTGAGTTGGTGTTACAACAGCCAGATGCCTCCGCATTCTGCCTGGCGACGTCATGTGTCCGCTGTTGTCGGGGCAGGGATTTTTCCAAGTGAGAGGCACGCTGCATTCTGTCGTCGCGCCTCTCGCTCATTGCAGCTAGTGAAGTTTTTTTTTTTTTTTCCAACCCGACTCCACCTAATTATCTCGAGGCCACCTGGGAGGCCCGCGCAGCGACAAAGCACTATTGGTATTTTTTTTTTTTTTCATCCCCTGCCACGGGCGCCGATCTATCGCCGCTGACCTGGATGGCAGGTGCCAGGTCCGTGCAAAAGCGTCGATTCCTGTGTAGAGTTCGCGTTTTTGGAGCCCGTTCGTGGCTTGAGAGGCGCCACCGTCGACGTCAGCCCAACCGATTGAACGATCCACTGGTTTGGAGGAAAAGGTGGGGAGTTGGGGGGGGATGAAAGAGGCGAACGCGGAGCGCAGCGGAGAATAAACGACGGCGCTAACGAAGAGACCGTGAGGAGGACAGCGCTAGAGGAGACAGCGCTGTATGAGCGGAGGTTTTTTAGCGGCGATTGCCGTGAACCAGATTATTAGATGCGACGCATCTCTTGCTCTGAGGCATGTCCCTCCTGCGTCGGCGTCGGCGGCGTCCGCACGCCACCTGCGCATGCGCGACTCTCCTCCGCTCTTCTCTCCGACAGCTGTGCGCAACACTCTCACTCCGTCTCATTATCATAAACAACAGCTGCGTGCGCGCGCTTCGCTTGCTTCGCTCCGCTCCCGTCGCGCAAGTGCGCGCATGCGCGACTCTCCTCCGCTGTCTCCTCTCCTTCAGGCGCTGTGAATAAATTGAACCCCCCGATGCGTCGCATCACACCAGGGTTCCCTCGCGGGAAGATGGGCGTAATTTTTACAATAGCGTTATTATACAAGGTCAGCTTCACTCAAAGCCCTTAACGGTTCTCCTAGCGGTGTAGTTTTCAGTACTCCCAAGAGGTAATGTGTATATTATGAGCATCGTGCGGCAACCAAAAGCTAGCGAAAGCGCGTCACTCTTCGGGTACTCTCTCATTCACCTTAATACCATGATTTAAATACAATGATGAGCTATTGAGCAGAGAAGCCAACTTCAAAGTTTAAAGCTGCCCCGTTCATACTGTCAAAACTGCTTTATTTGGAATGCACGCTTCGGGCTTATTTTTCGTCTGTTTTCCACTCACATAACTTTTCTTGATTGTAAGGGACCGCACACACTGAGCCAAGCTGCAATATTGTGGGGCGACCCCACAAAACCTTCGTCATGCTTGCAGCGAGGGTGAGGTTTCTTCCCTGAAAAACCATTCAATCGCACCCCCCGTTGTGTGACGTGGGATGGGCGGGTTAACTTAAGTGTAGTAGCAAATCACTCTTCCCGCAGACTAACTGCTCCATAAAGACATTCATTCCTCCTCAACCTGCTTCTGGAGGCAGAATGTGCGTTGATAAAGCAGTTTAAAGACAGATTTTAAAGACGGTAGTCTTCTTTGGGCTAATCAAACGCGAAAATTGTTTGTCTGTCTGGCCCTCGATTCAGCCACTCGGCCAAGAGTTAAAATTAATTCTTGAATGACACGTTTACATACGCAGTGCATTTTCGATCTAATAAATCTGGAAAGATGCGCATTATTTGTCAACATTGTTCAACAAAACGATATTATTAGGCAAACTTGAGAAAGAACGTCAATACACAACTGTTGTTTGCAGTGTTATCTTAATTAAAAACCTCGCCGCGGTGGCTCAGTGGCTAAGGCGTTGCGCTGCTGAGCACGAGGACGCGGGTTAGATTCCCGGCCGCGGGGGCCGCTTTTCTGGTGGAGGCGAAAAGCAAAAACGCCCGTGTGTACGAGATTTCGGCGCACGTTAAAGATCCCCAGGCGGTCAAAATTATTCCGGAGCCCTCCACTACGGCGCGCCTCATCGCCTGCGTTGCTTCGGCGCGTTAAACCCTACAATCAATCAATATGTGCTCGATTTTAGCGAGAGAAAATAAAAAAAAACGCGTTGAGAAAGAAAATATTTTAACCACGAAATCCAAATAAGGCTGCCGCCCGGATCTCGCACTCGTAGCTCGAGTTCTAAGTCTCAACAGTCCCAACAGACGGCGGAGCAGTGCGAACGCGGGAAAATTGAACTACGCAAACCTCCAACGCGTGGACCGACTCCGACCGAGAGGGGAGGGGAACAGCGTGAGAGGTGGGTGGATGAGACCGGAGAGGCAGTTACGTGACAGGAGTGGCAGAAGACTATCGTCTTTTGACGACATTTGCTACGGCATGAGCACATGCCCCACCCCCCACCGCCGCTTTTTTTTTTTTTTTTTTTGCTGCAGTGAATCGACTCATTCAGTTTATTTGTTGTAGAAATACTTACCCAAGTATTGCAATAACATCTCGGGCACTAAGACATCACGTGGCGCAGAGTTGTGGTACTCCGGCGGTATTCAATTCCGGCGGTATTGATCCGGCGGTATTCGATTCCGGGGAGAGGTATGGAATACCGAAACTCTCGAAACATATCAGTGCAAAATGCCTCTCTGATTATGCTCGTGTTAGGGTAGAGTGGGGTGCACGAGTTCATTGTGCCGTCTGCTGCTCTGCCGTCGGACGCTCTCCAGTGCGGTGGGCGAGCTCGTGTTGACAAACACGAGCACTCGGTTCACGCGGTGCATGCGCGGGAATTCGGCGCGCCAGCCACGTACTAGACTTTCTCGCGCTCCGCGCCCACGCACCCCTTGCGTCGGCACCACTTCTGCTGCGTGAGTGACGTCACAAACTTGAGCGTACGTAGTGAAACATGAAGAAAGCGGTGCGTCTATTTCCGCGAGCGCGCGTTCCCGATGTATGATTCAAAGGGGCGCGCGGAGAAGCGACCGAGCCAGCGGCCGCTTCTTCCCCCGACCTTCCCACGCGTTTCCTGCGCGAGCCCGTCGCCGCCTTTGTTGTCGGATCGCGGGCTACGCACAATCAGAGCGGCTCGATAACGTGCGCCGCGGCGTTTGTTTGACGTGACCTGCGGGCCCGCACTCTGGGCTGCCCGCGCGACAACTGCGGCAACGGCGGCGGAGTCTATCGGCGCGTCCATCCGGTACCCGCGTTGGCACCCACGCAGCGCTCTGCCCTCGCTCGCACTTTTTCCCCGAATTGTCGCCGCTTGCACGGGCACGGCTCGATCAAGGCAACAGTCGAAAGTGTGAAGAATGACGAATATAGAATAGGATGTTACCGAGGCGCGCTCGCCTTCTCGCCTATCGCAGCCGTCCGATGACGTTGCACGCTGCCGGTGTGGCACACAGATCCGTCAACAACTCGTCCGTCAAAGCCGAAGTCTTTAGTCTTGCTACACAGAAGAAGCAGCGACTTCTGGAGCACTATACCTAACCCCAAAGAACTAAATTTTAATCATTTGAGCAACCCACACTTCCTGGGTTGCTCAAGCGTATGATCCTGTGACGAATATTCGCCGCGAGTTATCCTTTAATTCCCTCGCTTCAAATAGGGGGAGTCGCCTAGCATGACAAGCAGTTAGTGATGCTAAACTATCGATAGTAGTAACTGTAGTACCGATAGTCGTATCTAACTATCGATAATAAGAAAACAATCGATATTGCTGTTAAGACAGTCGAGTTAAACTAAAGGCCTTTTTATAGCAAAACTTTACGGCAAAACTTTTTACGGTAACATCAAAACTGTCAATTTCGCGATCAGTTGTCGCTACTGCGAATCTTTCGATAGGGATATCGATAGTCAGCAGTACTGAATGTATGAATAGCTATTTTGGTAGGTGATTAATGCCGTCGCGAGTTCAGTTTACGAGTCTGGTATCGTAGAAAAATATATCACTGAAAACGGGTGCACACCCACATTATAAATCACTCTAAGCCACGTTCACTCAACCCGCAATTTTACATCCGATTACGTTCGTTATACTGGATAGCACCATTCGTTGATCCCTTTGCGCCTTGATTATGTAGACCAGTGCTTGTGTCACTGACAACCTTCTCTACCTCACAAGTTACACTAATTTTTGTAACGGCTCAAAGTTAAACCCCGCAACAACAAAGTCACCAGGGAAGATTTTTCTTTTATTTTTCCATACGTTCCCCTCCCAACGATGCCTTAGCAAGCGCCCAGTTTTGTCGAAGGTACAATGTGCCGCTGCTAACGGTCGTTCGCCGATCGCTGCAGAAGACGGCGCTCTCATAGAGAAAAAAATTATTTTATTCAATTTTAAAATAACCAGGTAAATGCGGTTCCCAATCTCCGTGTTAAGCAGACCGGGCCTTAAACTGCAACCTTCCTGCAAAAATCGAGCGAAAACGAGCGAACGGTTTACTCAAAATAAGTTTTAAAGGCTTAGATATCATTGCGCCGCACCCTTCATAGCATTTTTGTTTCTTGTCTCCCGATCAGCAGCTGTAACGGAAAATGTATAAGAAAAGAAATTTCGACAGAAAAAAAAGACCCGTACCGTTGTAAAGCTTAAAATAAAAGCTGCTGCTCGTTTTACCGCTTCGGAGAGATGCGTGGGGGGCAGCCGATGAGGGGGGTCAGTTATTTTGCGTGTAGGGCTTTTTTTGGAGAAACTATTGCGAGTAAGGCAAATCAAACGACGAGTGCAGTTGCAGTGCACAAATGCATGCATACCAACCCTACGGAGAGCCCCGAATTCTTCTTATGTGCTGTTTCCGAATCCGGATACGATGACAAATTGCTACGAGACCACTTTCCAAGCGCGCCGCACGTTGACCGGGTGTTTCAACAATATGACGCCTCCGTGTTACTTGTGTCTGGAGACGCCGCGCGACCGCTGACGTAGCGGAAAACGCAATTCCTGCTGTTCTAGCAAACCCAAGCAGCGGCGAAGGACGACTAGTTTTCCCCCTCTACGGTGACACATACAGAAATAACGGGATCGAAAGCTTCGTTTCGACCGGAAGGATATCTTTCACCGTTCAAAAAAAAAAATAAGAAAACAGACCATACTTCCACATCACATCAGCGTTCCCACTCATGCCATCAGAGACACACTCACCCGGTGATACTTTGAATGACCAGCAAACGTTGGAAGTCCGTTTAATGATTTCATGGAGCAAAATGACCTTTGCGCTGTCCAGTCGGAATCTGTCCAAATGAGGGCGGGTAACTACATTCCCATCGTTGTAGGTTGGCGATTCAGCATAGTTCGGGGGGCATTCGCTCAACGAGAATTGGTACACTTGTATTTTCATCCTAGCCGACAAATATGCAGTTAGTACAACATATAGGCTGCCTAGGAGATGCGTGCGCCCCTGCGTCAGCGCGCGCGTATCGAGGCAGCCTAATAGTGCAACCCGTTTCACGTCTTTCTGCTGTGCCCAACCACGTAAGGCCACTCAGACTGTTCGGAAACGATGGACGTCATGTTATTTCTATTAAACTATGGCTCTTAATTGTTTTTAGCACCTATACGGATCTAAAACATCCTACGGGGTGTGAAGTCGCCCGAGCAGTCGAACGTACGAAAAGTTATTTTCAGATTACTGTGGCGAAGCACGAGCTACAGCCGTCTTTCTGATATGGTAGACACCCATGCCATGCACTTGCCGGTAGCGTACGAGAATTCCCAAACGGGGCAAATTCACTGTGGACTAATTATTCTACAAAGTCTATGAAACTCGGCTGAGTTACGTGGTCGCACTTGCCATCAAACGTGGCACAATTTTTTGTGATAAATGCACTTGACACGAATCGCAGAGCTTTCGCTGCAAAGTTAGCTTCACCAGAAAGGTAATATATGCAATATGTATAACAGGGCTCCAAGTCGACCTCAAACCTTTAGTCAGACAGACATCTGCCGCCATTGTTTAAAGTGCATAGCTACAGCCATGCAGGTTTCTCCAGATAATTTCGGCCGAGGTCCCCTGATGTTGTATTCCAAGGACTGTATACTTCTAACCTCTAGCATTAGAAAGTCGGAAACCAAAGGCAGGCAGTTTTGAGAAGCGCATTATGCTTTATTTTCGTTTTTGCACTCATTGCGAATCTTCTTTTTTTTTTCCGGACTGGACCAATGAGGCCTCCTACGAAGTCCATTTTTAAACAGTGTATCGGCTGAATATGGACAACGTAAAAAGAGCTATATTTTATGATCGAGGGCATCCAAAAATTCAGCCAATATTGTTTAATTAGTAATCCGCAGTTAGTTTCAATTAGTGATCCACAGTTAGTGATCCTCAATGACAGAAACCCACTCAAGAAAAAAAATTCAGTCACCTTCCCAACTGAGATGCGAAGACTGAGGAAACGTTTGGCAGAACTTGTGGCATTCATTAGCTTTAATTTGGCTTTCCTTAGGTCTGCCCATCTTTGTCCGTAGATCGGACACTGGTGCAGATGAGCGCGCGCCGTCTCTCTCAACTAGGAGAACACCTGCACATCGGAGGTTACGTCATCACTAGACGCAGCCAATTCCCGACGCACGCCTCCCCGCCCGAACATCTGTCCACTTCCGCTCAGCCACAGTCCAAAGCAAACGCCCGCGCTATGAACTCAAAGGAAATGTTATCCCGTTGCGCTATCATACGATGATAGCGCAGCAATAAAAAAAGAAAAAAAAACAAAAGAAAAACGATGATAGCGCAATGGGACCGACGCCTGTTTCATGCCGCGAGGGACCCAGCTAGGTTCGATTCCGACCACGGGTAGCGTTTTTTTTTTTTAAGGGGGGGGGGGGGGGGGGGGGGGGGGGGGGGGCACTTCCCACTCCTGCTGGTGGGCTCCTTGCCTCCTCGCCTCCTTCCCTCACGCTTGTCTTAGCCAAGTATTTTCCTCCTCTCCCCTTTGCTGCGCCTAGTTTCGAGCGACGCCAGGCACGGACGGAACTGAAGATTAAACAGCACCCCCGTTAACAGAGCCATTTTCTACTTTTGATCGTTCCACGTATGTCACATGTGCAACGCGGGGCATAAAGAGCCGGGTGAAAACGTTCTGACAAGAAAGAAACCTTAAAATTGTCAATATTTACGATTTCTCGGTAACTTAAAACTAATCAAAATAAGTTGGAAAGAAATCATATTTGTTTTTTTAACATTTAAATTAGGAGGGTGGCACGGTGGCATTTTGGCCCTCCCTAATGAAAAGTCCTGCGCACGCCTATGCTTACCGCCATTGCGTAAATGGAAAGGTAGAAAATGGAATTGTTATGGTTTTAAGCGGTGCACGGTAAAAGCAGCGCAAGCAAAATAAAACCCATAACGACAGACCAACGGGAGAAGAGCACGAAACAATCTTTTAACCTTTCCTCCTCGCTCTGCAGTTTGCTCTCGGTCGTCTTATGCGCTGGTTTACCAGTACAGAACATTAGCTTCCCTTTGAAAGTGCGTGGCTGCTCTGAGAGAAGAACGTGATAATTTGAAACTTTAAGCTTTGCACGTTAAATAACAACGGGCGCGGGAACTCCAACGTGCCACCCGCTCCCCTGCCTTCTAGCGCCCAGTTGGCGGAGCAAACTTGAAATGGGATAATCCGTATCATCACTCACAAGTATGAGCGCATGAAAAGTTATATTTCTGTATCAAAGGTTCGCTAAGTTTCCGTCGCCAGCAGATGTGAACATTTCCTCGACGGCAGGCGTGCGCAGATAGCTGCCGGTGATCGATGGGTGGCTGCCCGCGGCATTATGCACGGCGGCGGCGCCGCTACAGTGTACGAGTGTATGCGCGACATTAACAGCGCTCGTACAAAGGGAGACCTGTTCCATTTTTTCCTCGTTTATTCCATGCCGCCAGCGTCACATCGACTCGCATTCGGACGATAATGTTTCTGCGTTAGACTTCGCAGAATCGTTAAGCAAACACACGTGGGCAAACTCTCTACTGCGGCGGGGTCAAAGGCCTCTTATTTTGGAAAACGACGCCGGCAGCCCTCATAACGCCCGCATCACGGATGGCTGCAGTTTCCATTGTAGTACTTCTCCTCCAGGAGCGTCCACTCGCACTTAAACGCAAGAAACTCTACGAGGGAGATTTCTCTTTCTTTGGATGAATTCTACAGCGTAAGTCATTTATAGAAGAGGGTTCTTCGGGGTTTTTGCGGGTTTGTCGGAAAACACACAACCTCAGAAATTTTCCATGGCCTTTACGACCTTCAACGCTTTATCCCCTTAGTCGTTACACGAACGTGGCACAGTTGCTGTGCGGAGTGGGCTCGAATTGTGCGGGAAGAATGCGAGGCGTATGCGTCCGCAAGAACGGGCATCTTTGCGCCATATACCCCTACATACACTTACTCCTATAATTACAGGAGATAATATAGCATTTCATTGAATACGCCAATTATGGGTTGATTTGACTTCGCTTGCTTATTATACACGATGAACAAGTATCAAAAACTGTGGATATGGATGAGCATTCCGCTCAGACTTGTCCTCTTTTCATTCTGCACGCCAAGACAATCTCGTGGTTCAGTTTCCCCACAATGCACTCGGTTGACTGGTTCGTGGAGCCAACAATAAAGTTTTGACGATGACGACATCCAGCCTACGATTTGACTCGGAAGTTTGTTGACGCTTTGCACCCCACATTGCCACGGTGCAGGCAACGTTTTTGGGTGAAATGGTATGCACGTTTCTGTCATTCGCCGAACTTGCTCTGTTGGCGACATGGAGGGGGTCACTCGGGTGCTCTGTGGAGCAGCTGGGGTCTGGAGCAGCTGGGGCCTGGGCCACGAGATTTTCTTAGAGTGTGCGATCATCTTGCTGCTTAAATTACCCCCCCCCCCCCATCTCTTAGAGAGAGAGAGAGAGAGAGAGAGAGAGAGAGAGAGAGAGAGAGAGAGAGAGAGAGAGAGAGAGGAGAGAGAGAGAGAGAGAGAGAGAGAGAGAGAGAGAGAGAGAGAGAGAGAGAGAGAGAGAGAGAGAGAGAGAGAGAGATATCATTGGGAGTAGCTGGTGATCCTAGGCGTCGGCCAAGGGCGCTTGGGCTCTAGCAGCGTCCGCGCCCAGCCGGATGGCTCACAGTTGATCCGCTTGGCCGGTGCTGAGCAACACAGTCACCCATTGCTCCGCCTGAGTCATTCTGCGAGCTGGTGTGCTCTCCTTCCGGCAAGCCCATAGCGTATACGCTAGGTCTGCCCTGTCTTTACATTTGTGGTATCTGTCACAATGTTGCCCTGGGTAGCTGTAGCTGTACGGGTTCGGATACAAACTTGTTTGAAGAAGTCGCCATAGCACGGATCGCCTCTTATTGAGTGATGGGTAAGTGAGGGAAGGGGGGGAGGTGGAATAGCCCCCGTCTCAGGCGGTAATGATTTGTAATGTCCCTGTAAAACACGAGTCGATCCCAGCCTGACCATCGGAGCAAATGTGTGAATGTGGTGTCAAGGTCGATGCCTGCTCGGTCGGTGAATTCTCGAGCGAGCAGCATCGGGCGCGCTATCGTTCCCGGCCAGGCCGGAGTGGGAAGGTGCTCTTATATGGTCGATTTTTCCGGTCCGCACATCGTTGCGGAACCCAGATTTAAGGATTTCAGACGCTTCTGGTGAGATTAGCCGTCTTGCGAAATATAATGGGAGATCTGGAATCACTAACTACGTATTTTATTTTGCAGAGGCCACCATTTCCAGGGCTACGGCCGCCTCTTCCCCCACCCCGGTTCGTTCGTGCGATGCGAGCCGGAAGCGATAGAATTTCCCTGTCCATCGAATACCACAAAGGCCATGTCGTCGCGACATTCATTGCACTCCTCAAAATAATCTCAAATAAAAATTAGAGGATGGGCGAAAGGGATCGACTTCGGCTTACCCAAGCCTTCTTTATTAACCAGCTTCTCTACACTTTTACATCCGAGTCAGCAAAAGCGGACTGTACAAAATTAAAGTCCCATTAGGAAAGCGTATCGGGCTGCCCTGCAACTTCTTCCCAACGCGTCCACTCACAGGCTTAGGAAACTCGTAGTGTATAATACTGCTGAAGAGCTCATTGAAGCTCACCTGTGCTCGCAGAGAGGATGCTTAGAGCTCACTCGGTTGTGACAGGAGATTCTCCCGCGGTAAGACATCGTGGTGTCTCAGCATACTCAGGAAGCATTGGCTATCCCTACTGATATAGGCGAGCAAATAATCGGTAGACCTCTACCAAGGCACGTGCATACTGTTCGTAATGCGGCACGATGCCAAGCAAGTGCCCGGTCTCTCGCCAGGCAGCTCAGAAATATTTCGGAGCTGAAAATTTCGCGAGCGTGAAAGCTTTTACAGGGATTTAAAGACACTGCGCCATAAATGAACTGCTGGCTGTTGCCGCCAATTATTCCGGTGTAGGTATATTTTCTTCTTCCCTCAACTGGTCTTTTTCTGTTCGCCTGACTGATATTTTATCTCGATTTACTATGCTGAATTTTTGGCAGCTTTTTTGATTCTACGGAAGTTTGATGCACCCTTTTTCGCTGCATTCGTGTTTTATAATCGATTTCTGTTTATTCAGGCCTTTCTGCGCCTAATCATACTCCCCTTGGACGAATGTTTCGCTCACTTCCGCCGCCACATCTGAATGAAGTTCCTATTGCTTGGGTTCCTGGGATCGCTGGTGTCGCTCTAAACGAAGCTGTCGACTGTCTAACAAAGATGCCCCTGCCTGTGGCTGTCGTGAAGGTTACACAGCCAGCAGCGTTACCCACCGCTGTCATTTTTTGTATACCACTCTTAAAAATCACGCAGGTGGACTTCACCACAACATTCCAGAGCGACCAATCATCGTGACCAAATGAGCAAATTTGGCGAATGACGAGGCTCAGCATTAGATTAGAGCTAAACATATCTGCGCTCTGACAACAGCGCAGATGCACGCGTTGCGCTGTTATGAAAACTTGATACTATCTGCGCTCTAACAGCGCAGAAGCATGTCTTGCGCTGTTATCAAAACTTAGATACTATTTTTTGCTCTAATCGCATTCTGGGCCTCGTCATTCGCCAAATTTGAACATTTGGTCACAATGATTGGTCACTCTGGAGTGTTGTGGTGAAGCCCACCTGCGGTAATTTTTAAGAGTGAGCGTCATTGCTCCTTCTATTCCACAAAAATCAGCTTTAGTACCCTTTCCACTCTGCGCTGTTGTGTTGCACCTCAGGTAAATAATGCCTGTACAGGTCTTGCTTGGCTCCACCAGCCTCAGTATCCGTTCGTCGAGGTTTACGCCTCCAACATCGCCGCTGCGGGGTATTCACGGGCATGATATTGCCGCCACCAGCCGACATTCCTTTCATTCGGGGCTTCGGAGGCAGAGTTCTGCCACCAGGATGCCCTCCTGAGCTCGATTAAAAATTCAAATCAATTTCTGATAATTGTTTTCTATTCTACTTGCACATAACGGAATTATATATACCTGTAAATTTCGCTTTCTTCTTTTTTCTTCATTTCTGGCTAGTCGACCACATTCACCAGGAATTTAAATTATCGTTAAGCTGACCACCGAAACCAGCTAAGGATGTATAATATTCTACACTTATGGTTGGCCTATCTTCTCCCATCTGGGGAATATGTCATTCAACCTACTACCATCACTATCATCATCTTGTACGGGGCTGACTGTGGAAGAGGGAAAATCGATGAGGAATTCAGTTTTAGGAATTCATTCCTAGCACTGAATTCATTCTCATTCATTCAGTGAATGAGAATTCACTGAGAATGAGGCCCTCATTCACTTCTGCCCGTTTCCTTTCTTGTGAGGATACGGGATATGGGACCTTTGCACGGAAACAGCCCCCGTTTCTTGTCTCAATGGTTAGCAACGAAAATACTTGTAGGCAGCGCCCCGCGGTCTCCCTTAACGTGTTCGGCAGTCGTGCGCGCGTTGTCAGAGGAGCTCAAAGCGCCAACACCGTCACTTCTGACGCCTCAACAAAGCACACTCTTCTGAGTCTGTAAGAGCACCACGTGCACATTTGTGCCCCCGCAATGCGACTTAGCGATGCAGTTAACCTGTTTTGAATATTTCGAAACTACCGATCTTATGTAATGTACGTAAACACGTAGAAACATCTAAATGTCCTAATGCCGATACTGGAAGCGCTGCTAGGGTCGAATAGAAAACTATTGAATCCAAAATCCAAAGGTACTGATGTTCTTGCACCGTTACTGCATATAAACCCATAGCCCAATACGAACCCGCGAAAGGCAGGGCTCAGCAGAACTACTGAAGGTCGTGTGCGCTGTTACTTGCGTCTATGCCTCGTTTTGCTCGCTCTTTTAGTTTACCAGCGGAGGCAGGCAGGTGACTGCGACCACTAGCGCAAATGGCACAGTGAGCGGCGGCGGACGACGATTTTAATAGGGTCGGTGCGCCTGCCACAAGGTCGACTTCTTTTCGCTGCCGCGGCGGTTCGTCCTGCGGCGGGGCGCGAGCAAGGTGTTGTCGTGCTCACTCCCAATCAGATACGTCATCTTCGCTGGGCAAGTCCCGGCATGCGTCGACGGCCACTGCGGCAGCCGGCACGCGCCAGGACGCCGCCAACTCAAGACGCTCAGATAGCGCGTGCCGATGTGATGCAAGCAGGTGCCGTGTAGCCCAGCGTGTCCGGACGCGCGCTATTGTGGAGACCGGGGACTCCACACGGCTGAACCACATGGACGCGAAATCCCGCATCGCGCGAACGTCGGCGCCGTTCGCCGGCATCGCGCCGACATGCAGGAGAGGGCGAGTAACCACTTGAGATCGGTGAAGTAACGCATGCAGCCACTGCGCCGACGTGCATTGGTGGACACGTTTGTGCAAACTGACATCCCTTCAAGTTATTTTTGATCATTTATGATCAGTTATTTTCAATTGTTCAAATGAAGTAAACAGGACCTTAGATTTGCTATAAAAGCACACTTGCCTTACTTTATTCATTGCTATATAAGAATGCTTGCGGGCAAATTTTGGAAATGCTGCGAAATGGGTTTCAAGTCATCACCGTCAAATCTGAACAAAATAAGACAGCTTGATAAGCAAAAACGCACTTTGAACAACTTATTTCCTTGTAACTTCATGCCCTACCTTGATGGTACGGACGGCTTCGTGAATTCAAAGCGTGAGCAAAACGAATTTTAGCGATGCTTTGCTACTGAGGTTAGAGTCGAATGTCACCTGTAGATTAAAAGGCAAGGTACCCTGGTACACCTTTTTTACCCTGGTAAAAAAAAAGCTGATCAAACACTCACAAATAAAAAAAAAGAAAGAAAGTGAGGTTTCGCAAAGACTTGAACCATGGATTTTGAAAACAGGAGCATAACTCTGAACCTCTCCGCCACGTCAACAGGCGACCATGGCGCAAGGCAAGAATTCGGTATAATAACCTAGGTTTCCAACAAATATTGTGGGGTCTGTTTAGTTTTGGCCGTATTTGAGAATTTCGGGCACTGATAAAGTGTGTGTCTTGAGCACCAATCTTGGAGGCAACGCCAGTTCTGCTAGTACTACAAGTAATGCAACCAAAGCTCCCTTATTGGAGTCATGCAAAGCTATCGCACATCCCCGGTCTCCCCTACGCAAGCCACGGTAGCCGCGAACGGAATGAAATGCGCTGCTAGAATTCTGGGGTTGATAACGCTCGTTCGTCGCGCACCTATCTTGCAGACAAGCCTTATCATGCTAATGCTACAAACGATGTAGCCGGAGCTCCCTTATTTAACTCATAAAAAGCTATCGCAAACCCCAGATCTCCCCAATGAAAGCCAGGTAAGCCACATATTGAATGCGCGCTTTAAAACAGATGGCTTGCAATTTGCCTCGAGGCAGCCGATTACCGCAACTGTAGAAGAAATTGATTGTTTTCCGCTGAAAGGAACGAACCCAAACCACGCGAGGGACAGGAAACCCGGACGCTGCCGCCCGCTTTCCGATTCTTCCTGGCACTGCGTCGACGCCGGTACCTGACGAGCATAGAAATCGGCGATGCGCGCGTGTCAGCGCCAGGCTCAGTGCATTTTGGCGACGCGCGCTGACGCACGTCAACGCGCTGCGACGTCGACTCGTCAAAACGCGAAAAATCCGCTGTGGTTGCGACTATAAGGGGTTATCAATACGGATGTCGACCAATATGCTGTTTCACCGGCTCAATAGACGTTATTTTCAGGCGGTTTCAATGGCAAGAGAAGTCGTTTGTCTCATTGGGATGTTTTGATTGATTGTAGGGTTTAACGCGCCGACGCAACGCAGGCGATGAGGCGCGCCGTAGTGGAGGGCTCCGGATTAATTTTGACCACCTGGGGATCTTTAACGTGCGCCGAAATCTCGTACACACGGGCGTTTTTGCTTTTCGCCTCCATCAGAAAAGCGGCCGCCGCGGCCGGGAATCGAACCCGCGACCTCGTGCTCAGCAGCGCAACGCCTTAGCCACTGAGCCACCGCGGCGGGTCCTCATTGGGATGTATGCGTCGCTTCATCGGGGAGTCTTTTATAACGCCTGAGGAGCCGGGTTCCTTGTGCCACATCTCATTCTCTCAAAAACCTACGATCAGGCTGACGAAGGAGCCGCATGGGAACCGTTTTTGAATGATTCTGCTAGTTGAAGTGTGTTTATAGAGGTTAGAGCAAGGGGAGTTCAGAAGGACACCTCTTACTCCCAACCTTAAATGTGTTGAGAAGGGCCTTAACACTGGGGCGGGACAATTGAACGAACGCCATGTCATCACTCCACATAAGATCCCCGTGATCACTGCTAAACACGCTATAATCAACACAAGTGGGCAGAATATTATTTCCCTTCTTTTTAATCGTGCCATTGGTTTACAGCGCGTTCAAGAACACTAAACTGCCACCCGCCGCGGTGGCTCAGTGGCTAAGGCGTTGCGCTGCTGAGCACGAGGTCGCGGGTTCGATTCCCGGCCGCGGCGGCCGCTTTTCTGATGGAGGCGAAAAGCAAAAATGCCCGTGTGTACGAGATTTCGGCGCACGATAAAGATCCCCAGGTGGTCAAAATTAATCCGGAGCCCTCCACTACGGCGCGCCTCATCGCCTGCGTTGCGTCGGCGCGTTAAACCCCACAATCAATCAATCAACACTAAACTGCGGCTGTTTAATTCCGGGACAATAATGATTGGCTTACACTGGGAAGATTACATGTACGTCCACAATAGATGCTGCAGGATCATTCAGTGTTTTCCAGAAAGCCTTGAAGGAGCCCTCGTCGCTTAGCCACGTGATCTCAGTTCAGAATTTGTGCTTTTCTTTTTTTAGTAAACTGGTGCACGTTCATTGAACGTTCATTCCCCCCCCCCCTTTTTTTCCCCTTAACACGTGTATTCGAGCTTTTCATCTTATTCCTTACTTTTTTGTAGCTCATGCACGACATTGCCCGATTATTTTTTTTTTATTTCTATCAGTCTTTCTCCGGGCGCAGTTGGAAGGTAGGGCACTGCGAGGGCGAGTGCAGCTGTTTAAAGAGTAAAAAGAACGATAAGAGTAAGCTGTTGTTTTCTTCGCTGTTTGGTAAAACTGCTCCGCCGATGCTTGCCGCCAAATCGGGGCTTCCCGATGGTGGGGGTGTCCCCATGTCGTGCCTGTTCCGCACATAGGCGACCTCGGTGTCATTTAGTAAGATTCTGAACGCGTGCTATGCCTCACAAAGCACTGGCTGTGCCATTCTAGTGTGCAGGCGACGACGACGTCAGACGGTACGCTTAGCCATACACTTCACCTATGCGGAGGAGGTACCGATTAGTTGTACGTTGCGATCCACCAATATCAGCCTGGATCAAGATGGGACGCTACAGACGGCACTGTTCTGTTTCGTTTCTAGTGAACAATAAAGTATGAAGCCACGTTGTGAAACGTTGCCATTCCTGGACGTACTCCGGCGGGCTGGGGCGGGGTGCCAGACCCCTCCACCCAACATTTCTTTTCTTCTGAGGTAGCAACGTTTCGTCGTTAGTTTATTTAAAATGTATTCAACGTTCTCATTATATATCAACATACAGAAGAATAAGGATTAAATTGCATGCGATTAAACAGTTGACGGAAGTAAAATGAAGGGGCGTTTGATGAAATGTTCTTGAATCGAATACGCGTGGTGCACGGAGAGGCGTGTGTGTATGCATTTATAATTATATAGCATTTTACATCCGGAAATTTAAGGGGACATAAAATATATCTGCATGTCAGGAGAAAGGCAAGAGAAACAGCTTTTGAGAGGGAGGACTAATAAGTGCTACTTGAAACCGTTACCACCACACCCTTTCTTCTTTTGTCATAAAATGGAAGCCTTTAGCGGAAGCCAGCCGACTGTCGGATTTTAGCGCAGGTGTTCTTGAATATTTGTCAGGTGAGGGCTGAAAACTCTATTCATACGGTGTCTCTTCAGATATTTCGTAGAACAGTTTATACCACGTTTCTTCAATAAAAACTTATAAATGTTCCAAATCTCACGTTCTTGCGCATAGTTAGTCCATAGTGGCATCGTAAATCTTGTCGGAATTATCGTTGTCTCCCAACATTCCCATACCCGGGCTTCCGTGGGACAGGTCAGTCCACGGAAAAAAGGGCAGTACCTCGTTTTTTTTTTTTTTTTTAATCTACCTAAGTCGAAAGAAACTGTACCATGTTGTACTGCTGGGATCACCTCATAACCGCATGCAGTTTCACGTATATGTGGTAAATAGTTTGTTCGCAGAGGCGAGTTGTAAAATGTCGCGCCATAGAACAGAAAGGGGTTCTTAACAGCCTCATTGGGTATGCGTTTACGTCATCGGTGGCATGTCGTGCAACTCGGACATATTTAAAGTATACAGCCCCAAGATTGGCAACCAGTCCAGCGATTCCACAATTCAATACCGTCAAGGGCAAAGTGGTGGCAGTGGTATTGCATGACAAGGTGTACGCTATCGGCGAAGCAAGCCAGCGCTGCCTCTAGTACTTCTCTGGAGACGACGGCAAAGGGCGCGCCTGTTTGGGCCACACGCCACCCCGCTGATCTCTACAGCCCTTTCGTAGCCAAGAACCTTCACTACATATTCATCTGCAGCGCGTTGTGGACCAGTAAAGAGTGAGTGAATCAGAAATTTGAGTTCAGCACGATATCACTCACTCCCTTCGCGTTTGCCAATTGCTTCTCGTATCCGCATCGACAAGAGGTCGCTGCAGCAGTGCAGCAAGGTAAGCGCGGGGTTGCCATTCATCATCAATGTCCACTATACGCTTGTAGAACTATACATCAACCCTCCCCGCATTATTCATTACGACGCTTTTTTTTTTCAGTTCGACGACATAGTTATTTTATGTACCTTCAGCCAGTTGCCATAACCTGATCGTAGGGCCCCCGGATTTTATAAACCGTCTTGTATGCAAACCACGTTCTTCAATGTTTATATTTCGTTTTTAAGAATGAATCACCTAGTTACAAGTGTGTTTGACAGGCTTGGTAAGGGGCATGCCAAGGGCCTCTGCACTGTTGTTCGTCCTGTTAGGGCAATCATATTTGGCTCTCGGGGTAAAGGAACAACGGTGCGATCAGGAAGCTTGCAGCGCACGAAGGAAGAAAACTGCCCCGGTTTCCTAAATTTCTCCGCCATAACGACACCGCTCGACCAGCTGGGAAGGAGCGGAAGATAGTGAAGCGTTTGCTGTTACCTCTAGCATGACGACTGACTAAATGATGTGCCAGCAAAACTCACCATTGCAGCATCCCAATTTAGTGAGCAGACCGTCAAAGGCAGTCACCCCGCTCCTCACCAACGTTCTCCCCCCAGTCCTCTTGAGGATGTAAGAATCACAACCCCTCTTCTCACTGAGAGGGGTGATGCTGTCTCACCCGCCTCGCTAGCGCGAGCAAAAGAAGTGAACTTATTTTCTCACAACGCCTATATTGACCTGTGTTTAATCAATGTGCGCCATGCGGGGGAATCGGCCTTGAACTGCTAAAACGCAATGAAACAGCGCGAACTAACGGGACGCAGACTAGGAGACACGCACACGCACGCAGCGCAACAGCCATCCCACTTTCTCCCTATTCTAAAAAGCGTAAAGTGCTACTGAGGAGCCATTAATTTTGTCAACGTCTAATGACGCTGTCATTACCATTGGATAATAGCCCAGAACGGGTATTATAAAAACGCGTGGATCGGCACTGCCCTTTTTGAAGCCGGAATCTTACATTACCGTCAACTATGTTGGCATAAAAAGAGGTTCCCTCCTCCTCAGGTGGAGTGGAGTGAACTGCTTACAAGGAGCCTAGTTTCTGAAAACTGCTACCTGGGAGCCAAGTTAGTTGCTTAGTTTCGTAACTAAATAATGTTTGATGGTCGCCTCATAATTTCTGCCTCTTCAATAGGTCCTCATTTAGGCCGTAAATCGACAATATAAATTGTGAAATTCGCCGAGCCAGTCTCCGAGTTTCATTATCATATGACGCGTAGGGGTTTCAAAAAATAGTGGAAGATTCATTGGTGAATCTGAAAGAATGCGCAAGCATCTCGCCCATCTCCCTCGCGAACTTGTAGCTCGGCCCAATGCGCACGCCTTGCTCTGGCTTCCTATTTTGCCGCCCTGAGCAGAGGCAGGTGGCGAGCCTCGCTTCGACTTGACGTCACCCTGGCAACGACTCCCGGGTTGCGCAAGGCAGCTCTCTCCTTTCTCGCCGGCAGCTCTTCCCACGCAATCTCTGCCGTCTATTGTGATGGGCTCTTTTTCCACTCGCTCTGTTACACACTCGACGCGGATTGACGCGAAAGTTTTACCGACGTACCCCATACATTGCTCACACAATAATTGATGGCACCGCGTCCGCATTCCCTTGTACACATACATCTCAATGGAGACTGCGAAAAAATAAAATAATTGTTTTGAGAAAAAGAAAGACGCAGAACTTGTATTTGCTGTACTTATCAAACAACCGTCTCACACTGTATTTATATAAGGTTCCCCCGCTAACATCAAACGAAATCAAATTTATTTCACGAAAAAACTGGGCTGTCCCCCGACTAAAAGCCTTAAAAAAGACTTGACGAAAGCCAGAAGGCCGCTTTTTGGCGTGGGATACATTTATGCACGGCTGTGTTTATTTAAAATAAAAGAAAAAAGGACATATATATAAAGGTGCAACAGAGTTCATAGGCATTTTCGTGGACATAAAAACACTGATCATTCAATCAAAAAGTAAACACAAAGAAATAATGCTATTTTGTGCACGCAAAAAGCTACAGAACGCATCAATTAAACAAACGGCGGTCTCATAAATGATACATTGCGATTAATTTCGCTCAGAAAATCAAAAAATGCGTTTTGTGTGCATCAATTAAGCATGCATCAATTAAGTATATGCAGACTATTCTGTGTCAATGATTGTAACGTTTTAGTGCGAAAATACGGTATTGTCTATGTATCTTTTCAGTGAGTATTCCAGCGATGCAAGATATTTAAGATATTCAGCAACGACAGTACGGGGGAAATTATTTGCACGCACTTATCTTGGCTCATAGATGTGAGTGAGTGAGTGAGTGAGTGAGTGAGTGAGTGAGTGAGTGAGTGAGTGAGTGAGTGAGTGAGTGAGTGAGTGAGTGAGTGAGTGAGTGAGTGAGCGAGTGAGTGAGTGAGCGAGTGAGTGAGTGAGTGAGTGAGTGAGTGAGTGAGTGAGTGAGTGAGTGAGTGAGTGAGTGAGTGAGTGAGTGAGTGAGTGAGTGAGTGAGTGAGTGAGTGAGCGAGTGAGTGAGCGAGCGAGTGAGTGAGTGAGTGAGTGAGTGAGCGAGCGAGTGAGTGAGTGAGTGAAGTGTTCATTGGAGCTAAGTAACAATACAAGAAAAAAAGAAAGTTAGGTGGCTGGGCAGAAAGCCGCGAGCTTGGACCCATGAGATCAAATGTTCTTTACCTTCAGGCCGCAAGCTGGTCAGTTCGCATTCCTACGGCTCCGGGACGGGGAATGGAGGGACGTTTGATGGTAAGGGCATTCCAGCACGAGGTGATACGTGGTGCATGGGAGTCTGACAAAAGGGGCACTTGTAGATGTATTGTGTGGGAGAGATGTGGTACAGAATGGGGGCGTTAAAGTAAGTTTGGGTTCGAGTCTTTGCCAAAGGCGGGCGTCGTGAGCGTTGAGAGACGGGTGAAATGGAGGATAGTGGATGTGGCTGCATCGGTAGTGGTTAAGCATTCCAGTGTAGCAAACAGGAAACTGGTTGGATGAGAGGGAGTACAACCGAGTCACCCACCCTCGACTGGAATGCCCCAACTCGAATAACATTGTACTTCAGGAATGCATGTCTCGCGCTGGCACTGTGTTCTAGTCCTGCAATACTGCGAATTGTTTTCTTTTGCATCCCCAGAAGCTTGCGTTGTTAATAAAGAGCGTGCTGATGGGGGCTAACACGGGCCGGTGCCACGGGCCACCTCGTGCTCGCGCCGCCTGCTCGGGTGGTCGCTCCGTGGCACCCTATACTCCGGGTACTTGAATCTTTTGTACCTCCCCAGCATTTAGGCTATATCGCAGGTTTCTGGAAACCAGGGACAGATGAGCGAGCAGACCTGCACTTGCTCATGGTGTCTTGCATCTCCCGATGCACTCGCCGCTGCCCATTGTTCCGAAAAATCAGCATCTACGGCAAGGACAATCACACTCTCAAACAATTTCACACGCAAGTTCTTACAACCCAGGTATGCCACGATGAAAGCTTCCCATCTATGCATGGTATTCGTCAATTTTTTTCAGAAGGCGATTAATACAGGTGTCTCATGCCAAATAGTGCGAAGAAAAAAAATTCGGGGACCCATAAGACTTCTTGTGAGCTGTCAATGCGAAAGCATTATTGTCCAATTGAACGCCGCTGAGTGCTTCTTCAAGTTTTGCGCTGTGTCGTCATGGCTTCCTAGTAGAATGCAGAACGGCGTTGGTCCGCCGGCTTTCTCGCTCGCTCCAAGGGCTATTTATTTCTTTCGCATTATTATTTCTAAGGTGTTACGTTCAGTACGGTTTTTTATTTCCTTGCCTTAGAAATTTGATTTCTTATGCTGCGGAACCATTTTATTCTTGGCACTAAATATTATAGCCTCAATTATGTGACGATTTATTTTATGTGTACCGTTTATAGAGTTCGCGAAAACATTGATTCTTTTTTGTGCTACTTGATCTACGTGGCCAAAAATTTTCTTTATTGCGCCATTTTGCCACAGGGTGTCAAAGGTATGGAAAGATACATGCTTAAGTTGACGTGCATGCATAAAGACAGAGAAACTGAATTGTGAATGTTGCGAGTCATTGTAGGGTGTAACAACCAGCATTTTTATTTTGCTGAAATAATAAACTAATGATAATAATAAACTGAAATAACAAAAAAGTGGCCTACACTCACAATCTCTGCAATCTCTGGGCATACACTGCGGCGACTGCAGACATTGTGAGTGTAGGCCACTTTTCGATAAGACTAGGATTGTAGCCCGACACGAGGATCAGTTGACACGAGAAATCATCGAGGCCTACCAGATAGTTTCCTTAAAAGGCAACTGCTTCTTTAGCATCGACAAAGAAAGAACTGCAATTCTTATCCAATCATTAGATTTTACCGTGCAAAAGTGCCTTTGTAACGCGATCGTTTGAGATGTCATCCTTCACTTTTTTGTCTTTTGTACTTGCTTGTGCTCCTCCCCCTTTCCTCCTTTCTTTCATTAGCTGTGTATCTTCCCGTATAAAATCGGACATCACAGTGAAAATAAAAAGAATTGATAGTAGCGCCGTGTCCCGTTCACTTCGTTCGTCCTTGTTCATTTCGCGCTTACACGATGAAGTATCTTGCCTATTCACAGGCACAATCACGTTTCCTGCGAAGGATGTAGAGTTTTGAGGTTGGCTCACGTACGCGAACATCTACCCAAGGCCTTACATATCCTGGCAACGTGAAGCTTTCAACTCGTTCTTCTGCTCTTCTTTGGATGAAATCGGGAGCCACCGAAAAACTCACGCTGATCCCCGGGCTGTTTCAAACTGGAATCTTTACAAGCAGCAAGCCGTAGCTCAACCCCCCCCCCCCCCTCCACCCCCTGTTTCCCTATGACCATTCTCTGTATCTATCTTCCCCTCTCTTAATCTCCCCCTCCGCCCCTCTGGCCTTCCTGTATCTCTCCATTTTTCTCCCTCCATCACGGTACCTCTTCCTCGGCGCTTTTCACGGCGTTGCAATGATAGCCGCCAGGCGTAGAGGCCAGCTTGTAACTCCTGGAGTTCTTCACGTGCTCCCAAAATATCGAGCCAATAGAAATTAATTTTCCCCCTCCATTATCATAACCAGCTATACAGAGACTGGAAATCGATCCAGGGACCTGGTGTTCAGCAGCACGATTGTTTATCCACTGCCCTATCCCCTCAGTTATTGAACGTTCTTCAGTTTATGAAGTACATCAAGAGTACCGGTCTTTCTTCTCGCTAAAATGACACTGTACTTTAAGCGAGGGTGAGCCTCGGTCCCGCAGATACTTGATTCACCTTCACACTGGACATGCAAGTGCAGTGCCGGATTAAGAAATCTTGGGATCCCGAGGCTAACTGCGTCCTTAGGGCCCTAATGATGACGACAATTGTAATGATTGCGATTTTGAAGTTTTCGAAGTTCACATGTTACGCTCGCTGATCAGTGGTAAAATATACATAATTTTGGGGGGTTTCAGGCAGCTAATTTCTTGGCTTCATTTCTTATATTATTTAATGGTTATTAGCTGACGTACACGTTGCAATGGTTTTATCGCCGGTTCATCACAAGTTCACACGTAACTGAAGTGCCGCATCAGTACGTAGCACGCGTCAAAAACAAAAGAACATTTTATTCAAAAGAACAAACATTTTATTAGGCATTCAAGCTTCAAGTTATAAACGCAGCAAATTCGGCAGCACGTATGATCAGTCGCAACCTTCGAAGACTGAAATAGCCATACGAATCATATACAATGACTGCACTTTTAAATCAAAGTTTACGTTCGATACAACACGGGATAGCTTTCATTTCAGACTCAAACTTTATCACTCGTGACAAGATTGGAAAAAGAAATGACTGACTTGTGTACATTGATCAAAAACAAGTAAACAAACTATCGCAGAGCTAAAGCATGAACATATACAATGTTTAAAAGGGTATCTTGCAGATTTTCAATACTCGCCAATTAGCATATTGCTTCATCAAAAGAAATGTCTCTCAGCACGTCTCATTCGACAGTCATAAGGCCTAACTAAAAATTCAACGTCTTCTCGCCGAGAGTGGAGCGCAAGCACTTTTCGTTAAGGACAGCTTGTAAAAGGAGCTCTCGGTCTCGCAGTTTGCTACAGGAATACTTAACCTTTCGATGCCCAAAACTACTTTTTTGTTTAAAATTGTGAAAACGTTTCTATGATCTATGAGGACTTCCGACAACACAAATACGAAGTCAGAAAAAAAAATTGGTCATTAGGACGGACACTAGGACACACTGGGCACTGGCTGCCCATATATCAGTTGTACAAGAAAGCTACCTTGATCAGCATGATTTATGGTTCAAGGGAGGAAAATAACGTAAATTTTGTGTTGCTATCGCTTGTAATAACAAGGAAATTGCACGATTTCGCTTATCTGTCACTAGCCCATTGAGCCCCCGGGTTCAATGCGAGTTGACACGCATAAACAAGACTTTTTTTTTTTAGCACGCCTAAGTACGTGCTTCCCTCTCTTTCTTTCATTTTTAAAGGTCCGGGGAGCTTTGTCTGTCAACAGATGGTGTTAAATGTCGAAAAAACCACAAAGTGCGAGAGAAAAAAAAAATATTGTTTGAGTTGTTGCTCCTGAGACACATTAGACACCAAAGGGTTAAGTAAAACGTAAGACCAATGGCGACATTGGTCTTAGGATATAGCATCTTCTTGTTTTAATATTCTTAGTTGGCGTATCGCGCTTCTATCCTCACAACTGCAACGCAAGTGAAAGAACTCGACCAATTCAGCGAAAAAAAAATAAATAAAGTCGAGATTAGCCAAGTACGCTTCCAGTAATCGACTAGCTTTATTGAAAAGGTCGTCATCACAATGATCTTCCGTGACATGCGCTATTCACTGAAATATCTTGCGGTGAGTGATGTACCGAGATTTCGAAGCCCGTATGACGGTGTGCTTAAAGGAGCCACGAAGACAAAATACACCTTTGTTCAGTTAGAAAGAACTAAAGCCTTTGGTAACGCAGCTCCATTCCAGCCGTAAACACGTCTTTTAACAACAAAAAAAACGCCAGAAATACAAAAAGAGCCTTCAAATTTCCCGATACTGTGACGCAATATGGGAAGGAGTGACGTAATACGAGCCAACACTAGAGACATAGTTATCGGTGTGTTAACTGCACGTTGCCAAACCAACGAAACGCTAGGAGAAGTAACAGAATATAACTACCTCGGACAGATGGTTAGTGCTGACCCCAATCACGACAGAGAAATCTGGCTCAGAATATAGGCATGGGTTGGGCAGCACTCGGCAAGCACTCCAAAATAATGAAAAATAAGCTACCTCTGTCATTCGAAACAAAAATCTACAACCAGTGCATACTGCCGGTGATGACATACGGGGCTGAAACTTGACACCGTACTGAAGCGTTACAAAGCAAACTTCGATCGGCTCAACGCGCCATGGAACGAATAATGTTAGGAATAGTACTCAAGAATAGCACACAAGAAACGAGCTACCTGGTTCAGAGAACAAACTAGAGTAGAATATATCATAGTTCAAATAAAGAAAAAGAAATGGACTTGGGCTTGCCATGTATGGAGACGAACCGGCAACCGGTGGACAATTAGGGTAACAAAGTGGATACCAAGAGATGGGTCTAGAAGAAGGGGAAGACCATTAACCCGATGGAGGGATGGAATAGAGAAATTCGGGGCTAAACTGTGGACTCGAGTAGCGCAGGACAGGAGCGGTTGGAGGTCAGTGAGAGAGAGAGAGAGAGAGAGAGAGAGAGAGAGAGAGAGAGAGAGAGAGAGAGAGAGAGAGAGAGAGAGAGAGAGAGAGAGAGAGAGAGAGAGAGAGAGAGAGAGAGAGAGAGAGAACAAATTTATTTGCCCTTTTGGCTAAGGCCTCCTCATTGCGGGTGCCACTGGATTTCCTCATTGGTGGGTCTTCCAGGTGCCTTTCCGGGGAGGGGGCGGGGGGTGCCTATGGTTTTCTGGAGGCCTCAGTCCTGCGGTGTACCTGAGTACGCTGGTGGTGGTGGTTGTGATGATTATGATGGTTATGGTGATGATTATTATTATTGTTATTGTTATTATTGTTGTTGTTATGATGATGATGGTGGTGGTGGTGGTGACGATGATGGGGATTATGATTATGATGATGGTTTATTGTAGGCATATCCTTGCTCCCATCCCCTGTATCTATTTTTAATGCTTGCCTCTTTCCATTTAAGTGCACCCTGGGCCGTGAAGACCTCTTCAGGACCCATATTTTCGTTCGCCTCGGAAGAACATGCAAGGAGGAGGGGGTATACTTTCCTTCGTCCTCCATTCCGAGATGACTGCCTCAATCACCTATGCCGCCGTCACCTGTGCATTCCCACATTCTGTACATTGGCCAATCCCTTTTATAAGGTCGCGGGTTCGATTCCCGGCCGCGGCGGCCGCTTTTCTGATGGAGGCGAAAAGCAAAAACGCCCGTGTGTACGAGATTTCGGCGCACGATAAAGATCCCCAGGTGGTCAAATTAATCCGGAGCCCTCCACTACGGCGCGCCTCATCGCCTGCGTTGCGTCGGCGCGTTAAACCCCACAATCAATCAAATCAATCCCTTTTATAAACAGGAACATCGCGATTTTTCAGTTCTCTTGTGAAAAATGAAAAGAGGCAGTAGAACTGAGAATAACGTTACTGACCTCATTTACTCCCTTTTAAACTAGTATGTCTCAGACCGGAACACGGTCATATTGGATGTGTAGAAGTGAAACTTAAAAAAAAAAGCAAAATACGTAGCGAAAAATGTTTTCCCATCGGGCATCGTCGAATAAGTAGTCGTTGCCGTCGAATAAGAAGTATCACGAGCCCCTAGGCGCTCCTACGCGGACGAGTGATTAGAGTAGGTGCCCGTGAGCTGCAGCCTTCGCCATTGTTGTCAGCCCACGACAACGAAACAAACATCCCACTCATTAGCTGCATAGGATTTTTCCTGTTTTAACTCGACATCTGTGGCCAACGACACAGCCCAAGTACGGGCGGACGGCCGGTACGCCGAAGTAAACCTTCCGGCTGTGTTCTTGGAAGAACAGGAAAGAGAACGTTTGTCAATATCACGGAAAACAGGCGCAGCACTGCCCGTTAATGCACACGCGTGAACAGGAGGGAGGGAGACTATCGAACCAAGTGTCGATTTAAGCCGTGTCTGCATTCCCACGCTACAAGGCGTCTGCAAAACGTCTATTCTTAGTAACATGCGAAGACGAAAGTCTATGCCACAGCACAGCTATGCACACCGATGCACCTATATGCACAGCTATGCACAGCTATTCATTCGCCTGCACGGTAACTGTCTACTTTTATGCTTAAAAAAGATTGTCGAACTTGAACCGTGTCTCCTACGCAGAGGGCAAGTCGTGTAATATTTTATTTCGAGATTGGGGCAGAAGTTGGAGCTGGAAAAATATTAGTGATGACGACGACGACGACGATGACGATTATGATGATGATTATGATAACGGACGTAGACGACGATAATGTTGCCGATGACGGTGATAGTGGATAGCGGTGATAGTGGATAGTGGATAGTGAATGCCATCCCGCCTGTGTTAGTCATTAAGCCATCGCTATTTATCTTTTTCTTACATTTCCATTGTGATTATGCCTTGAAGCTAACTATGATTTCGACTGCCCTGGGTCGTCCCCATACCTGCTTTTTTCTCCGACAATCCCCTAATCACCTCTTGCTAATTTCCACCGCACACCAGTTGGCGCTTCCATCTTCTGCAAAACCCAGCGCTCCGGGAAGGTGGGCGCTTCCAGCTGGACATATACTTTAGCATGCCATTAGTATGTGCTTAATTTTTTCGGAATATTTGTAACGGTGTACACATGCCTCGGTCTATTGTATTTGCTCATATATGTCCTTGTTCACAAGCAGCCAGCTCTGGTTTCAAAAAGCAACGCAGTCCTTGTTGCTTTATCGGGATTTTTTTCTCTTTTTTCGTTTGCCTTGATTACAGCCCTTACTTGACTTTTTTTGCTTCCATCCTTTCAGACATCCATCCGTCATTGTTTCTTTCATTTTCTTGCGGTGCCCGATAGTCCGTTTGCGCCTCCGATTTCACACTATATTTTCGTCGAATTTTTATTCCTCTCCCGCCTTTGAGTGTCCACGCTTCTGATGTAGAAGTACACTTGTTTTTTTATCGGGCTTTCTCAGGCCTTCCTGAATGTGTGCTTTACTGTTTCCCTGACTTCGAAGGAGTCCCAGTCCAGATCACCCTCAAATGACGCATTCGCGGTTTTATACCAAACACAACTAATGCCAATCGCCGACTGTCGCGTCTGATATTAAGCTCAGTACGGCACTTGGGAAATTTTAGCGCCGGCACCACTGCCCCATTTCAAATAGCTCACGCTTTCATATCTATTGAAGCCCCAGAGGGCCTGTGTTCTATCAAAGCCGCGGGTTATCTCCCCTTCGTCTTAATTAAGATGTTATTCATGAGTATTTAGGTAGCGTTGTCCTTCGTTTAGCCAAATCTCAAAGTGTTTATAGAGGTTTAGTAATCGTACTGCTTCCTGTTGAGTCAATAGGGAGTTAAGGCAGATCGGAGAACCGGTACCGGTACGGCACCCGGTGGGTGACCGCCGTTACTGCGCGTGCGCAAAGGCAGAAAAACTGGTCGTGCGCACGCGCAGGTGTACCGGGTACAGTACCGGGACCGGTTCTCCGCTCAGCTATAGCTCTCTAGTAGAGAGTTTTAGGTTACCGCGTGTACCGTGTGTTCAGTGCGTACTGTGTGTACGGGGCCCGACTTCGCATGCGTGCGCGGGCGCGGCGAGCTGGGCTACCCCTGAGGGGACCAATGCGCGGGCACGCGTCGAGGGCCGGCCGCCCGTCAGCGGAACTAAGCCACCCTACCGGAACGAATGCGCGCATGCCCAGACGGGTCCCGGTACACACGGTACATACGAAACACACCGTACACACGGAAAGCTAAAACTCTCTATTAATGGCGCAGTATTGTCGCCATCATTAAATATCACAAACCCTGATTCCTCCGTGTCAGAATTTATCCCCAGGTATGTTGCTTCTTTACCACAAATTCCCGGCAGGAATTTGGGGTAAAGAAGCAACATACCTGTCCGCAGAAACTTGGCAAGTTTCTGCGCACTTTTCGAATTATTCACTAGTGGCACTATGTCATATATTCAATTCGAGTGCGTCAATCTTGGAATGCGGTGTTCTAGCAAGCAGCCTACTGAGGTACTAATGTGAATCAAATCCAAGAAGAAACGCCCATCGCAGTCATTTCACTAATTACCACTCTGACGTCATACATACCTTATATGCAATGAGGTTTCTTCTCTCAGTCCTTGAAATTTTAATTTTTACTTACTGTGTGATTATTTCCGACATTTATTCTAACGTTGAAATTAATTTATGCGGGATGTGCGTGCTTGAAATTTATTAAAGGCTGTACGGCGAGACTACCAAATCATGGGACTAAGATGGTGAACGAAAAAAAAAACGTACTTGAAAATTTTGTCGTTAACAATACGTTTAAATGCGCCAAAACAACAAAAAACTGAGAACATATGATTACCAGCACTGAGCTTGAGCATATTAAAGCAATTAGATTACATCAAGTTCACGGATCTCTTCAGTGTACATTCAAGTCATCCTTCGGACCACTTATCGTCCTGACATTTCCCTAATAAGTCTACAGGACTTGCCGAATCGGCTTTTTGCGAGCCTTAACAACACGTGGGCAAGGTGGCCTGCCGTATAGTTGAGCGTCATGCAATAGTTTAGATTAGTCTCCCTGTTAAGTGTTTTGATTCGTTTTATTTGCCCTTATTCCCTCTTCTTCGTCAACTTTTTCTTTTTTGTTGTTGTTGTTGTTGTAGTGCAGTATGATGCGGGGGCTTGCTTCGTGGCCGAAATACATTAACCCCACCCATGTAATCGGGCCGCCGTCGGTGTTATGCTTCGCGTCGGGTGAGCAAGCTGCGTTGGTGGGAGCGATATGGCTTTGTCGCACGCAATAAAGAACGTAATCGTCAGCGAACGTAAGAAGGTCTGTGAGTCACGCCGTGTGACGACGACTCCAACGCTAGCATGGTGAGGCGGAATCTCCCTCGCCTCCTCGCTCTCGTTGCCGGAGCGAAGTGCGCGTCGTATCTCCGGTTGTCACCGCGTGCTCCGGCAACGGCTGTGTATACGAATAAAACAGGTGCACGGGCGCGGCTCGCACGAATTCAGGGCGCGTTTTTACGCTCAGCAGTGGAATGAATTGCCGTCACTTTAATCGTCCACATTTCGGTCTCTATAACGCTATGGCAAAGATGTCCTTCGGTACAGCCATCGGATTACTCCAGAGCCTTTCAGCTCGCCTCTGCAATGAAGGCGTGCATTGCGAGACAGTTACTCGAACTGCCCACTTCGAGGATGTTCGTGTCCCGCGCAATGCTTGCGGAGCTCACAAGGCACCGGTAAGCGGTGATGCACCTCGCGGCGGCGAAAGGTGCCGACGCGCGCACGTGCTCCTCGGCGGGGGGGAGGTGCCGTCGTCCGGGATGCTGCGGAGGAGCCGAAGAAGAGATGCGGGGGGAGCGGCGGCGGCGGCGCTGCGGTCGGCTTCTCGGGGGCCGGCGCCGCATGCCCTGCCGGCGGCGTCCAGTCGGCTTCGCAATGCCGCCCAGGCTGCTAGCATGACCCGGCCTCTGCCGCTGCTGCTGCCCGTGGTGCTCGTGGCAGCGGCCGCCTCGGGCGCGCGCTGCCCGCAGGACCAGGAGCGCTGGGACGCGAGCAACAAGGCGCTCACGGCCTCGCTCGTCTTCCAGGGCCGCCTGCTGTCAAAGTCGGTAGACGCGGCCGGAAACCTCCTGGCGCGCTTCCGCGTCCAGAAGGTGCTCAAGCCCATGCCGGCGGCGGGCTTGCGACGTCGGCAGGAGGTCGTTGTCGCCCTGGTCAAGAGTCGGCCACCCCGGGAGCACCTGAACCGCTCCTCGTCGCGCGCCCCGCGCCGCGACGCCCGTAACGAGGCCCTGGCGCCCCGACGGAGGACCTTGTGCCCCGTGTCCGTGCCGCAGGGATTCGTGTTCAACGCACGTTACCTCGTCTACGCCAACCCCGTCGCCGGCCGCGCGGCCAGGCGCCTTCTGCTGCCGGCAGCGGCCAACTTCTCAGCCGCGGCCACCCCCGACCACTACACGCGCCGCGCGGGACGCGCTGTCAAGAAGGTCGTCTGCAACGGCTGCGGTGAGTGTGGTCCTCCCTGCATTGGAGAAGCGCGTCCATCACTCCATGTAAGGCTCTCTGCTCGCGCCACTTCTGGGGGAAGCGAGCACCTGGAGAAGGTGCTGTCCTCCGTCCACCGTTTCCGGGTCCCTCCAAATTGAGCGCTCCAGAAGAGCCACATCGTCTCTGGCCCTTCGCGTTTCCGTGTTTTCCCGCCGGCATCGTGACACGCGATCCGTGAAAGCTTTCCGGTGTGGCCTATGCACGACGTGTGTACCAGGCATATCCGACCCGCTGTCGCGGGCGCGTCTCGCTCTGGGCCGTTCGCGGTCAGATTGCCGCTGTTTCTGCTTCCCCGCTCTTTCCCCGTTGTTTGCTTCGCGCACTGATCCGTGTCTTTTTCACGACATTTTCACGTCGCCCGGTAGACAGGCTTGCCGCACAGCGTCAACATTTCTTGCGCTAGCCTAAGTTAGAACTTCTAACTTAGGCTAGCGCTCGTTCAAATTTATCTTTGCCTTGCTAAGTTTATGCTCTGCCTGCTTTATGCACCGTGTCACTGCTTCTGTGCTTGCTGCTCTCGGTTGAACACAACGAGCGAAAATGCCGCATGAGAATCTAGACTTTGTTAATTTCTCCTATTTTACCCGACAATTATCGTTTTCTTTGTGCACGCTTTTGCATATGAAGTGAAATCGCCCTCAGCATTTCGGTACCATCGCAATGCACAGCAATCATTTTTTTTTCCTCTGAACAGTTGGTCCGGTCGTGCTACGTAATGAGCGTCCCGCTTTCTGACCAAGCGGTCAGACTGAAAAGAATGGTGCGCTTCTACGAAACGGCGTGTCCCCGCTGCTAGTTTGTTGCATGTCCTTCTCAACTGGTGCCAAGCGCGCCCGTTAAATTGCGCGCGCTGCAGCGGCTCATGGAAACCCGCGCCGATGCTACAGGTGTGACCCTCGGACTCCTTTGTTGCTCACTCGCGTTGCTTTCCGAAAGTTCCACCAACGGATGTCCGCAGCTCGCAACCACGGAATGCACGGCGGCCCTTGTGAGGTCCTCCCCAATTGCAACAGGGAGCAAGCGGCCGGCAATGCCGCTTCGCCCCACGGCACCGCTCTTCGAGTAGCGATAACAACGAGCTTTCCCCACCACGCAGCGCGAATTCCTGTCGGATTAGCGCGCGCGACGAGAATACTCCGCACGCAGCGTGCTTTGTTCGCAAAGATAAACGCGCCGTTGAAACACACTAAACACATGCGGGAAGAATGCGGTAATAGCCACTGCTTGTTTGGGCAAGGACGCTCTTTCGGGATGCCGACACGCTGTTTCCCGTGGCGAGCATGGACAGAGGGTGCCCCACAGCAGTTACGCGAAGAACCGTTTGAACTGTTCCGAAATGGCTCTGACGTGAGCAATCGCTGCTTGCGCAAAGGGCGCGTTTTTTTGAATCGGAAGAGCCGAGGGAATGAACGGGGAGAGAGCGCGGATGCGCCGGAACGCGACCAGGCTTGCCTGCCATACACGCTTGCGTAGAGTATGCGTGCGCGGCGCGGAGAGGGCCACAGGCGTTCATCCACTCATCGACATCAGGTTCACTGAATACTAACTCATGCTTTCTGTTACCTCCTTTAATATATTGTGTATACATGCAGCAAGCGCTTGTTACGACACCGCTTTAATCCGAAATACCGCTTTATTCAAAGTGTTTCACGGTAGCGAGTACGTTATGCCCTACTTTAACGAAGTATCGATCGCTTGAGGACTGCGTTATGATATTGGTTCACTGTATATATATATATATATATATATATATATATATATATATATATATATATATATATATATATATATATATATATATATATATATATATATATATATATATATATATATATATATATATACCGCGCCGGTATTTTGCCGGAAGTGACCCAGAGCCGCTATTTTTTGAGCACGCTGCATCCGAAGAGGAGCTGAACCGGAAAAAAAATGAGTTACCGGTTCAGGACAAAACGGGTCTACCATCCGTTGTTGATAATGCGCGGTCAATGCTATTCAGGACTTTTCTCTTTCACGCACCATAATTTTCGTACCTCTTACGCACTTTCCCCTCCAAGCCAACCACAACACTATGTAGTCGCAAAAAAAAAAAAAAAAAATGGAAGGGGCACAAATGCTGCAACGGTGTGCTGCTGCTGGTAGCGCGAGCAGAGTGCAAGGCTGACCAAACGAAACGCCACTCTCGCCAGCTTGCAGGCGGTATAAGAACTTATTACCCTTCTCTCGCTGCGACTGCGTAAGGGCAATCAAGCAGCAACAATGCCGCACTGCTCAACGGCGACGGTCCGCCTACGGAATGTGCATACTTGTTGCATTTCATAATTCTTTTAAAAAGGTCGCACAGCTGGAAACTGTAAAATACTAGACAAGTGTGACCCGCGGGAACTTCTCAGTGCTAAGCCGTTGGCAGCGGACCGGAAGTAATGTGGGTTCGATCGCCGTCCCCCGCGGCCGTTTTTATGACTTAGACGGAAAACGAAAACGTCTATGTATCGAAATTTTGACGCACGTTAAAGATCCCCAGGTAGTTTAAATTACTCGGCCGCCCTGCAATATGCGGTGCGCACAGGAGTACCTTCGGGGCATCACGCCTGCCAATATTTTGTGTTTCCACGGGGAAACAAATGAAGGCCCATCGCGTGGTTTAAATTATTCCGCGCAGATCGAGTTCACGAACGAATAATTTCAGCCTTTTTGTTCGCTGCCAGTGGCCGTCGAATAAGCTGAACAACAAAAGGTGGATATTGCTCTATGCACATCCCTTCCATTGTCCGACCTTTCTCAACCAAAACGTGTCATCACTGCGAAGGAAGCGAGTGCCGTGGCGCTTTTGTTAAGACGCGTAGTTACGCGTGTCTAGTTCGCGCTTTTTTAACAGATCCAAACGATGACAATGGATATAGCAGAGGAAACGATCAGCGCGTAGGGACGCCCCTTTGCATGAAACTGCAAACCCCAACTATGCAGGCACTATACATTTCGTCTTGAAAAAAAAAGACAGCACTAAAGTAGATGACACCTGCAGAAAGAAAGGCCGGTTCCACACTGTCCATTCGCCCAGCGCTTATCCGTCCTGCTTGTTCTGCAGTTTTTTCTCTTTCGGATTCGATTAGTTTTCGGAGATGCACTTTTACTGACTTCCCAATTCGCTTATCTACTACTACTGCTACTCGTTCCGGTGGGGGAGTGCTGCTGTCGACAAAGTAAAAATGATCCCCCAAAGATGTTGCACATCGCACTTCGCGCGCGAGATAACCGATAGTTTAGTAATCGCATAATCTGTTACAAGATTTCGCAATGTAGCGTAAAGGATGATAGCGGAGGTCAGACGGAACGGAGACGTATTGAGGCAACCAACCGTGATATCTGCTTTAGAAGACATTCCAGTGGTCAGAGCAATAATTCACTGACTGAGCTTTAACTGAAGCTTACTTTATGCAAAATTTTGCCTTGCACCTTCGAGAAAGTGACAGCGAAGAAATTGTCCTAAGACACCAAACAATCGAATTCGTAGGTAGCATTTACGTGGCTGCCGTGTGATGTTTTCTTATACTACATATGATAAAAAAATTACATCATTAGAATTTAAACACGACCCCTTGTAGACATGTACGAAGGAGAGGTTCCGGTACGCAGGCCTAACTCTAGGTGTTTGACGAGTTAACGAGATGGGCGGTTCCATAGAGAGGATTGTGATGTCGACAAAAAAGGAAAGGGCGGAATATATATCCCACTCCTCCCATCTCTTGTCGGTGGATTTGTGTGGTCCCTAGAACAACATCAGGGCTTGGCGGAAATTCGCTCTAAATCGTCACTGGTTCATCTGTTTTCATGTGCAGCTTTCCGCTCATGGCAGTCCTTTCAACAGTGATTACTCTGCAATTTTTTAGCGAAATGAAAGTTTCTTTTGCACAGCTAATATTTGGGGTGAATACTTGCTTTGTGCACAGTTTCAAGTCGCGCACGTTGCGCGACTGGGTTCTTGAGCCATGGGAACTATCCCATAGAAATGCATGGGGAGTTAGATTTGACAGCGAATTACACAAAAAAATATTGAGAAACCTGAAATATTCTTTTAGCGTTTTAATCTTCACGTTGACTTCTAGCTTTATGCCAAATATCATTTTCCTAAAGTGGTTTTTCTAGGTTCCCGAGAGGTTGCAATTTTGAGCGAGAAAGCTGGGTATGCCCCAAATATTTGGCCCATTTTTTAAAGCCATTTTTGAATTTGTACCACATTTATTGTGGAAAAGCAGCAATTTGAAGTTTTTGTTTGTATTTTGTTTTTATTGTCGTTCTAAACTTCTAAACATTGTATTCTCCCTACGCTGATGGGGTTCCCGCCTGCCCAGTTATTGACCGGCCCTACCGGTTTTTTTAACCGTGGGCCGGTTGTCGGTCCGTACTTAAACCCGGCCGTCATTGGCCGTTTTTCAGCCATCATGCCGCGATTGTTTGTTTTTTTGCCGTTTCATAAGCGTCAATTCAGCAACTACGACGATAAATTTGTGTCGACAAGCTTGCGAAAAGACACGTGAGCAGGGAACATACACGGGCAAGCGCATGAAGTCACCGCACGAAGTATGTGCGGTTACTTTCGTGAGTGCAGCACATTCAGAGCAATAACCAAAATCTCTGTCGCTTTCAGTACAAACGTTATGTTGATTTCTCGCTAGGAAAACGCTACAATAAATGGCATTGCATGTCGAAAAAGCATAGCGTCTTTTTTTTAAACTGCAAATTCGACTTTCTAATACCAACCCCCCCCCCCCCCCTTTTTTCCGAAGAGCCGTTTTCTTTTTCGGGGAACGGTGGCAACCTTAACCGCTGGTAATTCAACTCATCGATCCAATTCGCGAACAGGTTCAGTAAGTGATTAGTCGAACCGGAACCGGAACGAAATCAATTCCCCCGAACCCGAACAGTAACCGCATGGTAAACCCGTATTCTTTTCGGTTCGGCTCCGTGATACACACACACACACACACACACACACACACACACACATGCATATATATA
>NW_027526203.1:340387051-340496215 GCF_048455015.1 Haemaphysalis longicornis | reverse complement strand
CTCTGATGATTTAGGATACTGAGTTACCAAATATCGGTTGATAAAAAACTTGCCAATAATTTACTAGTACAGTAATAATGAAACACCGCACATTGCGAGGAGATAGAGAGGTATTACCGCGTGATTAGTAGCGAAACAAAATGTAAGGACCAAAGGGCAGAACGCGCGTGTACCTACAATTGGATTAGCGGGTGCGACTTGAGTTGTTTGGGTAGTAAGCATTTTTAGTAACATATCGCTGTCAATGCAGGATGGGACATTTTCAGTCACACTTTCTTGGACAAGGTGAAATGGAAAAAAAATTTTAAATCGCCCGTCATCACCTTATTTGACGAATGCTGAAGTCGTGGCTGTCGTTGTACATAGATGTCAACAGTTGCACTCTGTGGGGACCAAAACGCATTAAAGTTCGCGTCCTGCGTTATCAGTGGGCTTAAGTAAATGGGATCTGAAGTTTTAAATGGCCCTCACCTTTGGTGTAATGACTTTTTTCTGTTAATTATGTTCGTGGTTCATTAAATCAGCCCGGACTTCCATAGATGTCATTTCCTGATTATTATTCGCCAGAGAAGTTCACCGCGCTGACAATGGCATCCACGAAATTACTTCGTGGTTCTTAGGCGCTAAACAGTGTAGGTAGAATTCACATCTAATGGGATAGTTCGTGCCTCAATTAAGATCGGGACTGGTAGAACCTTCCAACTTCCAAGTCTCCACAAATCTTCGGCGCCAAGTGTTGTGCGTTCAGTAGCTGTAAGGCCGCTTTGTGGAACGACACTGCTGCACGAAGGTGAAACTTGCCTGTTGTTCCTGAGGTGTGAATTCGTGTCGCGGGAAGCATAGGCGAGAAGTGTTTTGTACCTATCTATTGTGGGTTATTGAGTTGCCTATCCGACAAGAAGCTTCTTGAAGCGTGAACATAACTTGACAGATCACCTAATTACCTCATTAGCGCTAATTAATACATAACTTTGTGTCTTATTGTTGTCTGTCTCTTTATTGTTGTTTTCTGCGCGTTTCCCGATCTTTTTGTAACGTATTTTCGTTTGATTATCCCCTAGTAGCGTGTTCTTGTTATGTTGTCAACCTAAATGGTATATCGAATGCTGCAGCCCGTATTAGCCAGAACAGCAAAATGAATCGGAGGGGATGAGGCATCTCTCTTCATTCCTTTTTTTTTTTTTTTTATTGTCGTGGTTTTACGCGCCGAAGCTACACCTGGGCTTTGAGGCGCTCCATGTTGAAGGCGGCGGATTAATTTGGGCTTCCGCCAAAACCCTGACACGTGGACGTTTTCGGCTTTCGCCTCCATTAGAAAATTGGCCGCTGCGACCAGGACCTATTCCGCGACCATGGGCTCTGTAACACGACGCCTCAGCCAGCGAGCCACCGCGGTGGCTTCAATTCACAATCATGCAGTTAGGTCTCCCGTTGTGTTCGAGATCTTCTAGATTATTATTTTTTTTTTAGAAAACACCTTCTGTCGCGTCTTTCTGTCTCAAAGAACGGACTCACTCGGAACGCCTACAGATATTCGCTGGTTCTTCGGCATTTTCGAGGAGGGGCTGTGCCGGCGCGTGAATGGTGTCCGTCGGGTTAAAGCCTAGCCATCGGCCTAGACCCGCCTTGCGGAAGGACAGGCGCGCTCTTGGGAACGACCTCTGTGCCGCCTGCAGCGCGACGAAGGCCTGTTTACGGGACTATCCCTTGGCAGCAGCGCCAGTCGCGCATTGTGCCCTGACAGGTTCGTTGTGGAGTCCGCGTGACGCTAGCTGTCGCGCTCTTGTCGGCATCTTCGTTCCGGAAACGATGCAGTGCGCAACTCCACGACTCCGCACGTGCGCTTCGTGACGACAACGCCGACTCGCGCACACAACTCACTGGCGTGCGCGATCCCACACGGCGCGAGGAGACAAATACGGGTCCATTAGTAAGTGCTCCGGTGCCGCATGAGCTTACAGCTCTTGCGTTACTGATATTGTGTGTTTTGTTGACTGTTAATCTCGCTGGAATTGTACCTATTTCAACCTTACTCGCGGGGCCTCAGTATTGAATGCTGTCTTCCTATCGCCTTCATTAACCTTCTAGGTTGTTTCAAGCAGCGCACACCCTAGAAGTTGCGAGCAAGAGAGGAAGCAATGACTTCCTTAATGACAGCTCCGAACATTCATGCGTAACTCCGTGTGGGAACATTACCTGCTCGTGAAACGCACTAGTTGACGACGACCCCACACTGTGCATGAAAACGATCCGTAATTTCACAGACAGACAGACAGAGAGACAGACAGACAGACAGACAGACAGACAGACAGACAGACAGATGGGGCCAGATAGGACGGACGGACGCGCGCACTCATACAGCCGAATTGGTTCGACTGTTAAAATTTTCTTTTCCATTTTGTAACTTGCAGTAAAATATTGGAATATGTTTTTAGCACTGAATTCTTATCGCGATTGATTTTATCATAACAATCATAATTGATTGTACAACAGTAAATCATGATAAATTGCAAAAGGCCAGTAATATCACCGACGTAGAAGAAAAAAAAAGGAAAGAACGCTCGGCAGTGACGTCTCGCATTTCAGTACCTGAACCGCCGGGCGCACGTTCTTTTATCCTGCCGCCTGCCCCCCACTCGCACAGCTCATTTCTCGTGTGCGCGCACCGCAAACCCGTTCTCTCAGTGCGCTGTGCCTCTCTTCGCCGTGGGCTTTATATTGATTTCATTTCAGGTCATTCTGGGTGGCTCTCCTTAAAAGGCACTACCTGAAATGATCATTCGCACTCGATAGGTACGCTGATAATGTTGTGCCCGTCGAGTGATTTGGAGAGCCTTATTTTACGATCCATCATGATATCTAACTGTTTCTGCCATGTCCTCCTTTCCTTTACTTAGCGCATGCTGTAGAACAAAGATTCCCGCAAGTCCCTTCCGCAACAGTGCCCCTGAATAACCAAATACCGTGCCCGGTAAATCAAACTTGACGAGTGACGAAGCCCAGCATAACATTTGACTAAAAATCATGCACCCTTTCCGTCTAACGATGACGATAGTTGAACGCGAAGCTTTCTCGTGACGAATTCCTTGATTGGCCAATCCCACACTGCGAGTATGCGCTAGGTGCGCACCACTTTTCTAGAATACCCACAGCAACTCTCAAGCGTGCACTCCGTAGGCCTAACGTTTGGGTTTGGGGTGTACGCAGCGAATCGGTACCTGCACCCTGTTCACTAGGGGCACAAATTGAGGAACCACAAGGCTACATTACATAAACCGGCAGGCGCAATACTAACAGCATACTAAATTACGACACAGGCAAAACTTTATACACACAGGAGGCAGGCGTAAAAAAGCACACACCAATAAAATAAGTACAAAAACCAAAAAAAAGGATACCGAAGGAATATACTACTGAACGCTTATATCAGCACAAACCACTACAAAAACAAAAGGATTGTCTTAAGAGCGTGCCTGAATGATGATAAAGATGGTGCAGATTTAATGTTCAAATATAAGTTGCTCCAAGCCTTCACAGCAGCAAAGCCGAGTGTATTTCTCCTATAGTTAATTCGCACTGAAGGCAGTAAAAGTAATTTAACGATGAAAACCTAGTTTTAATGGGTTTGTGAGTGTATGGCGATCGATTATGTAAACAACACCAGGATCATGGGCGAGTCGGTATGCGACAAGGCATAAACTGTGGCTGATTAGTTGTGTTTCTGAGTTCTCACTAAGTTGACGCACAAGAGCTGTGGCGTGCGTGTTGTAAATGCTGCGTGTGATTATTCGAATGGCTTGTTTTGGGTGCGCTGTAACGAAGCAATATGGGTGTTGAGTGTTAGCCCCGAGAAGTGGGCCATAATTAATACGACTATGTATTAAAGGATGGCATAGCGTGAGGAGTGTTGATATGGGGAAATAGGGAGGGGATTTCATTAGCGCTGTTCCGATCGTCCTTTTTTTCTGCGGGGGAATTAAAATGAACACTGTATTTTTTTTTAAAATGGGACAAGTTGAATACGCAGAAACGAACACTCATTTGTCGAATATATCGCGTAAGAATCCATAAACAAAGGTGGAATATTCCTCCGTTTCTTGTTTCACGAGCTGAAAACCACGAATTTAGTCTCTCCTAGTGTCACAGCAGAGAATGGATTTTTTCGAGTCAACTCATATTCCGGGCTTAGTTATAAGTAAGGTTTGCGCATTGAGGGATTTTTTTGTGCAGGCGCATTGTGATGAGGCAGAACCACGGGTATTTTTAGCAGGTACGAGCTTCCTTTGTTTATTTACCCAATGAGTTGCAACTATCATCATCAGGGACGTTTTCCGTATTCTTTTATTTTACATGGGTATTTTGTTCCGCCAATATAATCACGCGTAATATTGTCTATTTCTAAATTACTCGCACAACGTGACGAAAAAAAAAACGACACTAGTAATGGTGGCTATAGGGCTGACCGTCGTTTACGGCTGTACTGCACTGTTGAAGTTGTCTGGCCAGACTTGAATGGAAACCTTACATTGTGGTGCTGCAGCGTTCGCCGTGAGGCGAAATGTTCTTGAACAAGTACAACTTCCCAGTCGTCGCTACCTCTGTCGCTGCGCTTTGCGTGCTCAACATCCTACGAGGGGAACTAGGCCGCATCATTCTTTAGACAATCGCCGCGCTAAAGCAGTGCTTGAAACACGCGTGCACTCCAATCTTTTCTGCCCGCGCGATGCTCGTTGGTTCGATGCACGAAAGGGCCCCTGAATACAAGGCGTTTGAACTTGCATCGATTGGTGTCTCTCGGCAGGTCAATGCTGCGTGTCTGCACAGCGCGTTGTTTGCCAGGAAAGCAGGCGTAGCAGGCGACCAAGGAGAACGTGTGCGAAAAGCGCAGCCGCTGATGATGTCAGCCGCAGGCGACGCCTTCTCGGGCTTTTTAAGAGCCCCCTGTTTGCTAAGTGGCTCGGACCGTGCAGTGGAGCTCCCGGACCGGGAGACATCGTTCGTTTTAGAGAAAGCAGCCGGCGGACAGGGCTCGGCGAGGGGCCTCTCCGGAAATAGGAACCGCGCTCTCGAGCACCACGCGCCGCCAGCGCAGCTTCCTCGCGCGTTCACACCGACGCGCCCGCACCTCGCGACGCTCCATTTTTCGACTCTCCACTTCGCAATGAGCCGAGCACGGCCGCCTCGCAAAGGCGCTCCGCGTCCAAACCAGACGTCGCGGAGGACGGCCAGTGCCTTCGCTGCGAAAAGTGCAAGGGGCGACGAGGATGAGTGCGGCCCGAGAGGGCTCTGATTTCGAGACGCTCAACATTTCGGTGCTGCTTTGTGTGGGCGCTTGAGACTGGAGCTATCATTCTTCCCTGGAGTTTGCGCAAGCTGCAGATATGATGGCGGGCATATTTCACTAAAATTTCTGCATCGACGCCCCTTGTTGTCGCACTATCGCCCATAACGAGGGCACCCCGAGAGAGCACTAACGCAGCACATGACTATGATTCACACGCGAAGGACGGTTGGGCACGCGAACCAAAGCTCGGTCCCGTCACTGTGCGACGGGGAGTACGATACGCTCAAAAGGTGGTCATGCAATATTTGTTAATTACTGAAAAACACCCAGACAACATTTTACCTTGTACCTGCCTATATTTTTCCCACCCCATTTCAACATGGGTACTATAACAGCTCATACAAGGGGCATATTAAAAATACAGTGAACCCTTTTTATAACGAAAAATGCTTTATTCAAAATCTCGCTTTAATCTAAGTGTTTCGTAGTCCCCACTGCAATGCATAGTAACGAAGCATCGCTCATAGTGAAGCCAGTTAGTTCCCTGTCCGATGACTTATAACGGCCGTTAATTACTGAATGAATTGGAATTTGCTTTGTGCACGTTGGAACTACATCTGGCGCTCTTTTTTTTTTTTTTTTTGCCGTCGGCTATATTTACCCGCATTCCGCCCTGTATACCAGTAATACTAAATGTATAGAAGGGTTCCAATGAATTTTTAAGAAGATAAAATAGAGTCGGTTGCTATCCTAACATACTACTCGTCATGGAAACTTGCCTAACATACTATCCTTCATGGAAACTTGCCTAGACGCGCCCCACACAAGATCTCCAATAAACTATTCTTAAACAAAACCACTGTTCACAGAAACTATTGACACAGGAAGCTAGCGATCGGCGAATAAAATATTTCAATAATAACGCTGTGCCACACTGTAAGCGTGCACAGGCATCATGTGTGGAGGTGACGTTGATCAATAAGACGCAAAAGAAATGGGAAGAAACGCGTTAAAAACGAACACCTTGGTAACATTGGCCGCCATGGGCTGTGCGAAGCAGAGAAAGCAGCATTTACATTCGTAAAATGCGTGTAGCCCTGACAGTGAGCAAAGTGACTTCGATTACCTACCCGAGAGCGCAACATCACCTTAGAAAGATAAAAAACAACCGAGCTTCTCCGCTACTTTCTCCATTACTTAATACTTGCGAGTAAGTGTGAATAACGCGAAAGCTTTTTCTTGTTTTCTGTCTTGTTATTGCTTTTGCTGCACCTACTGAATTACGTATTGATCCGGCCCGCACGTGGTTCGCTACGCTTGCTTATATTAGCCTGAAAATTACATGAAGTGCCAAGGGATACAGATTATCTCTTTAAGTCGTTTTAGTGAAGTGACTAAGAAAATAACCGAGTGAAAATTAATTGTTCGCTGGCTACTCATGACGCTAGCACATACAAAACTTCAAATTTCGATTTATCAATGAAATCCACTCAGCCGATCAGCTATTAGATACATATTACCAGCGAAAAAACAGACAGGGACGAGGAAAGAAGCAGACGGGACACTCGCTAGTCTGCTTCTTTCCTCGTCCCTGTCTGTTTTTTCGCTGGTAATATGTATCTAAGTCAACACCAACTAGCCCAAATTTCAGCCTTAACTGGATCAGCTATTAATTTACTCTGTCCTGATGAAATAAGAAAATACGGGGTCAAAGAACGGACTCGAGCAGCTGCAGGAAGTGGGGTTGGGAGGGGGCCGGGTAGTTGGGCTGGGCACGCATTGCGGAGATCGGACAACCGGTGGAGCACCACACCACGATAATGGGGTGGCTACCCATAGACGGGACCAGCAGATAGAAGGCCGATAACTCGATTAAAAAAGGAGATAAGTAAATTCTGTGGCAAAGGATGGATTTGGACACCGCGAGATAGGAGGGGCTGGATGTCAATAGAAGGGAGTCGAGTGCATGACACGCGACGTTGAACCGTCGTCAGGACCCATAAATGTAACGAATGGAAGCGATAGCTCAGCAGTAAAAGGGAGAGCGCGTTGCCGATTACGGCATCGCTTCGTGCGCGCCGCTCTACTCAACCTCGCGGCCAGCCAAACTAAGCTCACCCTTTCAAGAGGAAGGACTATAGACCGGAACATCAGCCGGGGAGTCGTGGCGCGGTATACCCGTTTCGCAGAATGCGTGTCGTCGGTTTGAATCCTTATTCTTACGCACGTTCGAGGTCTGGAATGGGCGAATTTTAACACCCCAAAGTGGAGCCGTTTGGCTACGTGGCAAAGTTCTCGCGATAGGAACAATAGCCCCCTGGTTAGGTCATTTGGTAGAGCGGTTCGAACACCGGGACCAAACAAAATTATATCTAACGGTCAAGTTTCCGCGAAAGCTGTGTGGCTTTCCTCTGTAGCCGTATATGGTTGCAGTTCAGGTAGATGGTAATTTTTGTCTCTGTAAGGAACTAAGTGCACCTCGGAGGGCAAGTAGACGGGAACGCGAACGCGCAGACGCAGAAAATTTGAAGATGCGCGCTACTAACAGAAATTTGTGCCTAGAGATCCCACCGGGCGTCTAGCTGCACGATTTGCCACGTGACAATTACTGCCGAGGAGTAAGCAGCGTCTGTGAGAGGAGTGGCGAGCGTATACAGGGGGTTCGAATGGCGCTCTCCGACCTGGGGTCCCCGTGCGCACGGTTTCCTCGCAGCAGCAACAGCAGCGGTGCGCGGTGCGCGACGCCGGCGGCGGTCGTAAATCGCGCGAGCGAGAGGCCTCGTATTTCTGCGCCGAGCGCTTTTTGGTTGGGAAAAGCCCTCCTGATGAGGCGCCTCGGAAATTGGCAATGACTGCGCCGCTCAGCAGAATGTAGCCTCCGATTTGGAAGCGCAGATCGGCCACTTTCTCCCCGAGAGAAGGAGCGGGCAAGAAAAATGAAAATCCGCGAAGGAAGCTGCTGCCGTCGCAGCCTTTCCAGTATAGCGACAGCGTGTACTCCCGACTTTCGTCTTTTCCGAACCTTTCCTGCAGACCCGGGGAAGCTATTTTTCGTTCCGCAGCCCAGACTGTGAGGTGTCTGCCCGGGACGCGAATCGAAAGAAAAGCGCGTCTGTCGCCACTTGGAAACGGCGAATGACCCTAGTTGGCCATGTGTCTTGCTGCTGCACTGTCACATAGCAGCTCATTGAGAGGGCGGCCCCCTCCACTGAGGTCAGCGCAATCCTTTGAACGATGGCTTTCATTTGCAGTGCGGCTCGCGTGCGCGACCAGATTGCGCTTCTGGGTGGAGCGTCGACGCTGTCCACATAGGGCGCGGGAGGGGCCGCGTCGCGCGCTTCACTGACTGATGGGCTCGGCCGTTAGCGACGCCAACCGAGCCGGCGCCCGGGCAATCTGAGAGCACTTACGCCGCTGTTTTACTTCCCGTCTCCTTACTGATTCGTCAACTAATTTATTTACACTTCGATAAGTGAAAACCTTCTATTCGGCGAACTTTTGTTTTCGTCGCGTGCAGTGCTTTCACCTCAAGGGTACACATACGTCTCTCGTATCTGCTTGAAGCCTGCACTTTGTAGCATCACTCCTAATGCTGCCGTTTAACTACTGTCGTTTAACTGTTGGACACAAGTTTGTATGGTCAGCGAAGAGCTGCGCGAAGGTTGTTAACGGAGATGTACCACCAATCAAACCACCCAGCGGTGTTCGTCAATCGCCGACAGTGCAGAACAACGTTAGCGTCTTCGAGTGATTCTTTGGCTGTTGTTAGCCGACAGTACAGGAGCGTCTGAGGCTGTGCTGAAGGGCGGGACGCGTAACAAGAAGACCAGGTGGAGACGATGCATTCCATGGCAGGCGCCGGCGGGCAAGATCAGGTGGACAAGTGACAGAAGCAGTCGACAGTCATTGGAAGAGAGGCGTTCGGTCGGCAGCATAAGAGGGAATTATGATGATGATGATGGCGGCGGCACGAGCGAAGTCGATGATCCCGCACTAGTGGAGGCCCGTGGCAAAACTAACTTGCAGGCCCGGCGAGGCGTTTGTGTTCAGCACGCGCCAAGGCCCGTGCCGGGCAAAGCGCACGCCAGGGGCCCTAGCGCGCGCCGGGACGCCGGGCACATCCTGCGCGCACGGCGAGTCGAAGCCGCGGCGAACATCTGGCAGTGGTCGTTCCCGGGTCCTGTGACAGCGGCTGTGTGCATCCCGGAACCGGATGGGGCCGGTCAACGACTCAGTCGGCCGGCGTGACCAAGCGGCAGGAGCGTTCCGCCGAAGTCGTCGCCGGGAGCGCGCCGTATAGCACCGCCGCAGGAGTGGCCCGCGCGAGCGCCTTTGTCAGGTCAGGCCCGCGGGTGCATGTCCCGCGGCGCTTACACTTACCACTGTCTTTACGGCCTCTTACTCGATTATTTATCGCTTTGTCCTCGGTAGTAACGACTTCCCTCCTAATTTCCCCGACACCCTTTTTATAGGCCCAGCCCGGCAGCGGATAACGAAGCCGATAACGTGGACCTTCGCGAGGCTGAGTAACAATAGGCGCTGATGTAAGAAGACCGCGCGTGCATCCTGGGCGGACGTCTCCAAAGAGAGGGAAAATCAAAATGACCCAAGACATGCCCCCCCCCCTTCCCCCCTCCGCCGCCGCAAGGAAAAGAAGAGACAAAATGGCGGCGTTTTGAGCGCAGCAGCCGACGGGTGATATATTAATTGCAGCCCTTTCGCAACCGCTACACGGCCGCCTCCACTCTCCCTTCCGGAGCGCAAACGTGTGGATGGAGACTCTTGTTTCTGCACTCTCGCTTGGCTTTTTCTTTCACGCCGCCATTGAGACTGCGTGCCGCATTGCTTTGGTGGTTATTTATCGCGCGGGCGGTTTGTGCCACGTTGAAACATTAACGCTACCTCGGCCCCCGGATACATAGCCAGATAGAGGCGAAGCGCGAGCGTTGTAAATCTAGCGCCATCTGCTGGATCTAGAATCAATAACACATGCCGACACGCATGCCCCTGACGTTTCGGGTTCGTCCACCGAGCGGCATGTTCCCCACGGGCCGCGCTGTTTTGTGTGCCCGGCCTTTGTCTCCTGCCGCTCGTGCATACGTTAGGGCTGCTCGCCGCCGTCTGCGTCGCCCTTGACGGGCTACACCTGCCGCCGCCGCCGCCGCCGCTGGCGCAAACTGGGACGCCGCCGTCGCCCCGCAGGTCCCCGGTCGGGAATGCTCGCCCAACGACCAGGTGTCGCCTCCTATTCACGCTTGTGATTTGCTCGCGAGCCGAGAGAAAGTGCTACTCGGCCTGCGTAATGAATGGCCCGAGCTCAGCTGTGCGCCGCTGCACGATCGCGGAGAATGTCAACTGGGGCGCTTACTATACTCCCCCGACGCCCGCATCGGTTGGGTCATTGGATCGCTTCTTCCGCACTCTCGTTATCTTCGGAGCTGTTCGCTCCGAGGCGTTCGTCCGTGGACTCCGCTGTTAATGAAAGGAGAAGAACCTTCCGTGGTGCAGCCTTCCGACAACGCACCCGAAGGACTAACCAATCGCGGCGGCAAACGGAGCCCTGAGCAACGATTTGACTCGGAAGTGGACTCTTCATTTTGGCATTAAACTGCGAGTCAAATCGTGCGCTTTGGCTCGTCATTACCGAAATCGAACCGTTCGTCACAGTGTTTCCACCAAGGAAAGAAAAAAAATTGCCGTGGGCCTGTTTCACCACAACTCACACGAAGCACCAACCGCTGCGTCCTAGGGCGCAACTATATATGACGAATTACAAGAGCTGACGCACGATTTGACAGGAAGGGATATGCATAGTGAAACCACGTCATGTACCAAGCTATGCAAGACGTCGTCGATGTTACATTGCGTGATGTCACATCACTGACCACATTTTGTTTTCGAGGGAATTTGTATGCTCTGGGCCCCATCGGTGACCATTTTTATACCTTTAATTACGACAATTCAGATTCAGGCGCGTAGAGGTGAAGAAGGCGAACGGTATTTTAAAGCGAAGTTTTCTATGTCTCGCTGATGGCGTCCGTGCGCACCACAAAACGCACTGCAGGAAAGCCAACTTTCTCTGACGACGATGGCGATGATGATCATGGGTGAAATAACGAAAAAAACGCTTCCCCTGGTCAGATTAGAACCTGGTTCCCCCGTGTTATGAAGCCGACGTCTACCCGATCGCTCCATTTTGACACGGTCGAAGCAGCTTGGATTTGGAGAAAGGTGCGTGGGCGCGCAAAGTTAGAGAGAAAAATCATGCACGACGATGCACGACGAAAAATATAACGACGGCAGGGGTTGAACGCGAAGCTTTCTTCGTGCATGCGAAATCAAACAACGGCGAAGGGTGAACGCCAAAGCCGCTGCGATCATAAGTCCAAACTGCGCGCGAGTCTAAGTTAAAGCTCAACGAGTCAAAGTCCAAACCGTCCGTGAGTCAAAGCCCAAACACAGACGACAACCACGGAAGCCCTCACGAGAATTCTTCGCGTTCAACCATCGATCGCCTTCGTTAGACGTAGGGGCGCGTAACGTGGCCGAGTTAAAGGGACACTGAAGTGAATTTGTCAAGCTCCCGTTTTTGCTTGCACTGCGTAGACTGGCTCAAATTAGCACACTTTTCATCGTTTATCCGGTTGACAAATCGGTAATTATTTTACAAAGCGCGAAAGAAGAAAAACTACCATGCGCGGTTTGCGGCGGCCGCACCAACTAAGCTGTGACGTTGGGAGGAGGGGGCACCGTGATTGGACGATGCCCAAGGTTAGCAATCAAACAAGTTTCGGTTTTGGTTTCGGTTCTGTAAAACAACATGTTTGACATCCGATGGCGTCGTTGGTTGGGCATTCTCAATATCCCAGTAATCGTAGTACCGCGCTTCTGCCATGTTGTCGGCTGTAAAATGCATAAGATAACCCTCCCAGGACGGCTTGGAATCGTAGCATTCACTAGCCGAGGCCTACGCAGTGCATGAACGCCCTCCGCGTCCCCGCAGACGCACAAATGCATGCGCTTTTCCTCCATATTTGGAGCTTGCCTCACTCATGCCTGTATCGTAAAAAGCGTGTTCGCACCAGGCCAAGGGTCTGTTGATTCTGGCCTGTGCCCACTGCCCGCAAGCAGTCGGTGCTTATGGCAACAGCACGCCAACGAGAACTCGCTAGCGCGCCAGTGCCAGGATGCGCGAGTTCTGCGGACTAGTTCGTGGAGCAGTGAACGTTGCGGCCCAAAAAAAGGTGAACTCAGTATAGAAAATGTCGGCGAAAAACAAAAACGTTACCTTAAAAAAAAATCGTACTAGCGGGGATTCGAACATGTGACGGGCAAAACACTTGCGATGATAAATCTAGCGCTCCAGACCACACGGCCACGAACGACAGCGGTGACAATTGTAGAAATATAAGGTATATAATGTATAACCAGTTTACACTTTTATTTAGTTTTAGTATTTTAAGCAGCTTAGGTGACTATTTGTTGTATTGCGCTCGTGCAGTAAGCGTCCCCCGAGTTTCCACAATAGCTCACATCTAGCAATTGCATTTCTTAGACGGAAAAGCGTTAGCAGATGCGTAGTCGTGCTGCTGACCGCTGTGCTTGTTCGCCCAGCGCAAAAAAGTGCTTCCCGCACCCTAGTTTACGCTGTACGGTAAAAATATCAGTTGATTTTATTTCCTTAGTGCATATATTGACTTCGCTGACTCTTCTACCCGTTCAAGAGGCCTTATATTTTCCTACTGGCGTACCAGTCAGCGAAGCGTCGCATGTGCGCTTGTGCAGCGCTTGTGTGAAGCGACCTTGACTTGGAGCTAGATACAGAGTACAAACTAACGAAGTAAAGAAAGGCACATTCTTCCATTCACAAACGTGTTGTGGCTTAGTTTCAACTGATCGGCCGGCGGCCGGCGATCGGCGGCCGGCGGACTAAACGTTGGGCCGACTGACTCGGTCGCGGAAGGACGGCGAGCCGTGCAGTAGCGCAGCCAATTGCCAGCTCCTCTCCTGCTGACTTCACACGAAAACGCCAAAGAAAATGGGCGAGAGCGCAGAGAGGAGGACAGCATTTTCGAATTGATTTTTCAATTCGAAATCAATTCGCGTAAACGCGCTCAGAGTGGTCGAAACAGGGCCTAGGGACTCCGGACTACAATTTGCGCTCGTAATCCCGCATTGTTTACAAATCACTTCAGTGTCCCTTTAAAGGGACCTTGCAACACTATCAATAAGCGCTTTCACTCTTTTCTTCACGTCTGGAACCACTGCGAAAGCTATAGTTATCGCCAGCACGGAGCGGCACTGCGTGATTTGCTCGTCGCACCAGATACGTCGTCCGTTTCTGCTTTGTTTTTTGTGGCTTTTCTTTTAATAAAGTTGCTATCTAAAAGTGTTCACTGCTGCAACTGAAGGAAAACCGGCCAACAGCCGCTACATGGCCTTAGTGACGTAATTCAAGCCGTCGAAGTACATCAAGACCGGAAAAGGGAGAAAAAAATATTTTGAGCGAGTTTACAAGTTATCTGATGGGCATGGTAATTTTTGGCTGAGGCACTTTGCGACCCCCTAATCTAAGTACTGCGTGCGTTGGGTGACTACGTTCTGCAAGCATTGAAGATTTCAAAACAAGTTGAAAAAAGTGTTGCAGGGTCCCTTTAAGTGAGAGTGGCATGATATGAGCGAGCAGACTGGCAGACTTGGGTGGCTGCGCGCACGTCGCCGCATTACGTCACTCAGGCGCAGCCGCGGTTGCTATTAAGTGCGCGCTTGATCACGCAACGCGTCCGTTCTGCGCGACGTTTTCCGGTTTGACCTGCAGCGTCATAAAACTTCTCAAGCTGAGAAAAATTGTGACACATACGTCAGGGTTTAGCACTTTCGTTTTCGTCTTCCTTCCTTCCTGCCTGTGCGGGCGGTGGGAGTCGCTGGACGCTTTCGTAATAAAAATATTTTTTTATTACCGAAAAAAAAAACGATTTTTTTTACCTTTGTTCTGTACTTATGTGACGACACCACGTATATACTGGGCGAGTATAGGCGCTATATTCTGCCCGCCACTTTCTGGACCATGAAAGTTTAGATTATGCATAATTGCGCGGAAGCCCTAAAAATTCAGCCCACGTAAATCACTGGCTACGTACTGCTGCAACGTTAAGCAAGCCGAATATCGCAGTGCTTTTCTTCCAACATCCCGATCGCCGGCAACGCTGTGGTCCAACTTCTCTGTGAACAAAGTAACGACTTGAATTCTGGGCTCGGCTTCGCACCTTGTGTCGCGGTGTTATCCCCTGACAAATGTCTAGTTATTTTTCGTTTGAGTTCAAACCGAGTTAGTGGACTTATCGGTCGCGGTAATGATGCAGTCAAAATAAATCTGTATGTGGCGTCTCAGCTTAGACCAGCCAGCAGTTCCATTGGAGCGTCTTAAAATTTCCTTTCTCCAATCTTTAGGATGCCCAAACCGTTATTCCTGGATCCCGGATCTCCAATGAGCGCTAAGTGCGACGGCTTTATTTCTCGGTAATAATTTCAAAATTTAGGGGTAACAGCTAGCAGGTCCGGGAAGCTGCAACGGCGCAAAGAAGCGAGAAGGTGATAACTCACGAAGCTGTGGTACAAAGCAAAGGGTAATCAGGGAGAAAAATACTTACAATACACAGACAGAGAATAAGATGGGCGTATACAAACATCGAAAAAATGCTTGACACTACCTGAACTTTAATAGCCCCGTAACGGCCCAGGTAAGATTATATATAAAATCGTTAAAGGGGCAGCACTTTTGTGCTGCGACAGTGCTCCTGGGCTTTACATAAAGAAGGACGCCGCGGTGGCTCAGTGGCTAAGGCGCGCTGCGCTGCTGAGCACGAGGTCGCGGGTTCGATTCCCGGCCGCACGGCCGCTTTTCTGATGGAGGCGAAAAGCAAAAACGCCCATGTGTTCGAGATATCGGCGCACGTTAAAGATCCCCAGGTGGTCAAAATTAATCCGGAGCCCTCACTACGGCGTGCCTCATCGCCTGCGTTGTGTTGACGCGTAAACCCTACAATCAATCAATACATGAAGAAGGAAAGTAGATTCATAGAAAAGGCTTTTAACGCAAAATTTGTTTGCCTAAGGAATCGGTTGTATCGCATAGCTTGTGTATTGAAATGCGGTATTTCAAAACAATGTGGCGATCGTGTTTTCTTATCTGCAACAACATTGCTATCATACCAGGTCATAGTGCATGAGGATGCAGTCTTTCGTGCGCTGTTTTCACAGTATGAATGCGTACCAACTCGCCCAACTTGCCACCTTGAATGCGTACTATGCGTATTATGACACTTTGTTTCAGGGCACGTGTACATATTTAATACAGGCTCACGTACTTATTGTTTCATGAGATCTTGCACTGTACTTTCCCGCCTGCTATGGGCTTCTGGAACACAAGCGTTGGTGTCCGCGACGTTACCTACGATAAATTCTGGAACAGCCGAAAACTGCCACGATATACTCGGCGCTTCGCAATCATACATGTCTGCAAAACTGAATGGAAGCTTGCGTCCTTGTGAAAGACAGTGGCGGACCTGAACGAGTGCCATATCCGCGGCTTCACGCCGCTGATTAGAAGAGGCATTCAGCTTATGCGCTCACCTTTATTCGTTTTCGGGCAGCGTAACGACATACTACCACACTTCCCGAAGCCCGCGGAACTGTGCGTCGAGCGGCGGTGGTCTCGCGGGCAGTTAGCCGCCCTGTGCGAGGTCAAATGTCTCCTCCCGATGTAGCGGTCCTCAATCGGGGTCCTTTGAGGCCTTCTGCGCAGGGCGGCGAGGCGCCGCTGCAGCCGCCGCCTACAACGGCGCATTAAGTGGCCGCCCCTCGGTGCGCGAGAGGCGGTAATCCCTCACGAGGCGCTTCGAGTGAAAGCCGCGGCTCTCCTAAATGCGGCCACCCAGAAATGCTTGGGGCAAGACGAATCGCTTTCGTTCCGGGGCGTGGACGGCTGCCGGGGATTTACCCCATCCCACCCGCAATGAAGTCATCTGGGCACAAAGAAGTGTTTACTTAACTCGATGCACCGGCAGCAGCAGCAGCCACTCGCCGACACGCCAACTGTCGGCGCGCCGGTAATAACCGGATCGGAGTTTCCGCAGCGGCCGCCGTTGTCCGGGCCGCCCGCGTGAGTGCCTTCTTTGTGCCGCTGGCCCTCCGACGAGATGAAGACGCGCTCACGGGAGGAGGAGGGTGCGCCGGCATTTCCGGATGTGTGAGCACGCCAGCAGCGCCGCCACTGGTGCGCACTCACGTGAGCTCCTTAGTGCGTCTCCATCTGCCAACGCCGAAGCCCCTTCCCTTGGCGCTCTATCGTGACCACCCGGCAGCGGCTGTCGGCACCGGCGGCCGCCCGGTGGCCCGAGTCGGTCGACGAGGGGCGTTTCTTCGTGCGCGCCTGTGCGTGTTGAAAAAGCGAACATTGCGTTCACCTCTCCCTTTAGCATGCGCACTCCGCGGTCTTCCCATTTCTCACGCACCCATAGTCACCAGGATGACTTCACTCCTGCCTCGACAGCTGAACTACACCAAGACTCCCGACCGCGCGCAAAAACAAACAAACAAAAACCTCCATGGGCCTACCTGATCGCAGTGCATTTGAATGTGCCCACTTCTCCGCATTGTGACTCCATGCAGCAGGGAACTTCACTCTTACCCACATGGCGTGATGTCACAGCGCCGACAGCACGCGGCTCCGCTCTACTTTGATCGCCGAATTCATCGTTCAAGTGCATTGCAGTGAAGCAGACACACGTGCCCCTTTGAGTGACAGCCGGAGGGCATCCACTGACTTTTTTTTGTCGCTGGTGTAGGGACGCAGATTAAGAATGTAGCACCGAGGGCGCGCATTATTTCATGCCTGCGCCATTGGTTGAGGTCTGAAGTCAAGTGGCGTTTTAGAGCCCATCGAGGGGCAGCGCAGAGGACGAATACACGAGAAAGGAAGAAAACAGCGTTACTCTCGGGCGTTTTCGTTTTTCGCAACCGATAATCTGCTGTTCGTTATTCCTGTCCAGCTTCTTCCAGTAATGAGTCGATTGGCGCATCCTATTACTTCAAAAATAAAAAAAAAAGAATGCCGAGGTGGTTCCAGTCAATACATTCGGCAATGGTCATTCACCATGAAACTATCGGGCAAATTTGTTCACAATTAAGCGTATACCGTGTAAAATTATGGAACATCTCCTCTACACCCCAAATTTTTTACCCGCCGCGGTGGCTCAGTGGCTAAGGCGTTGTGCTGCTGAGCACAAGGTCGCGGGTTCGATTCCCGGCCGCGGCGGCTGCTTTTCTGATGGAGGCGAAAAGCAAAAACGCCCGTGTGTGCGAGATTTCGGCGCACGTTAAAGATCCCCAGGTGGTCAAAATTAATCCGGAGCCCTCCACTACGGCGCGCCTCATCGCCTGCGTTGCGTCGGCGCGTTAAACCCTACAATCAATCAATCAATCAACACCTCAAATTTTCAACTTGTCGAATTCAACTTAATTTTGCACGCCAGCCCAGCATCGTTTCCGGAGGTCATTCTCATGTCAATATACTCGACGAATAAGTTCTCGCTGATTCCATCTTCCTCGATTTTTCAAAGGCATTTAATAAGATCGACCATAAATTGTAAATCCCGAAACTGTCTGCACTAAACCTAGATTCAAGATTACCAACTTGGATGGAGGCGAAAAGCAAAAACGCCCGTGTGTACGAGATTTCGGCGCACGATAAAGATCCCCAGGTGGTCAAAATTAATCCGGAGCCCTTCAGTACGGCGCGCCTCATCGCCTGCGTTGCGTCGGCGCGTTAAACCCTACAATCAATCAAGATTACGAACTTGGCTAGAATGTTTCTCTGGAAATCGTCTACAATACGTTACCGTCAATGACTACGATTAACCTCTAAAATGTGCAACCTCAGGGGACTCCGTCTTGGGCGCTTCTTTTCCAATATGTATCAGTGCACCTTTGCCTTTCGTCTAGCATAGATAGACTCGTTGCAGCCTAGATAAAGAACCGCTCCCCTCCTCGCGCCAGTTCTGCGGAGGAGGTGATAACCATGTCGGCGTGTGCGCGTATGCGGTGTAACCCGCTTGCGCACAAATCACTTAGCGACACAGTGGTTTTTGGCGCCCCTTAGTCGGTGCAACGGCTGGCTCAAGCCCGCATTTCAGACGGTCGCAACACGTTTGCGACCCCGCACAAGTGGGATGCTTAAAAAAAATAAGCTGAGAACCTCTTTGAGGGGGGGCGATCGCCATCTTCGCCCCCCACCCCCCTTGGGACCGCCACTGCTGCTCTCCGACTTATAAGTAGCATTGAGCTGGAATCCATCCGTTATATTACTACCTAGGCGTACGTACAACGTCATCTTTGACATGAAATTTCCATATTGAACTGACACGGCTAATGCTAACCGCATGTTAGAATACCTGCCCCGTGATTTTAGCACGACTTTGGTATCACGGAAACTATCACTTTATAGCATACTCGTTCGTGCGAATCTAGAATATGGCTACTCAATTTGGGCCCATAATTACGCTTTCTCAACTCATAATTACGCGACTGGCTCATTCCTTCTAATTATAACCGTACATCCAGCACAACATCGATTAAGTCGACATTGTCCCTGGCCTCTTTGTCATAAAGGTGGAGTTTGCGGAATGTAACATGAACTCATCTTTTATTCATTCATTACCAACACGTTGCTCGGCTGGAACCGCCTTCCTTGCGAGTTTGTATCGGCAGCTAATTATTCTCTTTTTCACCGTACATTCTTTGCCTATTCCTGCGGGGAAGTATCTGCCTGACCAATCTTTGCACTGTGTTTTGTTGTTGGTTTTGGTGTTTTCATATACATACTTCGTTTTCTTCCTGTTAAAGTAGTACGTGTCAATGGTGATCTTTGTTTGGCTATGGGCTGACCTCATTTATGTTTTTTTTTATTTGCCACTCTATTTTATTACTTGTGTGTGTCAGTACTCTGAAAATTGTTTTTTGTTGCTGTTATGTATACCGATTCCCCTATGCAGTGCCTAGGCCACTGATGGCGTAATAAATAAATAAATAAATAAATAAATAAATAAATAAATAAATAAATAAATAAATAAATAAATAAATTGTTCAGGTGTTATCAGCGACGGTGTAAGAAACGATGACCGCGCGCAGATATGGCCAGACACTATAGTACCGCATTCGTTCAGTTTGGAAGCGTGGTTCCACAGATGCTCATTCGTTTGTGTGTTCCTTCAAATGCAGGTTCGTTCGTAAGGGTAATTTGGTTTCCTGGTAACCAAACAAGGACGTTGCTGCGATTACTGGTAAGAATACTGGTTGTGTAAAAGAACCTTGTGCAGCAAGTTTGTTACAAAAAAACTGTCCGAATAATTCAAAGCGTCAAATCGCCGCATTGAAACGAAGATTAAAAGCGTGCAGGGACCATTTTGGACGTCCCTATAACCTGCAGAGTTTCAAATTAATTGAGATCGAACTGAGGAGGTTTTATTGCCGTAGATTTTAACACAGTTGAACTCCGATTTTACGAAGCCGACGGGGGATCTCAGAGCTTTCGTAACATCGAGAAATTCGTAAATCGCAAAGCGCGACAACGTCTAGTGAAAACGAGGGATTCATTTCCGGGCAAAAATTCGGTTATTTGACGTGTGCTCACGGTAAATAAAGCCGTTACACTCTAAGTCCCCGTACATGGCGTCTTCACCACAATGCGCCAGAATGACCAATCGAAGTAGCCTAATGTGCGAATTCGGCGAATGACGTGGCCGAGCATCCATTTGAGCGAAACGGGAGTATTTGCGGTGGGACCTCGCGCAATACAAAACGCCATTCACGCCATGCGTGCTGTCCCTGCGCACGTTCACTTTTAAAGACGATAGGCTTTCTTGGGCTACTTGAACGCAGAAATTTTGGTCCGTCTGTTTGTCTGTCTTTCTGTGACTCGATTCAGCCAGCCGGCCAAAGTGAGATAGACTCGGCACAATAGGTTTATATACCCACCGCCAAATCTAAACGTCTAAATCCGGTGGCAGTGTTTATACTTGTCAACATTGTTCATGAAAAACAATACATTACGCAAATATGAGGCAAAAAATTGATACATAACTGATATTTGCAGTGTTCCTTTATAAAAATGCATGGATGCTTGATTTTTGCGACAGCAAATTCTACATCCACTGGAGAAAAAAAATCACTCCGTGGCGTATACTGTCTCCCGCGCCACAATAGCTTCTGGCGGCATTTTATGAAATCAAACGGCAACAGTTACGAAACGTTCCACTAGATTGGTTCCACGTTCCGCTTGGGACGCATGTAGACAAGGGCAACGTGGTTCTATAAACGTTGAAGTAGGGCGCCTCGATTCACGCGCGTCTCTGCCGTACGGCAGCGCTGGCATCGAGGCACCCGGCCTGGTGCAGCGGAACGCGGTTAATTTAGATTGACTTGAGCAAACCTCTAGCGTGTTTACCTTGGGAGGAACGCGACGGGAGAGGAACAGCATGGGAGGTGAGCGGGAAAGCGAAGGGAGGCATTTACTTGGAAAGACTATCGTCTTTCGTCGACATTTGCAACGAAAGGAGCAAATACGCGGCCAATTTTTTTTTTTTTAGTCAAGCCATATGTTGGGCTTCGTCATTCGCCGAATCTGCACACTTGGTCACTTGGATTGATCACTCTGGAGCGCTGTGGCGAAGGCCACCTACGGGGACTTAGAGAGTACACTCTACTCGCACGGCGAGATAGCTAATAGATCGCTTAAGCAGGTCGACGGCATCCAGTGCCTCATTAGCCGCAGGAACACGATCACCAGCTTCCTTATCGCGATCTTTCGATACATGCACGTAGCGCACTGGAAACGAGGGTACCGGTGGGGTTCACATCTGTGCTAATGTTCGCTTTATCTGCGCTGACACCATCAATTAAGTAGTCGCCAAAGTTCTTGACCGGTGAAAAGCAGCAGTTTTTTTATATCTTTTCTAATTTTCCGCGATAAAGCTGCGTAAAATGGGGTTTCGAAGCCCATGCCCGGTATAATTGTGTCATTTTTTTAAATGCGGAGCTTTCTGTGTGGACCTTCATCACGATACGCCTTCTGTCGTGTCTCGCCTCGTTACAAAGGAAGCAGCTAAGCCCTCGCCGCGCGGGCACGGAAGAGCGGCAGTACGCACCCTCACATCTGCACCCATGGAGGCTACGAAGCAGTCACTGACAACCGATTCTCAAGTGGCTCGCTTCACCAGCGCTGGTGTCAATGATCGCGTCGTAACAGTTTATGACGCCACGATCTTAAGACACCCCACGTACCCGCCGCGCTGGCTCAGTGGCTAAGGCGTTGCGCTGCTGAGCACGAGGTCGCGGGTTCGATTCCCGGCCGCGGCGGCCGCTTTTCTGAGGGAGGCGAAAAGCAAAAACGCCCGTGTGTAGGACATTTCGGCGCACGTTAAAGATCCCCAGGGTGGTCAAAATTAATCCGGAGCCCCCCACTAGGGCGCGCATCATCGCCTGCGTTGCGTCGGTGCGTTAAACCCTACAATCATTCAATCAACCCACGTCTCGGATGAGGTGGGCCTCTCAAGTACCACCACCCAAAGAAGAGGAGCCAGCTTCTCGACCGGAAGCGGCCTCGCGCGGCCAATACGCAACCAAGGCCAACTATGGGAGGACATGGTGCTGCAAAATTTGTCCTCTGCTTGTTGGCGACGTCGTGAGTCTTCGTAGCTCCGCATATCGCAGACAGCAAGCGTAGCATTTTCTGCAACATCTTTAATTCTACATTTTTCCTACATATTCGTTTTCCCTGCAAAGGCATAAAAATGGTTTAGACGGTCAGTTTTGTTCTGTGTACAGGAATATATTAAACCCTACCAATAAAATAATTTCGGGGTATCAAAATCGCATCGCAAAATCCGGTTATAGGTAATATCGGGGTTCTTAAAATTTAGGTTCAACTGTAATTGCCTTGTCGTTTTGTATAGCTCCATTTTATGTTGCACATAGTGCGTGCCTTCGATCTATGTAGGCCAGAACAGCGCATTAGATTTTTCTTAATTTAAATGCGTGCAGTTAAAATAACACACCGTGTATTATGACGTCGTAATATGAGCGTCTAATTTCCTTATTGTGTCCATATCGGTTTTGCGCTGTTTTAATATGTTCAAGAACCACTACACTACAGCCCAGTTGTACATTCTTCTACATTGTTGGTCGTGATTTCAGGGGAAAAACAAAAATCCGCTGAGTACATAATCCTGAAAAACTTCAAACACAGGGGTCGGACTTGACTTTTTTTTAGCTAATATAGATAGTTAAGTGACGCTCTATACACTAGACATGTTTTCACTGGCTGCGACGTGTTTTCAGGGATGACACATGATACGGAGAAAGTTTACGTATTTTTTGGCCTTTAGAGATACCTTAACATTCAACCCGTGTTATGTTTTTTGAAAGGCCTGAAACGTGACAAAGTTCACTATCGTTTGGTAATAAACTGTCCCTCTGACGAGCGCTTACGTAAAGCTGTTCATGGACGACGCAAGTACTACTTCGCACGCAAAGGTAGCGGCGTACCAAAGGTAACTGCATTGCGTCCGCGGTTGTACCGCCGGCAAGCAAGAGTTCTTCAACATCCTGGAGTGAAGATGCGAGCGAGAGCGCGAGGGATTCTCCTCTCGACTTTCGAGGAGAAGCGGCAGTGTGGCGAATGAAGAAGCCACGGGTTGGGCGCACCAGGCAAGTGAGCATCCCGCACACGTACGGGCCGGCGAAACCTAATACCTAAGGAGTGCGCCGGCAGCGTTCACCATGTGCCAGGCGGTGGGAACCCGCGGCGGCTTTTAAAATGCCAACGGTACCCCTCGCTGCCGCCCTGTACAGGAGCACGGCGTGTCGGCGAAGTTTAAACGTGGAGAAAGGCCTCCGGCGGAATAAATAATTCGCCGCTGCCAGCCACCCCCTCCCCGCAATCTCTTTCTTTCTTTCGCTGTCCGCACCGGGCGCGAATGGGTTGTCGACAAGACCCGTAGCACCAGACGGGCACCGGGCGGCTGCTGCAGGAATGCGGAGCAGCGCCGGCGGCGAGCTGCTCGCCGTGGCTTCCTCTCCATTGGTGGACCCCCAAGGCGCGCTCGTGCGCGGCCCAATCGCGCTGGCCGCAGCTCGACGCCTTGTCGTAAGTTGCTCACTGCCCAACAACCGTCTTCCCTCGCGAGAAAGCACTGCGCAAACAAGCGCCGACAAGCAGGGCTGGTGGTGCATTCTTGGGCCCCCTTCCTACCTTTGCGAGTGCTGCTTCTGCGAGGAGCTCTTCATGCTTCGGTGTTTCACGTCTTCGCCAGAACAAAGCTGCCAGCTGTAATGCGGCGGCGCTGGACGCTACTCACGTGCCTGTTCCAGGCGTGAGAACAAGCGACAAAATTCGCTGCGTTCGTAGCTACACTAAACCGGCCAGCTTGTCCGCAGTTGCTTTTCAAGCTGACGCTGTGACCGACCGAGATTAGAGAAGCTTAAAAAGGCCGGTCTGTTTGGCTTCGGCGGTGTGTCAGTGCGACTAACGGAGCAAACTGAGTGGAAGACGAAGCTAAGGATTTCGTTTAACACGCCATTTGCGCGGCAATGCAATAACGCACGGCCTTTTGCACTTCAGCGCGGGCTATATTTCGAAAATAATTCGCCCGTTGATGGCAGTTCTTATTCCGGCGCGTTTGGAGAGGCAGGCCCAGTGAAACGCCCAAAGGACTTCGATGCGCGTCCAATTGTCGTGGCAGAGTATAAAGAAAAACCACACTGGTAGCAGCATAAAGTCCGCACAGGTGCATAATCGTAGACAGGTGCTCGGCCGCTGCCACGACCGAGTCACCGCCTGTTAGTTGTGGGCACTGTACACTTTTACGTAAGTAGGCAGGTTGCTCTGCGCAAACAGTGTCTAGAGAAGGCTAACCTTTCTCTAAGCCTGTGCCTGTACACATACTTGAGTTCAGAAATTGGTCATAGATTGCTGTAAGGCGTTAAAAGTTGTCGGCAAGCATCCACAATACGCAGTTAAAACCCGTGTCGTGAAATTCGCCCGTGATGCAGTCGAAGTGTCGCGGCCCATGTCGCGGCCTCTCGGCATTACAAGTGACAGAACAGCCATTACAGCGCTGTTTCGAAAAGGTTCGCCTGAGCACATCGCGCAATATAATTCAAGTGTTAGAACCTTGCCTCCCGCCTTCCCTCCCTTTTTTTTGTTTCCGTTTGGCTGGATCGAAAGGCAATGCGTGCTGTAACGAGCCCCATAAGCTATGGGGCTCGTTCCAACACGCATCGCCTTTCGAGCCAGCAACCGCTTATGGGCCATAAGCGGTTGCGTTCTCTTAAGTAGCAAACGAAGGGAGTCTCGCGAGTATGTTGACAGCGCAAACAGTGAACGAGCACAAGCTAAGAGGATTGGGGAGGGGGGGGTTAGGTCTCGCACTGCACGCGGCGGCGGCCGCTCGCACACCTCGTCATCTAATCGGCGCATCGCATCTGCGGCGCTTCGCCACCACCACCAGCACTCCCGGGAAGGACACGGCGGGGAGTTCCGGGAGGAGCACACTCTGCAGTGTCGCAGGCGGCGCGCGACCGAGCCCGGCCGCCGCAGCCGAGCGAAATGCTCGCGCGATATCCCGCGCCCGAGATCCATCAAAGTGACGGCAGCGCAGGCGCGCGCCGGAGGTCAGAGGCAAGCCGGCGGAATGGGGGCCGACCCGAGGCGGCCCTTTGCTGCGCGGGAGGATACACGGTTATGTCAATAGAGGGGGCCGAAATAGAGCCGTCTCGGGCCGCGGGGTACCTGGCCGGCCCTCTCGCGCGGCAGGATTGCAGGCGCAAGAACAAAAGTGCGCGAGGGGCGAGGGCCGTTCCCTCGCCCGCGGAACACGAAAAGGACGACGCCGCGGCCGGGCCCATTAATCACTCAAAATTACGATAATCGGCCGATTGCATCTTCCTCGGTGGTCTGCTCCCCCGCCAGCTCGCTTTCGTGTCTGACCCCCATCGGCGACGGGGGCCGCGGGAAGCGTCAACCGTCAGCCCGCAGGCCGGGGCACGGCGCGCTGCGGCGGCCGCGCGGCTGCTGCTGCTGCCGCCTGCGCGCCACAAATGGAGTTGTTTCTCACTCGCGTCCCGCCCGCTATCTCGCCCAGGTACACGCGACAACAGGTGGCCTAATTTTCACCTCTCAGCCAGCGAGGAACAAACAGGACCCCGCATCTGGAAGAGTCTCCGTCATATTCGCGGCAGTCTAACAAATAGGCCTTCTCCGCCCCGTGTTGTCACTCCTTACCAGTAGACAAAGCAGCTAATCGCATCATGAAATCGTGCGGGGCGTGTAATTTTCCACTTCGACCCGCACTGATTGGGCTTGGACGTCTGTTTTCGCGCATTAACAACCTCCACCGGCACACCCGAAGCGAGCAGATTAGCGGGCAACCAGCGTCTATTGGCGGAGGCAAGGGCGCGGTCGGCCGAAGATGGAGCACGGCGCGTAGTGTACGTACATGCGACACCATGGTAACGCACGCCAATCGGTGAGGCTTGCCGGAAATGCGGCTTACTGTGGGATCCATTCACAGATCGACACACGTGTGGCCGTAGATGCATGTGCACGCGAATCAGGTACCAGAAATAGCATCGCCACTCAACGTATCATCTCGAATTTGTGGCACATCACTTTGAAGGGGTTAAAACGTCAGGGCTTAACCCCTAGTCCGTGTGTTCTGTAAGCGAAATAAGAGTTTTTTCGCATTTAATAAATACCCCGAATGTCAGCAAGGTCCTTCCGGATCCACCTGTGGCGGCGGAATGTGCGTAGTTACGGAGGTCCGGGGCGCGGTGTACACGTTCAAAGCGTTAGTTCAGGTGTAACAAAAGAAGTAACTCTCCAGTTACAATACTGCTGTCCTGTATTTGTGGCAAAAAAAAAAAAAACAGCGCAAAGAAACTGAACGGAAGACAAGAAAGAGACAAACACAAGCAGAATTAACCACACTGCTGCTATTGATCGCCTGTTGTACACGATTACTTGGCAAGTGCAAGCAGCTATGTATATCCACCAGGCTGAAAGTCTGTAAGGCAGATTAAACAGGGAATATACGTACAGTGAGCGACGTGAGGTCAAAGCGTGTAGTACCTATTCTAACCTTGGACGCAAAGGAGGCACTCGGCGTATCTACTGTATTTTTTGCTTTGAGTTATAGATGTATATAATACTCGCCTCGGTGGCTCAGTGGCTAAGGCGTCGTGCTGCAGAGCCCAAGGACGTGGATTTGATCCCGGCCGCGGTGACCACTTTTTAGGTTGAGGCGAAAGCAAAACAGATTTCGGCGCGTTGAAACACCGATAATTTTGAATTTATACAAGGCTCATCGTAATTAGTTCGTCCAAAACTGGAGTATGCGGCCACTGTTTGGGATCCGAACACGCCGTCCCTCTGTTCTGAGTTAGAAAGCATTCAAAATCGAGCTTCGCGTTTTATACTTTCAAATTATCACCGCACATCCAGTGTTACATCTATGAAAGCAAGCCTATCTTTGCCTCTTCTTGAACATCGCAAAAAAGTGTTTCGTTTATGCTTGTTCCACAAGATTTATCATTGTAATCCCATCCTCAGAAGCAGCTATTGCCCAGTCCATCTTACATGTCGTCCCGGGTCGACCATCAGCACAAAGTTCACGTTCCATGGGGTCGCACAAACCTGTTTCAGGATTACTTTGTCCCCAGCACTTGTGCAAGTTGGAATCGCCTTCCTCGGTCCGTAGTTGAAATCGGCAATGAGATTGCTTTTCGTTCAGCCATAACCAACCTGTTTTCATAACAAGCTGTTATTTGTAATGGTTATTGGTGTTTTGCTGCTTTTGTCTGTATTATTGTGTATTTCCCACTCCCCTCTGTAACGCCTTCGGGCCCTGAGGATAACACAAACAAATAAATAAATAAATAAATAAATAAATAAATAAATAAATAAATAAATAAATAAATAAATAAATAAATTGAGAATTATGACGGCCCGTCGAGTGGACATAACAATGAAAGCAAACAGGAAGGCAGAGGGGTGAGTAATAGCTTGTGGCTATTCTGTGTGAAAATGGGATTGGTACATGTTGCAAAAGAAATAAAACAAAGAAAATTTCAAAGGTCAGGTGGGATCCGAAACCATAGCATTCGGGAAACGCCTTTATTCTCTCTCTCTCTCTCTCTCTCTCTCTCTCTCTCTATATATATATATATATATATATATATATATATATATATATATATATATATATATATATATATATATATATATCTATATATATATCAGGGTGTCGAACCGGAACCGAACCGAACCGAAAACCGGAACCGAACCGGTATTTTTTCCGGAACTGAACCCGAACCCGAACCGTTATTTTTTGAGCACGCTGAACCCGAACCGGAACTGAACCGGAAAAAGAAATAACGGTTACCGGTTCATGCCGAAACGGTTCGACCCTCTGTTGTTGATATTGCACAGTCAATGCAATTCAGGCCTTTTTTTCTTTCCCGTACCATCAACTTCGTACTTGCTCGCACACTTTCCCCTCCAGACAATTGAACACTATCACGCTTTATGTAACAACAGGGGAAATGAATGAGCACCAATGTAGCATTGGTCTGTTGCTGCTGGAGGCGCGAGCGTAGTGCAAGCTGACCAAACGAAATGTCATTCTCGGCAGCTTGCAGGTGATATAAAACGACTTTGCCCTTCCCTAGCTGCGACTTCATTGGAGAAATCAGGCTGCAGGAGTGCTCCACTGCGCAACCGCGAAAGCTCACACCCGATGTGTGCAAACTTTTTGCATTTCATAATTTGTTGAAAAGGTCCGACACCTGCAAATTATTAATACTTGACAAGTGTGACCGCAGGAGCTGCTCAGTGGCTAAGCTGTTTGCTAAGCCGTTTGCCCAACTCGCTACATTGCTTCTACTGCTACTCGTTCCGGAGGGGAGTACTGCTGTGGACGAATTAAAGAGCGTCTACCCAAAAAGTCCCATCTCATGCTCCACGTGTCAAATTTCCCTTTCATTTTGTAACCGCATTATCTGTTATAAGATTCCGCAATGTAGCACACGGAACGATGGTAGGGGTTCAGGCGGTACGATGACATACTGATTGTAATGCACACTTTCGGTATCGCAAAAGGAATTGCAGTGGTCAGAGCAATAATGCAGTGACTGAGCGTAACTAAAGCTTACTTTTAACAAAAGTGTGGCTAACACATTCGATAAGGTGACAGCTAACAAATTATTCAGGGTTACCAAATAATCTAATTCATTGGTAGTATTTATGTGCCTGTTGTAGAATTTTTCTGTTTTGTTACAAATATAAAAAATGTGCGCCATTGTTATTAAGCGCTGGTATTTGAACACGCCCGTACGCAGGATTAAATTTAAGGCCTCAAGGTTAGCGTGATGGGCGATTGCATAGCGACAATTGCGATTTCAACAAAAAAGGAAAGGACAGAAAATATATCCCACCATCATATCTCTTGGCGTTGGCTTTATGAATAGTTGCTAGGACAACAGAAAGTCTGAGCGATAAAGAAGGTGGTAAATCGTCGCCACTTCATGTGTTTTTCTAATATCTCCTAATTGTTTAAAGTTTCCTTTGCAATTGCGCCACTGCCCTTGGGGAGCAGCACCATTTTGAATGTCAGTTTGTGTTTTGATGTGACGGTCGTTTTAAACTAGTAAATGTTTTTTTTATAATTTTAGTGATAATTCAACTAATCGAACCGGTTCGCGAACCGGTTCAAGCTCCCGAACCGGTTCGCGAACCGGTTCGGTACGTGATTTTGTCGAACCGGAACTGAACCGGAACGAAATTATTTCACCCGAACCCGAACCGTAACCGAACCGGTATTTTTTTCGGTTCGACACCCTGATATATATATATATATATATATATATATATATATATATATATATATATATATATATATACATGAAAACCAAACACGAAGTGTGTATCTTGCTGAAAACTACAAGAATGAACAAACCGAGGATTCTCTACATCGCTTCGGACAGCGTAATGGAAAGGACAAATAACCGCACAGAATTACCATCGGAAAGTACATCAGCCGCTCAGACAATATATACTGCAGAAAGAGTACCACGAAGTCTTGTTGATGGTGAAAAATGACGCGAAACAAAGCAATTTTCTTCAGTTTCGCCTCACTGCTAAGTCTCATCTTCTGTGCACTTAAACATTGTGTTTACTCATATACGCAGCATCATTCCCAAACGTGATGCATTATGCAGCTTTATTGAAGACATCACTGCTGACGTCGTTTTGCTAACAGAAACATGGATACATTAAGACATCTCTGATAACGAAGTTTTTCCAGCAGATCTTAATTTCACCCTGTACCGTCATGACCGCCAAAGCAGGCAAGGAGGGGGCGTGCTCATTGACATGAAAAACACACAGTCATCTTCACTTATATTTCACGACAATGAAATAGAACTAACACGGGTTCTTGCCTACAACAACACTGTCCAATAAGTCTTTGGTAGCAGTTACCGCCCACCCGATCGCCCTCCAACTTTATGGTCCAGCCTCCAATCATCACTTAATTCTGTTAAAAGATAAGAAATTTCCCAGTGCTGCTGTCTTCCTCTCCGGCGGCTTTAATTCTCCGCCCATTTCATGGCCCCTGTTGACTACACTTAATGGTTCACCGTCTAGTGAAGCCAAAGAGTTCAACTAAACACTTCACCCTCCATCATATCATTACGTGGCCTACAAGGGGCGATAATACACTTGATCTGCTATTAGCATCAAATCCCGACGACTTAAAAGGCGTAGCCATCCTTCCTGGAATAAGCGACCATAATCTGACTCATATTTCTATTTCGCTGCAAGTGATAAAAAGGTCACCCTCAAAGAAGTTTATATCCGGTTACAAAAGAGAAAATTTTGAAGCATTTAACAGGGAACCTAATTATTTCTATGAAGACCTTAAGAATTCGTTTATTCTTCTTGAAACAGATACAGTTGAAATGTTTGAGAGATAGAAAGAAAGCGGAGAAAAACATGCTCCCCGGGTAGGACCCGAATCCACGACCCCCAGAATACTGGTCTGGTGCGATACCAACTACGCTACCGGCGAGGCTGGGCTCCCCTCCACATTCTTGGGTATTTATTATAAGGTAATTGTTTCCTACGCTTCGTGGTAGTAGCGCGAAAAAAAAAAAAGACAACCAGAACGTATGCATGTGAGTCGTGGGCTATAGTTCGGCGTTGGCCAAATAGCCTTCCAAATATGCTAGTAAGGCCTTGGTTTCCCAATTTTTGGTGAGTCCCCTGCGTGGATGTGTCATGACTCGTACATGCCACGTATGCAGGTGGACGGGTCTGGAGCAGCAACTGCTCATGCTTGTGGTGTTGCTGTTTCCGCTTGTGGCAAAATAGACAAGCCATGGCGATTTTTCCTTCTGCCTGCCGTACCTATAAAACCGTTCACAAAACGTGACTACGAACCCGCGATTTCATATCAGCGAATAGTCATGGTCGAGCGGTTATAATTCCCACCTAGGAAGCACTGGGCTCGATCCAACAGATCTGGCCAAATCGTCGTGTTTTGCAAATCTTGGCTCGGCGGACACACGCGCCGTGGTATCATCGATGCGACAAACAGATGCCGCCAAAAAATAATAAAAGAGGAGAAGCGACTAACAGCTTACCCGGTTTAAACAATCCTCGCGAGGCGCCGTGCATCGCGCGAGTCATTGTGGTATGTGCTTCGGGGCAACGCGCAAGATATCTATGCCAGGGACACCCTATTATGAGTAGTGATCGACTGAGCAATGGTATACGGAGGACCTCTGTCCCACGGGCGCTGGCGTACAGGTCGCTGAGCGCGGGCTATGGCAAAATGCGTCCGGCGCACGACACGTTTCTCGCCTCCTCAGCTGGCTCCAAGTGGCCACGGGCAAGCGGCGCACAAGGAGGCGAGGCCGCAGACGCCGGGCATCCCGTGCCGCCAATAACCGACGCCCTGATGACGCCGCAAAACAAGCCTAAATCACGTTGACGGACGACGCGACGCTGACAGCAGTGTTTGTCCGAGGGCGGCCGCAATCCATCAGGGACCCCTCGCTCAGCCCTGACAAGCTTCGCGCGTCCGCACCGGCTCCGTGCGCGCCGCGTGCGCACGCAGGCCGCGCTGCGACGACGCGCCTCGGCCGCCGCACGCCGCGGCGGTGGGCCTGCCCCCGACGTCTCCTCGCAGGCAGCTTGGGAAAAAAGAGAAATGGGACCGCGGGATAAGGCTGACACAGACACGAACGCGTGAAGGGCACTCTTAAAAATCGCCGCAGGTGAGCTTAGTCACAACACTCCAGAACGACCAATCATCGTGACCAAATGTGCAAGTTTGGCGTCAGCATGCGATTAGAGCTGCGCAGCCATAGTGCAGATACTAATGTGTGTGGCAATCCCATTTGTCGCGTATGGATTCTGGTTTCAATGTGGCTCACTGCAGTCGGAGCGAGGAAATGATGATCATTAACAGATGATAATGGCGATTGGTGCACGGATATGACAAGCAGCGGGAAACACACCCCTTGGTGTCCACAGTGCAAGTGATGATGATGATGTTGCGTACGGGCGTTATGTCCGGCAATAACGTATATATATATATATATATATATATATATATATATATATATATATATATATATATATATATATATATATATATATATATATATATATATATGGGTTTCGGCCTCTATACAGGGTAAGGAATACTCGAAGCTACCGCCATAGGATAAAAGTATACACAGGAGCAGGGACTCATTCAGAACAGCATACATGAAAAACAATCGAAAAATTATTAGCTGGAAATTTTTCTCAGCGTATTAATCAAAAGCCTCGACTAGGCAGCCTTTCATAAAACGGCTCTTCGTATGTATACCATGATTTTGCCCCTCTCACGTCCTATAAAATCAGATGGCCTACTATATTCTTGAAACTCACGTTGGTCTCTACATCGCCTTTTCACACATGCCCGGAGGGGGAGTCTTAAACATGTCTCCGCGTGACACTGATGGTGAGGCCTTCCCTACCGTTCGCTAGTACATTCGTTTCGGGTCCGGCGAAGGTAAACATTTACTTCACCATGTTTCGTAACTTCCAATCACATCGCTACGAAACAAGTCATAACAGAAAAATAAGCAAAAAACATGCAAATATATAGGTAATAAAAACAACTAACATGTGGAAGCTATGACAAAATAAGTTATTTGATCGAGACAATTTTTTGCTGACTCAGCTTCTGGACAATTTTCCAAGAAACATTTCTTCCGGGATCATTTCGTCCGGGACCATTTTTACCTACACCTGTCTTTTACAGCCAAGCTGTATATGGCTCAGTCTTTGGGATTTTTTTGTTCGTGATCCATCACCGGAACGCGCTTTGCAACAAAGCCAACTTTTTCACGAATGTCCTATGGGCCCGGGATGGCTCTGGCGCCCGCATTTAATCAGGCATCGCCCTTCTACTGTCGTTTGAAGTCAATCACAGAGGAATGTATCCTCTAAAGTTATGCGGCATTCCGCACGGAGCTATAGCGAAAGCAAAAATATCAGAAAGTTAATACACTTGCAAACAGAATAGCGTCCGTCTAACTGGATAACCAAATAAGTAAAGAGCGCGGACTCAGAAAAACATCATTTGGACTTCAAACGTGCAGAGTATGTTGCTGCTATGAGACGTATCCAAGCTCCGAGAGCTTGAAACGATGTTTCTGATCGTAGAGAGGCGGCGGCCAATGCTGAATTAATATGGTCATCTTTAAGTTCTACCAACAATGAGTGAAAGCCTGAAGTGGCCTTACTATGTTTGCACTGAATCTCTTAGTCTTTGAACATCGCAGCTTCTCATCAGTTAACCCTCAAACGTTATTTACTAGTCACCGTCAACAAGCGCAAAGCGTTTGACAGTTTTTCACGAAGCAGTCATAACAGCTGCGAAAGACTGGGACATCGTGGTCCGCCCGCTCAAATGGATCCCAACAGTTGACGGAGACTGAGTACGGAATATCCAAGCGTGATCGGAGTGCCACATGACACGGCTCCATCCCGCCGCTGTTGTTAAACCTGGTGGCGGTAAAACTGGCTAAATGCGTGGATGCGATTGCAGAGCCTAGCTATACTATTTACGCGGATGGCGCGATACTAAGGATACCACTCGCGACCAGGGGCCGATCAGCAACAAACACTCCAGCAGGCGCCTGATGCCATCGATGAGTTTCTCCGCGTAAAAACAATGCGACCTTCGCCAGAAAAGACAACCTACGCGGTGTATGCATGGTATAGCGAGGCAGGCGTATACCGTTAACTCTAAACGGCCAGCGCCTTCAACTCTCAGCCTGTATATATAAGTGGTCCCGTAGTATACCGGTGGGTAAAACGGGTTTGGTTGACGTCTGGCTAGGCGACTCCCGTAGCACGGGCCTCAAGACACTGCACCATATCCGAAGTATAGAATGGGAGGTGCAAGAGCTGCATGATGTCGCTCGGCAATAACTTTTCCCTGTCCTATCTGCCGTCGTGGGTCCCTAGCGGGGCGCGCAGGTATGATTGGTACGCGGGCCCGCTGTGAACACAGCTAGAGACATTTCACCGTAAAATGCGCCATTCCATGAGTGGTCTGCAAAAGCACCCTTTAAGGAGGGGGGGGGGGGGGGGATGCTGCTGCGAAAAGGGCGTATATAGGTGCCATTAATCGCGTGCTCACAGAACTCGCATGTGGCACGCGGGTCTCGAAATGAAGGCCCCATATGAATGGTCTGTCATGGGGCTGACAACGTTTCGATGCCTCTGGTTTTTCCTTCTAGTGGGGATGTTTGCTTAGGGTCTTGTTACGACTGCGAGGTGCACGACGCAGGCTGGCAGCCGGGCCGTCAGCCTCGGTCGCCCTTAGCGGACGCTCCAGGGTGGCCCAAAAGGGGATCGCACGGGACCGCGCCGAGCTAACAGGAGAGGCCAAACGCGCGGAACATTGATTGGCGCGCTCGGTGCAGTGGTGGTGATGGGAACGAGGCCACCGGGAGCTGCGCGTCTTCTGGCACATATCTCGCGGGGATGGTCCCTTTGAAAGCGCCGACAAGAGCAGCCCGAGACGTCTTGACATGTGGCGGAATTGAAAGCAGCATGGACACGCAGCCGGGGCGTGGCGCGGACAATCCGCCGGGCGGCCGCCGCCGCTGAATAATCTCCGTCTACCTGTGCATGTGACGCCTTGTGAGGCCAACCGTGGCCTTGAGCGCCGTAGCGGGAAGAAACAAAACACAAAAACGGGGCGCCCATGGTGGCGACGGCGGCGGCTCGGGTAATTTTTAAGGCTCTTGGCCAGGCCCCGAAAGCGCGTTCGCAAGGAGCTCATCGACCACCGAGATGCTCGGCGTCCTCCCCTCATGCCTCCGCGCGTCTGACCGCAAAACAATGCAACTTATTTTTTTATCGTCCCTCGACGCGGTTCTCGGCCCCTCTGAACAACTGTGTTCTCTATCCAGCACAGCGCAAGCTCGTACCCACAGCGACTGATCCCTCTATACTTAGCAAGGGCTTTAGCAACGACAGGGTAAGACTGTTCCATTTAAATATAGACGGTATTTAATTGCGGCATGAGCACAGTGCTTTGTTGATAGCTTCAGCATCATGAGTAAACTGGAAATATTGACGCATTTCACTAGCCTCTGAAATAAAAACTCAACCTAAGAACTTGGTCGGTACACAATCTGCTCAGCTCTATAGGGTTGATGTCAGCTATACACCATACAGCATTTCTTGGGAAGTCTACCATGCTTCTTCTTCTTATAGTTTTATCATTTATTAACAAAAACATTTTGCAGGAAAAATGAGCAGTTGGAATTCTCGCGCCGTGAAGCGCGAGAGGTAGCGGTAACGAGGTAGCGGCTCTCGAACATCACGTAGCCCGTTAAAGCACATTAAAGTATCAACCCGGTATAACTAACATATCAGTTATTAAATTGTAATATAAAAGTTCTAAACGTAACTAACAGTTCTCAAGTCAATCGTATCGTTGCCAATAATTTTCATCCAATCAACTTAGTGAGTTCAATTTCAGGACATTGGAAATTTGGGAAAGATATGCCGATTAAGTCGGGCAATCGCTCCGACCCATCTAGCTGTCGCCCCATTTCTCTAACTTGCATAGCATGGAAACGTCTGAAACATATAATATATTCAAATGGGCTTCTCCACCTGGGCTGTCATTCTTTCTTTGTTTATAAACGGCATGGTTTTTGTTCGGCGCTTTGATGCGAAACACAGCTTTTTGAATTTACGACTGACGTTCATCCGAACCGTAGCCCTTTACTTCAAACTGGCGTCATTTTCGTCGGTTCTTGAAGGGATTTGATCTCGTCCCTCACCAACGAGTTATCGCTAAACTTTCTTTCTCAGTTTGCTGTTTCATAGGTGATCATTCGGTTACTATATAGTGCAGTAATCTCCGGTGTCTCTCAGGGCTCTGTTCTCGGTCCACTTTCCTTTCTAATCTTGTTCCTTCAATCCGGTATTTCATCGTCGCTTCGTCTTTTCGCGGATGACTATTTCATTTCATTTAATATCATTTCACTTTATTTTCAATTCCAACATGATAGTTCAAAAAACTGCTTGGACCCATAGCCAAAGGCTAGTATAAAGTCCAATGTTGCAATACAAGGCATTGTAACAGGATACAAAATACAAGATGCTAAACATTGCGAATATAGAAAAGAAGGTCAGGGCGTTGTACAAACATATATATTCACATACTCAAACTTGGGTAAGATAACAGAAACATGCAATTTTTGCACACAAACGAACGAAAGGCAATGAGTAATAACAACTACGCAGTAAACTTTCTCTGGACGTAGTGATACTTGTAGACAAGAGTTGAACGATTTTGTTACTAATAGGGGAGTGACGGAGACTCATTAAGGATTGCAAGGAAATGTTTCTTTATTTTAAGGGGAAAGTTAACAGCTGATTTTATGTCCATGGGGCAATCTATTCCAGATTTTGGTACCGACGAACTGTAGTCGTCGTTCTCCATATACGTTATTGGTAGGAGGAAGGTTGAAATTACCAGCGGGATGAGGAGCACTATCTACTATCTACCTACGGTAGATAGTAGATAGAACAGTATCTACCTACGGTATCTACCAACCAAGACCGACTATTAAGAAATATTTACACGTAATTAAGAACTGCTGCGAAATGGATGAAGCGAGGCAGAATATTTCCTAGAGCAAATTCATGTATGTGGCTCGCAAACATACTAACGCCATTTATACGTACTCGCTAAACTAAACGAACTTGTCACCAATCGAATCCTACCGCTACCGTGGCGTTTAATAATTAACAAACTGATTTGGACCAATTTGGACTAACAAACTAATTTGGACTAACAAATTATATCGCAAAACTAGCTGCTGATACCTTAAAGACTTTCGGCTATTACCCACCGCGGTGGCACATTGGCTAAAGCGTTGTGCTGCTGTGCACGAGGACGCGGGTTCGATTCCCTGCCGCGGCGGCCGTTTTTCTGATGGAGGCGAAAATCAAAAACGCTCGTGTGTAGGAGATTTCGGTGCACGTTAAAGATCCCCAGGTGGTCAAAATTAATCCGGAGCCCTCCACTACGGAGCGCCGCATCGCCTGCGTTGCGTCGGCGCGTTAAACCCCACAATCAATCAACTTTCGGCTATTATTATCGTCATCACCCGTGACCGTTCGAATTATGGCATATGAAACTTTTGTTCGCACCAAAATGGAATATGTATCTGCAACCTAACCCACATCCGTTCAAAACCGAGCCGGAACATTCATCTGAGAATATGATAAAAATCTCATTAACAGTCAAATTAAATCATTCGCCTCTCACATTTATCATCTAGGCGCAAAATTGCACGTATTTGCCTATTTCACAAACTATACTGTAACCTTCCTCACCTACACATGGCTCACGCCCGTCCCCAAGTTTCGTCGCTTATTTAGTTTCATGAGTATTGGGCGTCTGTACGGTTCTAATAAGTCATTCAACAAAACTTTTCCGCCTACATCCAAGGTGAGTGGAACGTAGTCACCAATGGTGTTGTGCAGTGGCTTTAATTTTGGGAAAACTATTACTAGCTACCGTTGACCGTGAACACCTTCCTTTGTTTGTTATGTATTTTTATTTATTCATTGCACCTTCTCTGCTACCGGTATGCTTAGGTAATTCATGGGCTGTTAAGATGAATCGCATTTGTGATGAAAATTGCTACGCTGTTTTCCCCCTCCCCCCTCCCCATCCCGTATTTACGTAATACCCCACGAGCAGACTTTAAGAATAAACAATTAAATGAATAAATAAGTAAATGTGGCGTAAGTAATGTTATTTTACTACTCGGTATAATTCGAAAAACGTGTTTTCATGCCGTTTGCTTTGTGCATTGAATAAAACCTTTATTTTTACCCAATTGCACAGCTGGAAGTTCAGCTTATCTTAATGTTTATACAACGCCTTCGTTAAAGAAAAAAATCGTATTGTTGTGGTGGCCATTAGTCGGTATTGTGGCCATTAGTTGGGTGAGGACCCTTCACTAAATCCCGTTCTGCATGGTGCGCCTGCCAATTCGCAGCAGCGGCGCCGCTCGTGCGGCAAAACGATCGGTTCACATTGCTGCAGCAAATAGTCAAGTGTTTGGAACAGTCGAACTTCTCCTATGAACGCAGCTTGGCATTTGGCAATTTTTAGCAGCAGCGAAAATAGGATAATAGGTCGTTCTGCCACACGAGCGGCGCCGCAGCTACGAATTCGCAGGCGAAATTCGCACCATGTATAACTGGCTTCAAGCTGCCATTCCGGTTTCTGCTACCGGGCGGTGATTTCAAGACGCAAGCCTTTTTCCTCGCAGTGTCGCTTAGAAACTCGCATATGTCTTCGAGCAGGGAACCGCCAACTTTTGCGTGAGATATTGCACCCGAATGGAGGGCGTTTTGTGGTCCTAATCGCTCGATAGTGTCCAACTGACACCACCAATACATTCGCGTTTTTTCCCCTCTGTTTAAAACCTTCTCTGTCTACGTCTCCCCCCGGTGGAGAGAGGATGTAAGCGTTTTTTCGAACCCATTCACGTCAGTTTTCGCTTCTTGCTCACCGCCTAGAGCGAAGTGATGAGCATTCGCTAATGTGCGCTTTAGCGGCGAGGCCTTTTGTTCCGCACGGGGGCGCAGGCAGACAGGCCTGCAGCATGAGCAGCGGAATGAAAGCTCGTCCTGCGGGGGGCCCGGCGATCGACTCTTTCGGAGGGGGCCCGTAATGATCGGCGGATTCCCGAGTAGTCTTGTTTGTTCAGACGCCGCCGAGCGGGAACGCGGAGCGGGCAACAGTGTGCGAGAGATGCGCGGCCGATATGGGGCGCGGGGGGGGAAATGCATAAAACGCGGGGAGGACGAAAACCCGGAAGATTCGCGGGGTAGAGACAACTTTATTTACGGCCGGGAGAAAATACGCGCGAAAACACTTGAGAGCCGCGCGGAAGGCGTGTCCGGCAAACACTGGGACCTCGCGGCTTTACTGCCGGGGCAGGTGCGGCCGAATCGTGCACGCACAGACGTCAGCGGGTACTTAGCGTTTTGAAGCCTAACGACGACTCGCGTATTATTAGGGGGTGAGTTATGAGAGCGACTCGGAGGCGGCAATCAGGGCCGGTAAAGGAGCCGCGGCGACGCGGTAGGTCGCGGACCGCCGGCCGCGCGCCGGCCCCTTTGTTGGCGCGGCCGGGGGAGGGTTTGTTTGCTTCGTGCCTCCCTAATCGCGGTGGTAACGGCGCGCGCGATCTTAATTAACTTCTCCGCCGCCGTGCGCGCGCGGCGGCCATTTTCGGAGGCATGATTTTCGGGGGGCAAATCATCGGCAAGAGTGATGGAGTGAGGAAAACGGGGCGGCCGGGTGCCCGCACACCGGGCCCGCAGTGGTCGTGTGAAGTCGGCCCGCTATGTGATTTGCAGGGCCGGCAGGCGCCGCTTGCGGTGCGCCCGTCGCAGTGACACGGCGGCGGTCGCGAGATTAATTGCGGCCGCTTGTTAGGCTAATCCGGTTTCCGCCCTAACGGCCGGATTCCCCGTTAGATGAAGTCATCTTGCCACCCATGCGGCCAAAGACCGCCCGTGGCCCGCGCCTCGACCAAGTCGCATCGTGTCAGCAGCTAGTTTCGCGGTCTTTGCCGCGCGGCCACTTGACGAACTTGGACTGGGGGTTCACGTAACACCTGAGCCGAAACTGAGCTGTCACTAGCGCAAGTAATTCCGTGTAACGTGAAGGCTTCGTCGAACTAGGCTATGTGAGACCCCCCCTGCATGCGACACATACTGTGACAAGAACGAGTGCGCATACTTCAACCCAACACTTCGAAGCTCGTATCAAACATACCGGGGAAGCGCTTCCTCTCGTAGCTTGAGCAACACACCGCATCAACTACATGTAGGCCGTAAGCGGCGCGAAATTTTGCATCGTTCGGTGAGCAAAAGGTTCGACCTTTTAGGGATAACTGTAGCAGGAGAGAAAAACTGAAAAAAGGTAGTTAACGGGTAGACATAGCGGCATTCGTAGAAATACGAATACGAGTGGTCGTCTTCTGTGTGCGTCTGGACCAAACGTTATTTGGCAGAAGACCATCACGAAATTCATCCCCTGAATCTTGGTTCCCACTCGAGATTGGACTCTTGCATTGTGTGTCGTTGGCTAAGCACCCCACGACTAATTATGTGTATCGCACAAAAGTTGCTGTTTTAATTTCAGTATACGCCTTCTATATGGAAAACCCTCCATACAAACTACGACGCGTTATTTACGCGATCACAGGCAAAGTACAATCGCGTTCCGACAGCCTGTAAGTAAAGGTCGTCCCTGCAGGGAACGCGAGTTCATTCATTTACATTTCCCGGTAACCAGGTATGACAGGCGATGAAGTTGCACGAACAGGCCAGGAAAGAAAACAAGAAGTTTGAAGAAAGCAATCAAAAGAAAAATGCCGCGTGAGCGGAACTCGTGGCCACGGGCATATCACCGCAAAGAGCAGTGTACACACATCGTGGCGCTAAGGGAACGGGACAAGGGCGGGGAGCCGTGCGTGCGAGCCGGACTCCGGGAACGAGGCGTCGCTGTATCCAGCATTGATTGGCAACAAGTGTCTCTCTCACTATCCTCCCTGACAGCCGCCGTCCGCTCTGTCGCCACTCCGAGCACGGCTGGAATGCCGCACAGGGAAAGACGTTTGTCTTGACCGCCCGCTGCGGATCGAGCGTCGTGGCGGCGGGAGACAGCTCCCGGGCCACGCGTGCGGCCGCCATGACGTGGCCACCATTAGCATTCCGGTTCCTGCTGCCACCCGGGTCATGGCTGCCTGCGCCGCCGAACACTCAGCCGTGCGCGCTGGAGCTGCCCGGTCTCTGTGCGCGATCCCCTTGCGCATCGGGCTGAGGAACCAGCGCGCTGCCCGCAACGGCAAGCACCCGTCGGGCTGGCACACACGGCAACGTGTGTTCGCCGCGAAAGGTAATGATGCAAGTGCTCGCACCCGGTACCCCGGTAGGCTTTAGGATTACGTCGAAGACGCTCGTGTCCTAGCTGCACTTAAGCGGGCTTTTGCATACGCAGCCGTTCTCCCTCATCGGAGGGCTCCGAGCGCAGCGATGGAGCAGCGCGAAGAGCACCGGTGTCCTGACGAGCCCAGCTCTCTTGGACTTGGCAGCGAGCGCGACTGGATCGGGAGACACACCTGAGCCTATTGTAATAAACAGCCGAGTCGAAAGTGGGCAACAGCGGTGACAGTTGCGGCCGGCGCGCGCGCAGGTGGTGACAAGGCCAACCGTCCCCGCGCACTGCGCGGCCCTGCTGGAGAACGTTCTCGGCCTAACGAAAATAAGCCACCCGCCGGCTCCTCAGAGCGGCGAAGAGGACGAGGGGCCGTGGCCTCGCGCAGGCCGATTATTCGCTTCTGCTTCGCGTGCGCGCGCACAACAGGGCCAGTGGTCTCAGCTGGCGCGCATTTCACAGGCGGGCCGCTGTGACAGCACCTTGGGGCGGCACTCCGCCGCTTCGCTCTTCAGCAAGGGGCAGTGAAGTGAATTTATCCAAGCCTTGTTTTGGACTGCAATGCGCAGTTCATCCCATGTAATCTGTTACTGGACTGCCTAACTACAGTCCAGAGCCTCTGCAAGAAGGAGAGAAAACGCCATACGCCGATCGCGGCCACCGCACCAACTACCGTAAAGCTGTGGCAATGATTTGAAATGAAGTCTAAGCGTCCCAAATTTTGATTTTCACCGATTTCATGGTTAATACCGACATTTTTTTTTCTGTTTTGTTTATCCGGGCGCAGGTTGTCCAGGTTATACACGGCAGCAATCCGTCGTTAACTTTCGATTTGCGGACAAGCCTGTGCGTCGTCATTGGCGACGTCAGCAATGGCGCGAGGGAAACGACAAAAAAGTTCGAACAAACCTTGACCCGATAAATAGGCCCGCACACAGAATGACAAACGTCACGCTGTAGTAGTCGGACTGCGCGCTGACGTTGGTTGCCGCCTAAGGTAACAAACAGCAGCAGAGACTAGCGCCAAACGCGGAGGCCGCCTGATGGCGTGACCCGTTCATCTTTTGGAGAGGAGATAACAAGTACTGGGGCCTCTTACTTTTCCAGACGGTGTTCCTGGGACGCACTCTTCTCGTTTAAAAATTGCGCGCAAATTGGCAAGAAACAAACACCGCATAAGACATAGCCTATGCATTCAAGATATAAATTATTATTTGCAACTTGGTTCAGGGCCCCTTTAAACGTGTATTTGGAGGCTAAACCTACTTTTTTACAGGAAAAGGGCCTGAAAATGGATGTAATCATAAATGTAATATTTTATTTGCCATTGCCAGCGTTTCGATGTACCTAAACATAACATGTATTCTGGTGAAACAACTTAATCCTTTTTAGATGCAAGGTATGTTTAATACACTAGAAAACATCGAGTTCACGCTTACTTTCTTTGCCTTGGTGCCAAAAATATGTACCGTGTTCACTGTAGAATACAAGTTAAGAGCTGAGAATGTCACACTCACGAAATTCTTGGTTTCGTTTCGAGCACTTCAATATTTCGGCAGAATTTTTCTGGGTTTATTATACTATAGAAAAAAGGAGTCTTTGACGTGGTGCTGCAAGTGACGCTGCATGCGACCTTTACGACCTAAACTTTCCTGAATCATTTCTTCGCTACCACAATCAGGTTTCATTTCACAGCGAAGCTCTGCGTGGCTTCGTGTCGTGGCCTGTCTGCAGAATATGCTTTGCGGCAAAGCCAACTTTCTTGCCAATGCTGTGTAGCTCTTAGGGTAATCTTTGAGTGAAAATAAAATTATAGGCCGATTCGCCACAAAGACAACTCTATTATTAAGCAGTTTCATTAACTTGTAACACTAGTTATTTCACCGCGCAATTGTAAAAAAAAAAAATCGTAATTCCCGTCCGCTGTCAATACGTGGGCTTCTACGGGAGGAGTACGGGACTGAAAACGGCCGCAACTCGTGTTGTTTCAGAACCATCGTGACAAAAATTATAGATCGTTATATTGCTCAAACGACTACATGACTGTGAGAAGTTTTATCTCAGCATGTAATCTGAATAACTTTCAAGTCGACGTTTTAATACAAATAGCATGATGCCGCTGCTCCTATGCCATCCCATCACAAAGGCGCTGTGGAACGGACAGCCCGATGTTTTGTCTGCTAGGGTAAAACCGTAGCCCTTCCAAGTTTCATTAAGCGAACTAATTCACAACAATGCCAAATAGCAAATAAGGCATGCACTTTGCTTCTTCACTCGGCCCGTGGTCACTGCGCTTGTAAATTGATTCTTGTCAGAATGCAGTTCAAAGCGCCCTTGTCATTCATTTCGCGATGTCACTTTCATTGGTATTTCCACAGTTTTGTATTCCAATCATGCGAACGGGGCATAGTGTCATGCATTTTTTTTCTTCCGGCCGTTGCACGGGAATTCGGTCCGACCTGCTTGGGAAACGGGAGCTCCTCGTTGGCCGTGGTAATGAGGTAAGCTGGCACGACCCCTTGGCGTGCTCCCTCGGCGTACGGGCACCGCGTCTGGGCGCTCTTTGTCGGCTCGCTACCTCGGCGTGTACGGGGCCGAGCCGGCCGCTGGTACACCTTGGGGCGCACAGCCCCCGAGGGAGGAGCGCGGCAGCGCGGAGGGAGGGGGGAACTGGACGCCGCAGTTCACGGATCCACGCGCGCGGCGTGCACGCACGCCACCGAGGTTCTAGCCTGGGGCTCGAGGGCGAGGAGGCGACCGGAGGCGTCTGAAATAGCAGCGCACGGCGGCGTCTTGCCCCGGCGGCACACACTTGGCCCCGCGGCCGGGATCGGGTTACGTTGCGCTTCCCGGCGACGGGCGTCGGCACGACACGCGCGCCGCCATTGTTCGCCTCCCCTGGGCGCAGCGGCGGCACATGCACGAGCGCGGCACGCGAGCGCTGCTTTCTTTCCCCTCCCCTCCGAGGCTCTGCTGCTGCACCCCGGCCCCGTGGTGCACCCCTGCCCTGTGTACACGGCGTCTGTAACGACGCGCCAGCAAGCGCAGCTCCGGACCGGCCGGCCCGTCTTTGTACAACGGCGCAAATATACACAGTGACGACCGAAGTAAACGACAACAGGAGGCTGTTGGCATGGTTGGTCAAGATTCATGTTTGTACAGCCGCGTGAAAAGGAGAAGTTGGGCTGGTAGTTGGCGAAAATTCATGATTGTGTAACAGCGCGAGGGCGAAAAGTTGGACTAGTTGGCCAAGATTCACGTTTGCACAGCAGCGCAAAAGGGAAAAATTGGGCTAGTACTCGGCGAAGATTCGTGTTTGCGTAATAGCGCGAGCACAGGAAACTGTGCTTAGCTGGTGAAAATTCGGGTTTGTACAACATCGCACGGAAGAAAATTTGGGGCTAGTTCTCGAACATCCATGTTTGTACAGCAGCGCAAGAACGGAATAGTTGGTTGTTGTACAAACATGAGTCTTTACCAGTTAACCCAGCTTCACATTCTACTGAGCGATGTATGCATGTTGCACGCAGCGAACTACGCAACAGCTCACGCGCACTACGCAATAAACGCGATAAACGTTGGATCAATGGAGACAGTAAGGAATCATTTAGATTGATTGATTATAGGGTTTAACGCGCCGACGCAACGCAGGCGATGAGGCGCGCCGTAGTGGAGGGCTCCGGATTAATTTTGACCACCTGGGGATCTTTAACGTGCGCCGAAATCTCGAACACGCGGGCGTTTTTGCTTTTCGCCTCCATCCGAAAAGCGGCCGCCGCGGCCGGGAATCGAACCCGCGACCTCGTGCTCAGCAGCGCAACGCCTTAGCCACTGAGCTACCGCGGCGGGTGCTTAAGCGAAACCTTGATAGACAAAAACAACTTCTAATAGTTCGTTACTCAAAGAGAAAATGATAAAAAAGTACCAAAATCTTCAGCAGTCTTTCTCAAAGCTACTAGTTTTTAACGGGTAGTATGTTACTTCGGCGGAAATGTAAAATAATTTTCCGTGCTCACGCATTCGTTACAGGCACGGGAGTCTACCAAAGCTGTAAACAAGAAAACTGAAGTTAATTTCAAGTAAATTGTACCGAATAAAAGAATAAAAAAAGAAACCGCCCTTTAATAAGGTGGGATAGGTCTTAAAGGGGTCCTGAAATACCTTCCGCCGATGCGTGGATGTACATGTAACCAAATAAAGCAATGTATTAGTAATCTCCTCCCGCAAGAATTTTGTTGAAGCGATGAGTATTAGCTGAGAAATCGTAAATCAAAAACCGCGCATTATCGTCGCGCCGCGTTTCCTCCTCCTTTCAACTTACTCTCCGCTGTTGACGGCGAGCGAGCCTTCCCTCCCATGATGCTGCGCTCCTCGGCGGTGACGTACTTCCGCTATTGCGCTGCTCACACAGCCGTCTGCTACGGGCAAGCTTTGTTGACACCATGAATTCCGCACTCCGCTCAAGGCTGGAAAAGCGAACGAAAAATCTGGCCCCATGTGTGCGGCGGCCTGGCCTTGCCCTTTCGCGGTGTACGTTGCTGCATAACTTTGCTATCGGCGGCACGCGACTCTTTATCGGCGGCGAACTCGCAGCCGCACGGGGAGGATCCTGCGCTCGCTCCCTTGGATGCACAGCGCACTGTTTATCCAAAAAGCGCCGTATCAGATGTGGCCCCGCTGGTGCCGGGTCTTATTTTGTGGCGGTGGTAATTCCTGGTGGCGGCATGGGAAAAAGACATTTTAAACCGATACAGAACCCGTGCACAAAACGCCAGTTCAGCTTGGGGCGACGCGTGGTGGAGAGCGGCAACGTTGGCAAAACATGCTCCGCCGCGGCTCTGAGCTTTCTAGCGCTGCAGCGAGCACCATTTCTTTGACAATATCAAACATCGGTTGCCCTGGCAACAAGGCACAAAGCGCTCTAGAAGTCAGTTACGGTTGCGTGATCCCGGTTCAGCTTGGGGCCCCACCTCGCGGCATATGGGCACTGCAGGCATACTACTCATGGTGCATTTGGAAGTGCGAGATGCGTTTGGCATTACAGGAGGCGATGGTGTGTGTGTTGTGGACGCCTTTGTTTCGCGATGAAATGCGACGTTGTGCTTCTGCGGGTGCTTCTGCGGGTGCTTCTGCTTCCGCAAACCGCGCGCGAGGTGAGTGCCGAATTTACGAGGGGCAGGAGGAGGCAACCCATCGTCTGTCAATCGCGGTTCGGACTTGCAACGCATGTTGTGACGTTGTGTTCGTTCGAAACGCATCTCTGGATTGTTTGGAAGTTGAATAAAATGTATGCGTCAAACCCGGGCATTCGGCTCAGGGCGTTCTCTGCGATTACAAGAAAGAAGTGCCACGGGGCTTCAACGCTTTCTTTATGGAACGTACTCAAGTAAGACAATATTCATGTCGTGTTATGGCCCTGTTGCATTCAATACAAACGGTTAAGCGTTTGTTTACACTTGTTTCGTTTGTCGTAAAATGTCCAAGCACCCCGGCACTCCGCTGGCAGATTAGCCGGCGAGCCGACGCTGAGCAGACGACTCATCTCTTTGCCGGAAGTGCGTGAAAAAGCCGCCCAATAGCAGGATGTCTAGCTCATGACGAACATCTGGGAATCGATGATGTAGACATGTGAAGATGGCGGCGTCCAAAAACACGAAGGAAAGGGTGAGAAAAAAGCGACAAACTTTGCAACAAAAGTGTGAGCTTTCCGCTGCGCATAAAAGAGTAATACTTGGCACAGATGATGTTGACGACCCAATCTAACGATTGCGCTAGTCAATTTAGTGTGCTCAAAACGCCTTTCAGGGCCCCTTTAAAGGGAGATGGATGTGGACGTAGGTGTCCAACGACGTCTTCGGCTAACTTCGCGGGTTTTTGAGCAATCAACTTGAAATTTTGAAGGGCATCTATAATATATATGTCCTAAGGTCATGCAAATTTTTATGCAGAAATATTGAATCTTTTTAAAACAAAATTCTAGAGTTTTGTAGCTTTTTTTCGCCTCGTAAGGAACATTTTCAGAAATGTTTTTATAGGCACAGAGCTGAAACATATTCTATTTGTGTTAAATATTTCAGGCTTTCTTCTGAACTATGATAATGATAGTGGCAATAGCCATTGATTTTTTTATAAAAATATTTACATAGTACAAACACAAATTTTAATCATTTTTTACAGAAAAAAGTACAAATAAAAACAAATTGTGGTGCGAACATATTTATTTTGGTTGAGAATGTGAACACAGCATTGATAAACAACGTGCCCACAAAAAAAATTGTTCCCGAAACTCCAATAGTGGAAGAGAACATATTCATTTTCTCAGCGGAGTTGGTGTTTTGGGAAATCCTATTTTAGTTTTCGTTTCATTTTTTTCAAGTCGTCTCTTCTTGAGCAGATTCCGAGAAAAGCTAGGCAATGCTACTAGCACAGTGGACTTCAGACGTGGAAAATCGCTCTAAACTGTCAACAAGAAAAAAGAAATCAATTACGTGCACGCTAACAGAAGGGTAAACGACCACCCAGGTGTTTCGCAATGCCTGCCCAATGCTATTTCAAATAACGCAGCGCCATTGCGGCATATACTGAACTACGGCAAAATTGAAGTACCTAAGCGCTATATTTGTAAGTAATTATAAATTTCAACGTTATTACGCGTTTTTAATGACAAAAAAAGTAAATACCGCTGTGCATCACACGAAACTTGCAGTGGATAGGTGCGTCCGCGTTTTTTTTTTTTTTTTCCATCTTTCCTGTTTTTGATACCCTTTCCTGTGTTTGCATTATGTATCAACTCCACTCCCTTCTGTAACGCCTTCGGGCCTTGAAGGTACAATAAATGAAATAAAATGAAATACAGTTTCTCAATATTACCATGAGTGGAAACTGTCGCTGCAATCGCACGCCTCCATGGAAACTGTGGGTACTGTGAGAATCGGACTGGCCGCTAGTGCAAAGTGCTATCAAATGGACTTGTCGGCTATGACGTGTTTGTTTGTTTGTTTGCTTGTTTGTTTGTTTGTTTGTTTGTTTGTTTGTTTGTTTGTTTGTTTGTTTGTTTAGGCAGAATGCAAGTACACCGCGCAAAGTAGAATAATTTCCAATCTTCTGCCGAGGCAAACGGGGCAAAAGTTCTGTTTTCGGTGTATTTTTTCCGTTTTCGGCATGCCCCTTTAATGCCCGCGTGATTAGCACTTAACGCATGTTCTTGCGTTAGCAAAGAGTTTCTAAAGACGAAGGGGTAACCACAGACCGCGACGGCGTCAAACGACGCAGAAAACGTAACTCAATAGGTACAACAAACCGATACTAGTGTGCGCGACAGAGACAAGCGTAAAAATTAACGCACTGCCTCCAATGCCCTCCGTCGTCGTCGCTCGTCGCTGCCGCTCGCTTGTGGGCTGCTTCTGACCGGAAAAAAGAGAGCGATGGCAACGGCCCCGACGACGGCCTGTGTATAATTTTTTTCGCTTGTCGCTGTCGCCCATTGAGCTACGGTTTTCACGTCACTCGTCGCAGTCGCTGCATGTGGTTACCCCTTGAAGCATATGCGCTGCCTAAGAGAGACGCAATGAGGCAACATACATGGCGACTCGATAAGCCAGGATTTATTTTCCATTAAACGCATTCATGCAGTTTCATAATGCTTGGCGCGCGTGCTTGAAGACTTACTAAATAATAGGCTTCGCCTCTGTAGGCCTATTTATGCCTGCTTGGGCAAAACAAATAAATACAACGCGAAGACATCGCTCTTGCATCTGTAGCTATTGCATCTCCTTGTCCTGCCAAAACGCGTAGCAGGCGATAATAATACAGTATTGAGAGAAAGCAAGACCACAGTTTAGGACAATGTAAAGCGTTTATTTTCAGCTAAATATTAACAAAAAAGAAAGAAAGAAATTCAAGCCGTTCCACTCAACGTGAAAGCTGTCGGAAGTGCAGAGCAGCGATTCGCCATAATGGGCTATGGCGCTTTTATGCGCTCACTGCTACTACCCATCACGCTCTTCGCCTCCCTGTCTCACTCCTCTCTTGATGCATGGAACGGAGGTTTGTCGAATGCAATTCAAATTTCCCGCCTTCGCAGTGCTCCAGCTCCCCCTGCCTGGAACAGCGCGAGCGGGAGTTCTGTTGTTTTTGTGCTTGCTTTCATCCCGCACATGCTGGCGCCTTACTGCGCTGTTTAGAACGCGTCGTTTCTGGTGGCCGCTTTTTTTCGCTTACTATCGTAAAAACCAACCTAACAGGCGTTCTTAACTAAATGGACGTGGGGGCTGCCGGTTATACACACAGATTTTGCCTCAAATCTACCAGCAGTTTTCTTTGCTCTAATGAACGGGGTGATGTATGACAAGTGCCAGCAGTTCAGAAGTTTCGAACGGTTATGACTATATAAACCGCTTGGTTTTCGAAGCCTCTGTTTGGAACCTTTACGCCGTAACGCCTTGGGGCTCTACTTGCCTCCGTTATCTCACTGCGCGCTGCCTGATTCCGGCAGTCGTTAGACATTGTGACAGAGAACGAGCTACGACGACAAGGCGAGCCTTCTCTGCACTTTAAACAGCGTCTAGTCTGTAGTATGTAATAATCTATAAATATATCCGGGACGGCTTGCTGTATCTGGTGGCCAGCCAAATGCGAGACGCCTGCTTTTTTTTTTTTTTTTTTCTGTCTAACCGCAAAAGTGATTTCTCAGCCTAAACACTCCAACAAAGTATTTTTATACGAAGTAAAATGTATTAATGGCGGCACTTTTGGCAGAGAGCAGAGCAGGCCAATTAGCGGCCCAACATATATTGTTTGACTCGTAAAATGGAGCCTGAGCTGTGACATTACACACTACAAGCATATATTTAACGTTTCTAGTGGCGTGGTCACACAGCGGAAATCACGTTTCTCAAGTCTAATCTTATGGTTGTACTCGTTAAGCGCGAAACACACGCCCGACGGAGCGGTCCGATGCGATGCACGATTGGTCGGAAATACGGCTGCCGCGCCTAGCGTGAATTGAGATACATGCTCCGATGCGTGCGTGCGATGCGTCGTCGACGTCGCTCCGCCCACTGCACTGTTGCCGCCCTGTATCGGCCCATTCCGGCCGATTTAGAGACCTGCAAGAGAAATCCGAGGAAAGAAAATAAATTGGAAACGTTGAAAGTTGCAGAATAGTGCGTGCAGCGTGACACCTGGACGAGATGGCACATGAGTGTAACAGGTGCACACCAGCCGCTCAGATCCCTGATTCTAAAGAAGGTGTGATGTGTGCCAGTCTTGTTGTTGGCGTAATTCGCGCTGTGAGACGAGAAAACGGTAGCGAAGGAATAGGTTCAAACATGGTGTAACAGAAAAGAAGCCGGTCGAAGTAATTCGCGCCAAAAGACGAAGAAGGGAAAGCGAAGATTAAAGGCGCAAATACCATGTAGCAGTGAAGTTGTTGTTTAAAAGTATCGCCAGGCTTTCACCTTCAAAGCACGTAAGCAGGCCTAAGGGCCGCGAGGATCTTTTTTTGTTGTTGTTCCTGCAGACATGAAAAATACACTGAACCTTAGCCGTACAAGCCTCGCCTGAATAGTCCCCGCCTGCTTGTGCGGGAGGGCATGCACTCATTAAGAGGCGACCGCTTTCGACCCGTTGATGCGCGCGTGCGTGAACCGAAAGACACCGGCAAAAGCGTCGCTCGGGAATCCTTCAAGTGGAAGACACCACCGGGCGTTCAGTTAGCCGGGAGCTGGGGTTCGGGGCCCACCGCTTCGTTTAACGCGGGGGAGGGCAGTAGGAATACACCACCCCTGCCAACCCCTATCCAATTGTAACAATTCCGCTTAAAAAAAACTTTTATTTGAGTGCACCCTTAATCCCTCAGAAGGTTTGTCTTCCCGCTGTGTGAATCGGCAAAGGCTGAGCGCAGCAGACCGAGAAAAGAACGAAATAACAACGATAGCAGGCCGAACAAACGCGCTAAAGAAATGGGGATCAATTGCAGCGCCAGCCGGTGCAGTAGCGCCGGAAAGAAAAAAAAAAAAAAAAAAAAAAAAAACAGCCATCAAAACAAATTCGGCACGCGGATTTGGGGAGCATGGGCAGGTCGCTATCTATAAAGCCGGTCGTGTCGAAATCTTGATTTTCATGGTTCCGAAACGAACCGCTAGGCCCCTGGCACGCTTGCCCGGTCAATGGTGGCGCGATAACCTTCAAGCCGTGCTCGACTGTACTTCATAGCTTATTAGAAAAATTATTCGTCCATTTCCGAAAGGAAAATGTAAAACACGCGAATTTTGGTAGTAAGCACCCAATGTTGGCCTCCTTTTTCCGCCAGACGAACTTCGGCGTCTTCTGCACGCCGCTCACACGCACGCTCACGATTACGCTCACGAGCGCGCGCCCGCGTAACCGTTGCCTGCACTTCGGCCGAATGAATCACCCGTGGCCTACCCATAGACCCGAGAACGTGAATTCAGGTATCATTATCATCATAATCATCATCATCTCAGCTCCTTAAGGCGGGATTTTCTCTTATCGTTTAGCGTACACACATTGCACGTTTAAGTCAGTTATTTCCAACTTCGTTTGAAGTCTTGCCTTCCCACCTCCCCCCTTCCATCGTTTGGTCGAGCGCGCACGCCCCCTCCAACCCGAAAAAAATCATTGGCTACGCCCCTGCAGTGGCGGCGGCCGTAGTCGCATCCGTCGACATGAGTGCGCACAGGTAGCCGGGCCAGCTGGGTGTGCGCACTCCTGTCGACGGAGCGGTCACAGTAGCACTGCCGTATTCCGCATTCCTCGCCGTGCACGCAGCGCTGACGCCAAGTTGCGCAATTCGCTCGCGGGCGGCCATCTTGACGAATGAGCGTTCGCTGCTGAACGCGCTCGAGGCGTCCGAAGGGTGGTTCCTGTTTGCGTGACAGGAAGCAGTGGCGGCGGCGGGGGCGGCTTTCCAGGGAAGCTTTCCCCGCGAGGTGCTTGACCCAGCGACCCGAGGCCCGGAACGCGGGTCCGGGCTGTTGGCAGTCGCCGAATGGGGTCGCCCAATCGCCGCCTGCCATCGCGGCCAGCCGCCGTACGCCGCAACACGTGCGCGCACCTCTCCGGTCGCGCGGCGCTGAATCAAGTGGAGCGCCCGAGATACCCGGCCTCGGGCCAGCTGCTCCTCCTCTTCGCGCCCGGACTCCGACGCCGCCGCCGCCGTTACGCGGACGCTGAAGCAAGTGACGCGGAGAAGCAAGTGACGCTCTGGCGTCCGAAACGTGGCCCTCGAAACCTGCAGCCCGCAGTGGGGTCATACCTGTTCGAATGGCCTATAATTGCTGAAGGATCCGCACCTGGCAGCTCTCTGAGGTCTCCTCTAAGCAACCGCGTACAACTCAGGGCACCCCCAGAAAAGCGTGATTGATGCGTGTCCCGGTCGCCTTTCTTTATACCCTACCAGAAAGGACGAAAATTTTCCCGCCAACAGCTCTCATCGGCACTTCGCCAGGGGTAATAAATATTTACACTTATTCATCACTCGCCACTTTTAGTGAACCCATGGATTGCAAAATTAAGCTCATTCGGGAATTAAACTCGCCGGTTGGGTAAACCTCACGTAGTAAACTCACGTAGTCCATGTTCCCCCTTGCGCTTACAAGTGCACTCTACTTGCGTCCCGCAGTTAACGCAAGTGTGGCCGCAGTAACAGCAGGGGAACAGGTGAGAATCCCGCTGAAACGGAGAGTAGCACGGATTTCCGGAAGTACGGGTGCATACCATCGGGCGCACTTTGAATTTCTATACGTGTAATAATATTCAACAATGTAAACTCTTGAATGGTCGCATACATGTGTTCACACGAGATCCGAATTTCATGCAGATTAACATGTCCACTTAGCGCCGACATGGTATACGGCAGTAACGGCGGCAATCCAATCAAATCAAATCCTCAATTTTTTTCTCTTCAGAGGTAGAGGGCTGAAAAGGAAAAAGGCTACACATTTGCAGCCTGACGGAGCCCAAGACCCCCAATTTTATTTGCCCGGTACGGTTTTGCAATATGCAAACGTTTTGACGCAGTATCTGGTGTACACACAGTTTTATACAAACAGGTTTTTACTACTTGGAAAAACAATGAAAAGAAAAAAAAAGAAAGTGCGAGTTTTTAGTGCATATAAAATGAAAAACATTATAAATAACACATTTCCGAAAAAATATGGGCAATGCAATACAAACACACATATACATACGCATACCGATATCCACAAATGCACATATATAGTCGTATATATACATGCATATACAATATATACACATATACAAAATATAATAAAAGAGAAAGTAAGTTTAACCCATGTCAAAGAATTAGTTCAGCATTTGTTTAGGAGTAAATAATGGGCATTTAACACACATAACGTGTCATCATTTAACACGTTTCGTGGAATAAAAATTGAGCGAAATGCCATTGAACGGAATGTCGTTTCATTCTCTTCATCAAACTACGTGAGTACGAATCCGCCCTCAGCGTCATCTTCCGACATCTACAGAGAGCACTTGGCATGTTCCACACTAGCTCCCAAAGCAAGTGCGGCGAACTATAGAGCATCGATCTGGATTTCCTGCAGGACATGCGTGTGAATCGTTGCCTCAAATCTTGTGACTAAATAGATATATGCGTTCACCGGCATGTGACGGCGTTCATTGCACTTAACTTTGTTACCTTAAGGGCCCCCACAGGGGTGGGAACCAGATACAACCAATGCAATACATATGCAGTATTGGTACAAATGTAAACAGAAATAATAACTCACTGCGAAAAAGGAGGAAAACGAGGAAAAAAGAAATATGTCACCGTGTGTCTGCTGGTGGGAATATGATGGTGCAGAACTCAAATACATATGTAATACATATGCACAAGGGGTACAAAAAAAAAAAAAAAAGACACGCTTGAGTAGTCAATGTGAAAAGAAACACGTGATATTTTGTGTAAATGTTGAGTTCACGTGATAGTGGCAAGCTCAGCGGAAGGGCTATTCCATTCGGAAGCTGCGCGAAAAAAGAATGAGGCGGCAAATGTGGTCTGGACACGTGGCCTGCCGACATGAAAATAATGGGCGGTGAGGCGAGATATGCGGGCAGGAGGCAAGATATAAGGCGGGTGACCAAATTAACCATGATAGATTTCGGTGGATCAAACTGAGGCTGGCATTTGACGACGAATGTTAAGGTTTAAAAGATGAGATTCCTGTTTAAGGGATGAAACGCTCACGTTGTACGAGTATGAGGAATCAATAAATCTAGCTGCTCGATTTTGGACGGATTCAAGTGTATCGGTTAAATATGCTTGATGAGGGCTCCAGATAGGCGAGGTGACTTCAATTTGGGTACGAATTAAAGATTTGTAGGCTAGCAGTTTCACTCTTAACAAAAAAAGCTCGTAAAAGGGTAGTAACGGCTGTATTTACTAACTCCTTACGGAGTTTACTACCCCCCAGAACGGTAGGCAGGTCCTACCACTAAGTGTGGAACCGTTACTAGTCTAGACCGTGCACTTAGTAACTGCTGCTGGTTTGATACTAACATTCACTGGAGTAACAAATTCTATGAATTATTGAACATAATAACTACAGCTATTTTTCCACAACAAATCACGATTAAAAAGTTTTTGCTAATACACATGCTGTCTTGTATAGGCTCACATTATAATGCATAATTCTAAAATTATCGCTACAATATTTGATTTTTACGACAAGCCCACCGACTCTCCCAGGGGACTTTCCGCTGCTAGCTATAAAAGCAAGAAGAGCAAATGCATTTCTAAGGTAACTAAGTAATAGAGCTCGCTCTCCTCGCGCATCCCGTTGGTTTTCTTGCTCAATTCAGTCGTTGATTGTCCACGTGTGATATGTGCGTGATGAACGTGTCTATGTCGCGCTGCGCACTCAGCAGATCCACATTGTTACGCGTAGCTTTTTACTAGGTCATGCATGACCAGTTAGGAAAGACAACTGAGTACCTAGTCAATACTGGGACAGGCAACTGGTTAGTGTTCTGTTAGTAAGTGCGCCGACCTTTTTTTTTTTTTAAGAGTGTTTATATGCGGGGGTGAATGGCGTATACTCGTGTCGTTTCAGGAAACCGAGCGATCTGTTTGCCGATGATATGATGTTGGTGATACGCGCAATCTACTGCGCTCGAACGTGGCCCCTTTTCCTCTCAAGCCATAGCCCTCTGGAATGACTTTCCTCACTGCAAAGTTTCATGCACCGAGCGCAAATATTTCCGTGATGGGCCACGACAGTTCGTGGCTCACCTCCACTGCCAGGCCGCCTTTGACTTTGACCCCTACGTATTACGTATTGCTTTGACCCCTACGTATTGCTTTATAGCTTATTAGTACAAATGTTTGGTAGCACCCAATTACTTACTTTTTATAGCACTAAATCGGTCTGTGGTATCTATTTCTTCCCACTTTCTGCATTTTTGACCCCCACTTCCCACCTCGGAACATGGCCACCCGGGGTCGATGATCATCCGTTACTGTCTTTGTTCTCGCTACGTAACACCGATACCATAAATGAAATGAAACCTGTCAGGAAGTGCACTACAATTAGCTATTACGGCCTTTTATTGGTGTGCCTAATTAGCATAGTAATTCATGGTCAAAAAGCGTCGTTTCACGATAAGCTTCTTAATGCCGAATGCGACAATCCGACTCGCCAAAGCCTCAACGTTAACTTAACGTGAGCTCCCCGCTCTATTTTCAGTGTCCGTCCGGCACTCTGTCCATTCTTCTGCCCATTGCGCGTTAAATTTCGTATATTTTCGAGCACCAGCAATTTCCTTTAAGCCTTTCCCTATAAATATATAAAAAAAGCAGAGCGTATATAAATATATACGCTCTGATGGAACATGCCATTAAGTGTAGGGGCCAAGAAGGTGAATGTATCGGTCTACATTCAAGCAAGTTTTGTATCGACACACCGGCGTGTCTCAATGAGTGAGACTGAGCCACCATGCCAATCTACGCGTGAAAGGAAGCCTTGGATGCGAGCTCCAGCTTCTGCAGGACAGTCAAATTTGGCTGCACGCAACCATCTCTCTCTCTCTCTCTCTCTCTCTCTCTCTCTCTCTCTCTCTCTCTCTCTCTCTCTCTCTCTCTCTCTCTCTCTCTCTCTCTCTCTCTCTCTCTACGTTACAAACAAACGCCAGGGGGTACGAACGCGCGACCTCGTGTCGCATGCGGAACGCTCTACGTGCTCGGAGGGCGCATTCCAAGCACGATGCTTATGTAACTGTTTTGGGTACCTCAAGTTTGCGCGCAGCAAAGTTCTTGTACACTAGTTAATCACTTTATACTTGGCCATTTCTGAAAATATGGAATTGAGCTAATCAATATTGGAAGTGCTTTTACAGTTGTATCAAAATTTTATGTTTGCCACAATTTAAACCATGGGATTTATGCGCATCATTTTTTAGTCAAGCCCGCGCGCCGGCAGCTGCGCGTTAGACCGGTGGGTTCGTGCCTATGGGCGAAAAAAAAATGGAGGGATCCCTCCAAGGGATTGAAGAGACGCGGAACGCGTGGAGCCAATATGGAGCCAATTGGTCGACTGACAACTCGATGGTAGAAGTTGACAAAAAATTTTGCATTACGCAATGCATGTATGACGCTCTGCGTGCCACAACCCAGGTCGCCTTTTCTCGCGGCGTCGGTCGCAAGAAATCGTCACTATTGGCAGAAAGACGGCCCGTGTACATGCAAAAGATTTTTCGAGGAGGCATAAATAGCAAATTAGCACAGTCATCCGCCAGAGCACTGGCGTAAAACACAAGATAGCGTCAAACTCGGCAGAGTACGAAAAGGCACGTGACCACGCAACTAGGAACTGACCATGAAGCTAGTTTGGCTAATGTGCATCATAAGTCGACCTTCCGCCGCAGAATGAGCATTGAACATGGCACAGCGCTGTCTTCCACGCGATTTGAATGGACGAACCACACATGGGCTCATCGTCACACCTTCTATGCACATATGACCCAAAACAAAGCACGTGAAAGATTGATAATTAACTCTGACACACACACACACACACACACACACACACATATATATATATATATATATATATATATATATATATATATATATATATATATATATATATATATATATATATATATATATATATATATATATATCGTGTAATTTGCAAAATTTATTCTGTAGTAAGTGCGTGGCCATGGGTATGTTTACTGTAAATTGGCGCTATTGGAATGTTGGTAGACCCGGTACAAGGGTTGCCGCGTCAGGAGGGTGCGTCGATGACAATTCACATGCGACACAGGTAACCGAGTTCTCGCTAACCAATCCGACTTGGCATCGCTGCGGGTATACCACGTTCATGCCGGAGAGGAAGGAAGGTCAGGTGTGCACGACACCTCTTGGCTGGTCGCTGCTGCGCGCGCAGACGCAACGAGCAGTAACGACGGCGGGAGCGCAGCTCGGGGGGACAGTTTGCGTGGCCCCCTCTTCGTTACGTGCTTCCGAGGCGAGACGCGGGGCGCCGCCGAGACAGTCGGGCGGCGTGTATTTTGGACCGACCTCAACCCCGAGCTGCGCGCGTTCAATTTGGAGCCCCGCTGGCAGACGACAGCAGCTTAGACCCGCCAGCGCCCCCTGCGCCGCCGCCGCCGCCGATTCGGGGCCTCGCCGCTGTCGACTTCCCCCCCCCCCCGCGGGTCTCGAGGTTCGCAAGGACGCGCCAGCATGTCCATGTGGCCCACGGGTCCAAGCGCGCCTCAATGGCCGCATGCACTGCTGCGTCAGTTTACGGTGCGTCTGGTGGCGGCACGCTGGACCTAACAACCTAAAACTAGGTGAAACAGATAAAACACCCAAACAACCGGCGACCGTATTCCTGATCGTTTACACTATCTCTCGAATGTTTATACCTACCGCAAGGGAATCAGCAATGTGCCTTACGATAATTCACTTTGCTCGAAATGTGGCCCGAGATGACGCAACGTCTACCCTTCCGTATACGCGCAATGATGTACCTGAGGGCAGGAGGGTGGGAAGGGGCGAGACGAGGAGTTTTGAATGAAATGAACATTTTCCCATAAGAGTCGTGGCGCACTGCGCCACACCCGGGCAAGCGGAAGATGCTGATATTGGCGCATAACCGTGCTGTGGATGGGCTGGCTGAGTATAACTAAATTCATATTGCCTCCACTCCAATGCTCTGCTAGACTGTGCAATCCTTTACCACTACCGCCAATCTAGCGTTACAGTACCCCTCTCCGGCCATCACTCAGACTCCCCGAAGCCCGTATGTGGCGACGACATCAAACCAATACCTTGAACAATACGCTGTCCTCCGGCCCATATCTCCGTCAACGTACCCCTATAACTGCTCTGCCTGCAACGTCCAAAGATCTTATTTTCGCCTCGTATGGGAACCCCCCAAACACAGGACCAGAAATACCTCGTCACGGGGATTTATACACCCCCTCCCCCAACAGACCCCCCCCCCCTTCCCAGGAGGATTTTTCACCCCTGCCCCCGAATCGAAAATCTGGATAAACCCCTGCAGCGACGGCTGCAGCCCGCGGCCTTATGGAATGAGAAGACCTTTCTTCTCTTTTTATATGGGCTCCAGTAAACGTTTCTCCTCCTCATCCTGCTCCTCCATCAGTCATTGCTTGTCTCATTTGTCCTGCTGCCGTGCAATGATCAGGCTGGCCGCCGTCCCTACTCTCTTTCCTTTTACATCGAAAACTAAGAAAGGCTCGACTTGTAAGGGTCACCGATACATCTCGTAGTTGAGTTCGTACCTGCCCCTCACGACGGTTGTGCATGCCTTGAGAGACGCAACCCTGGGCCGGAGCGTCCATAACTCTGGCCTCGGTATCGCGCATTTCTCTACACGTGGCAGTTTTTATATAAGCTTCCGCATTCAGTACTTACTCTAGCCGAAGTTGCGGTCTGTAGCAGCCGGCGACCACTGATTCGGGAACTATATGGTGTGGTAGCCGAGACTATATACTCGACTCTGGTTTACAAAAGATAAACAGTACGGCAGGCCGATATCCCAACCTTTCTAGATTGAGGATGTCGCTTCTGAAGTAAGGCATACACACCCGAGTACAGGCACACAGCTCGATGGTGCTCAAACGCTTTTACTGCTCCGACCTATTGTTGACAGTCCCCCGAGGCTGCATGCACACGTCGCCGCAGAGGTTGCTCGTGTCCCCCCAAAGAAAGTTGCACTGATCTTGTTTTCTCAGAACCCTCGCTTCCCGCCCCCCTGGGTTCTTCGAGCCTGCGTGGCGGCGAAGACCGCTTCACACTTTACGAAGGGGCCTAATCCCCTTTCGGACGAGGATAATCGCGGTTCATACAAACGGGGGCCGCCATTTTCACAGCTCACCGCTCGACAGAGCCGCGTTCCTGGTGACCGTCCCCCCGGTTTAGCACTTCAACCGAGTAAGTCGCGCCCCTTGTGTGCATTGCGGGAAGCGTTGGTCGATTGGTCTCACCACTTTTATCGCCTATTTGCCCACGCCTTGGAGCGCGAGTAAGTGCGGTATTCTGAGCGGGGCGCGTTGCTTCCGCTTTCTTTTCCAGCAACCCAGCGGGGTGGGACGTAAAGTATCAATGGCTTCTGAGAAAGTGATTTGGAAACCGTATCCTTCTGTCATTCCGTCGGCACGCGTCAACACGTACTTTAAACAGCGCGATTGTTTGGAGATTATACCAACAATGGAATGAGCGGAGGAGCACAGCAATAAAAGGAAAATTGTGTAGCTGCAAATGTTGGGAGGTAACATGGCAACAGTGACATGTCAAGCACATTGATATTTTCTATTGCAATGTGATACAGTGCCGAGCATACGCATCGACTTTGACGTAACTGGAATTTGTCGTTATTAATGTTGTGATGTGATTGCTAACACCTATGTGATTGCTAACACCTATCTTGTTTTTTGTTTTTGTTTTTTTCTCAACGCAACCCTTATTTTTTTTTTTTTTTGACAGTGGTAGGAGTTCGCAAATGAGCTCCAATGACGCTCGAGCAGTTGGCTTATTAATAGGCATGCCTTAGCCGGGATTGCGTGGCGACCGAAAAGCAGCTCCCATTATAGTGTATGCAGATGGGAGTGTTGGTGTTTAACACAGTAACACCGGCCATGAGCTCTCGCCCCTACTGCACAAGCGGCACGTCGCGTTATTAAGGAGTACATAAAAACACCGAACATAACAGCAGGCTACGAACACCGCGGCTTGTTTACGCCCTGTCCTGGATATACCGGAGGCCAGAACGGGGACGGGTTTTTTTTTATGAGCGCCATCTGAAAACGCCAGCACTATAGTATATGCAGGGCCAAGGGAGAAAGTTTCGAGGCCGGCTTCGCACTGCCAACTCTGGCCGATTTCACCTTGGCGGGCCACAGCGGGCCTTCTGTTCCAACAAGCGTTCGCATCGCGATTCCCTGGCCACAGCCGAGCATAACAACTGGGCCCCTGCACGGCTCCGTCCGGGCGCGCACTGAGCCATCCCGCGACGATAGGAGCGCGCGAGCGTCGGGGCAGGCGTCCAAGGCGCCCGTCAGCGGCCAAGTGTCTAACGTGACGTCGCTCCAAAACGGGGCAGCGGAAGAGCCCTTCCGCGTGGCGCCCAAGGTTGGGCGCCGCGGAAGAGGAGGCCAGTGTCCTTGGTGCTTACGCAAATGCGTCGCCGCGGTCGGCGGGGCCCCCTTGGCAGCAGCGGCGCGCCGAAGGCCGGACGAGAGACGCCGCGCAGACTGCCGGTCGCCTCCTCAGCGCCGTCTGCGACCACTCCTGTCAGTCAAGTCACACGCCGGCATTTTCGCGCCCGGGCTTCGACTGCGGGGGCACCTTTCTTCATCGGATTTTTTTTTTTCTTTTTTGCTTACGCATGAGCGCGAATGCCCCCCACTTTGAACGTTCGCGTCGCGGGTGTACGTATGCTGTATGTCAAGGGCGCGCGCAATCGTAAAATGAACGCGCCGGCGTTTCAACCCTACCGCACTCTGACATGCCCACGGAGTGTATTAGAGAACGCTTTGTGAAACTGCTAATCAGCTCAACCATTTCCGCCCGTCAACAAGTTGACAATCAATAAATTTCAAGGACACGTACCATATGGGAAAATGAATATGCCGGTGTTCCAAGCCGTCGGGATGAGTAGCCAAGAACATTGCTAGGCAACGTCGCATAACCAAGCGACGTTCATACCGGCGCTACGCAGTGAAACGACTGCCAATTTTTCGCGTGAGTGTATACGCCCCAGTCTTGACGATTCGCGTCAGGGGAGTATGAAGCTGGGTAATAAAATTTGTTACATCGTCAAGAACAGGGCCAGCGGCGAAACTGTGACGACGGAATAACGTACGTAATTGTTCAATTCTGAAATAGCCTAAAAATAAGAGAAATAAGCACTTACCCGCACAACAAATGAGCACGTACCGGCACAGGCCCCTTGGACGACGCTTTCAAAACAGGAGTTTATGGGAAGATATTGCATGGTTGGCGCTGCCAAAGAGTCGGTCTGGCGTTTGGAACGATCGAAAGTTTGCTGGAAGTGCGCCGTCATAACTGGTTTCGAATAAGATCTGCCATGTCCTCAATGTGAGGCGGAGGCCCGGCCGTGTATGCGGGTTTCGGTAAGCACTTGTATACACTTTTCTTGCCACCTGCTAACGGTGCAGGCGGTCGACCTTCCAAACTAGCGCCCATTTAGATTTTTGTTTAGAGAACCTGTACAGATCGGGAACCCGTACGCAAGGCGAAAAGCGAAAACGCCCGTGTGTTCGAGATTTCAGCGCACCTTAAAGATCCCAAAGGCGTCAAAATTAATCCGGAACCCTCCCCTACGACGTGCCTCATCGCATGTGTAGCGTCGGCGCGTTAAACTCCATAATCAATCAAGCAATCAACAATGTGTTAAAGTGCTGCTCATATTTCGAACTTACCCGCTATTATGAGTTGCGTTTTGAAAGGTAATAAATGAACCAAATATATCGCTTGAGAGCGGATATTTGAAAAGCGAGGTATGTATTAAAGCATCAGAATTATATTTAGCGGTGGAAGGAACCGCTAAGCTCACAAAGACAGTTTGTCAGAATTAGATTGATGTCCTCCGCTGCTAGTGCTGTTTATTTTCTTATACGCTTGGTTTTTTTTTTTTCAGCTTAAATTCGCTTTGATCGTCTCGATGGCATAACACTCCCCATTCTCGACGTAAGGCAGCTTAATGTTCGACCTGATCAGCTTAATGTTCAAGTTAGATGCGGGTTTTCGTTTGGTCTACAAAAACGCACCCTGCTCATCATTTGCTTCAAGCCTTTAACGGTGGTCGTCATTCTGTCAGTTGCCCCCTCATGAGCCCGGCGGTGCAACGACGACCTGCCGCAATCATGACCTGTTCCGTGTCATCATTTCCGGTGGCTTCCCGCAGCGTCATCGGTCGTATTGCAGCTAGTGCGTGCATCACAGAGGGGCTTTGCACATCGATTGCCAAGGGGATATTCCGAAGCTATTTTCGGGGACGGACGGGCTTTCCTGTCTCGAAACAGTCACGGCGCCCGTTTGTTTTTGTTGCGAGTCACACGGTTCGGCTCTCGGGCGCAAGCTCCCGAAAAAGTGGACGCCGGTCCACCGTCACCGGTCTTGGCGCTGTCCGCGCGTCGTCGCATTCAATGCTGGACTTGTCGCATCGCCAAGTCCGCGCGCTTCCATGCAGACGGTGCCGACTGAGCAGCTGCTCGGCCAGACGCAGTGTTTCCGGAAACAACGCCTCCAGAACGCTGGCACGTCTCCGGACCGCCTCAACCGCTGGCGAATACCCGCTGTGGAGAGTTTAGCAACAAGTTGGGCCATTGTTGCGGCGGCAAGCTGCTGTACTCGTCGTGACGAGCTCTGTACACCGCTGCTCGGCTGGGTGCCGCTCCTTTTGGGAAACCCACTTTCTGATTTTATTGCCAGAGGCAATATTTTGCTACTTTTGTCTGCCGTCTCTACCTGCACTTCCGTCTCTATGATTCCCTAGTTTATTTATTTATTTCGTTACGTGACGGCAGTACAGATGGCACGAGCCATGGTTGATGGTGAAGTGATATATTTACAAGGTGACTCAATCTATTTACTATTCGGTCGTTTCGGCTCGAGAAAAGCCTCCGCGCCAGCCTTCATCATCGTTATGTGTACGCGCCACTGTTCGCTTCTTTTTCTTCCCGTTGCAATTTATTTATTACTCCGCGTAATACTTTCTTATAAGGGTGCATTGTTAAATGTTATTTTCCGGCGTTCATTGATTTTTCGATTTCAGCCTCCGACACTATTTTTCATATCCTGGTTTACCGCGAAAATGCTCCTCCCTCTGCGGTTCCCATGGTTCCGGCCTTTCAAACGCTAAAAAATGGACCGCAAAGCCACCGGGAGCAGTGCAGATTTAGCGTACCTGTCCAAGTATAGACATAATTGAAAAAATTTGTGGAACTGAAATTTGTTGAGTGTTAGCTACAAAAATTCTTTAAGCACTCCGCCATCGGGCTGCGCAGAACGACGTCGAGAATTTCCCCCTTTTTTTATAGTGGTCTAACTCGTGCCCTAGAGCAGCCCTATCCGTTATGTCACCTTCCGTCTGTTCGCTGTCCCTGCGTGGTTAGGTGCGAGCGGTTTCAAAGCACGCACCGAGGTATTACGGCGCACGCGTAATTTCAAAAACGTTAGAAAGTTGTTTTTTTTTCTCTTTTGGAATTTTTGATGAAAATTTCTGGTCGGTCCGTCTGTGTGCCTCAAATTGTGAGAAAAATGATGCAACGTGTTTCCAGGCGGCAAGGCGTGTCACTCAGTCGTCGAAATCAATCGATATCTCGTGCGTTGCGCACGGTCGGGCGCGCTACCCCCGAGGCCACAAATCATGGGTGCATATCGTCCTGTCTGAAGATATAGCTGAAAGTGAGCGTCTGGAGTAACGCAGAGGCGTCACGCTCATGAGTCTGTTCTCGGGAGTCACTGGTGATCATAACTAGACAAAGACCGGGTAGCTATATGGCCATACAAGGAGATAGTGACCGTGTCCCACATGCGATCACTTTTAAATACAGCTTGCAGCAAAAAAACAACACGATATATATTATTTAACTCGTTATGTCATTAATAAAGCACTCCTTCCACACTGACCAAGCTCACATTGCGTGCGCGATGCAGAGTCTGCGCATGCGTGCGCCAGTAGAATTGCTTGGGATTGTGCGAGTTTGTTTATATCGACTGCAAATTTCAGCTTGAACGAAAAACAAGGACTATAAAAGGAAACACGGACCCAATGCTGACTATCAACTGAGTTTACTGGCGAAAAAGCGCGCATATATACATGAAACATTGCACAACATTGAGAAAGCGCCACACTCCCTCATGCCACGAGCTCAGATCACAGGATAATCCCCGAGCAGGTACATTTCGTTGTTTTTCGTTCAGGCTGAAATTTGCAGACAGCGTGCCAGTAGCGATACGAGTTCGGGCCTCTGACGAAAAAAAAAAAAAAATCCCGAGCCATCTCCACTAACGTGAAACCTGGAGAGGGGCGAAGCATGCAGTGTATAAGTGTATTTATTATTCGCGTCTTGGTGTTTTGCCCATGGAGATGAAACCATTTTGGGGGGGGGGGGGGGGGGGGTGGAGCTATACAGCTTTGCAGTAAAACTCTCGTGTATTTGAAGCACGAAGCGTCCTAGCGCGAGGCGTAAACGAGTGTCCCGGTGTTTTTTTTTTTTTTTTTTTCATACGCGTTACGTTCTAGCGCGAGACGTAAACGAGTGTCCCGGTGTTTTAGTGCCGTGACTACATGAGATGACGGTTACGATGGCGACATGAGACGCCAACAGCCCGAACCCCTAAGGGGCCTCGTTCCTAAAAAGATGTGCTGAAATATTAGGGCGACCTGTTGCGGTGATTGAAGCACGGCGGTAGCAGTAGTGCTGCCCTTGGCAACCTATTCCAGCATACTTTGGGGAGACCCGTTGCGTTGTCCACTGTGTTGCCTTGTGTGGGTGGCGCGCCGCGAATCCTCAAGAACCGTCCCAACACCCCGGCATGCTGGCACGGCGGCAACCGGGCACGCTCGTGGGTTGTGACAGCGCCACATTCACGGCCGGCGCCGTAAAAGAAAACTGTAAGGACCACTGCCCGCGCTTGGCGGCCAAGCTTATCGCAGCCCCAGCAGAGTCTGCCCGGAATCTATCGTGAGTGCTCATCGGGGCGAACGGAACACGTCGTAACAAGGGGCACGACTTTTCGACCGGCCGGCTCTTCCGCATCATTCGTGCTCCGCGACGACGGCCTAATACGTGCGGTCGGGACCCGGCGGGCGAAACAAACGCTCCGAAGCGGCCCCCCGAGCGTGGGCCGGAATGGGCCCAAGTGAGCGTTCTCCCTCTTCCTGGCCGGACCAGTGGCTCCGCTGAAAGGGCTCGTCCCTAATGGAGCGCACCGCATTGTGCGCCCGCATGGCCTGTTTACACGCCGGCTTACGCGGCGAGTGCGAGCCGTCCGCGGCGGCAGGTCGCCGCTGTCCTCAAAGGGTCCGCCGTCTCGCCGCAGTTGGCGCGACAAAAACGCCGACCGCGGCTGCGAGGAAGCAGAGATGCGGCGCGGGAAGAAAAGCAGCCCTGAGAGAAAGCGCGGATTCCTGGGAAAAACGGCGCGGCATCCATCACGAGGAGCAGAAACTCCTCCAGTTTCCACAATGGTCGCCCACCGGCGGCGAATCGGCATTGTTAGCGCCGCGCTACGACCAAGTCTCGGGCGGTCGTCCAGTTTGCGAGGTGTGAAGGAGGAGAGGCCGTCGTTTTTCCTGCGCCTTGAGCACACGGTTCGTCTTCTCTGTGAATGTACACGAGAAAGTGTCTTCCTGTCACCTCTTGGGTCCGCCGCCTAAAGCCGCTGCTCAGGCGGCATTCCTCGCAGGGCGCCGCCACAAGAGCCAGCCTCAATGGAGCACGCGCTGACCAGGACTGGCGCATTGTGGCCGGCCCCGGGGGGTTTCTTGCCCAGGGCCGGAATACTGTCTCTGCAGTGCGCGCTTTCGTCTCCTAATAGAGCGTACCCGAGGCTTGGCTATGATATTTAGGCTTCCGTGGCGCATTGACTCAAATGTCGATGAAAGTAAGCCCAATAAAGCCATTATGTGTACACCTCTTTACTGGCGTAAACAGAAAGGGGGCGCGGAGGCGGTGAAGTGGGGTTTCTCAACAATTCTACCCTGCATGTTTCTTTATTTTGAGCTACGTTTTATAATCTTTTTTCACCAAAGCGCTCGAACATGCTTCGTTTTGAACACGGATACACGGGATGAGCTTCACGCCTCACATGCATGCGTTGAGATTTGCAACAACAACAACAACCTGTAAAAAGTATAACAAACAAGTAGAAACGCGCGCCAGCAAGCCCAATAGGCAACTCAACCGACAAACCGAGAAGCAATGTGTAATAAGAGTTCAACATGAAAAGCCAGTACATAAGCAACGTGGCAAGCAAACAACTAAAAATATGCAGCATGAAAATGTGCAGCAAACAACTAAAACTGTGCAGTCGCAGCACAAGGTGCGTTCTTTATTTACTCTCTATTTACTGTTTCGCTTCAAGGTTTTCTGTCAACTGAGCAAACCTGCTCACTGGGGGGCTATAGACTAACCCAGACAAGAATGAACAAACTAAGTGCCAGTAAATACTTTACGAAGCGTAGCCTCAAATTAGGACAGATATTGCTAAACCAGATAAGTTAAATGAGCCTCATCGGCGTGCCATTTAGATTTTAAATCTCAACTATAAAGATATAGTGTTTATGTAAATGGTTAGTTTTTTTTTAATACTTGCATATTCTACACTAACACCATGAACAGGTTATGAGAATATGGGAATGGTCGATCAATAAGAACACTCACCAATAAGTACACAAACCGCAAGGTATTTGTGTATAATTTTAGATATTTATGTGCTCCCTAGTTATTATAAAGTCATAGCAAATCAGATAACGGGACCCGGTACGGCGCCCCGTACATGGTCCGAGTACTTGTGCAGGCGCACAATCGGCTTCGTCATTTTTTTTTTTTTTTCATTTTCGCTCACGCAAGAGCTCGAGCCATCCACTGGAGCCATAAGCCTGATGAGATGGGCAGACTTCTTAAGTGACTTAAGTGATTGACTGAATCTTTACTTCGCGAGAATCAGGTGCTGATGTTAGGTCACTCCGCCCGGTGGAGTCCATCCTGAGTACAGGATACCCTGTGAATAACAGGCGTGATTGAGCGAAGTGGAGTGTTGACATTCAGCAGCGAAAGTGACCTCCTCCCCCCCCCCCTCCTTCACATCCGTACGACCACACGCACACACCGTACGGCCTCCCGTACCCACTCGGTCCGGACGAGAAACACGCATGCACTACTATTCTAATACATCAGGGACAGCAGTGCTTGTTTCTTTGTGCACGGTTCGGTTCTGGTCAGCGTTTCGTTTCGGTGGCACGGCGAGTCATACGTCCCCGAGTCCGTCTCTCGTTCTCGTCTCCGAGATCCGGACGAGAGCAGAGAGAGACGGCCGCTATTCCCGCGCACAGGGCGCAACGAGATGTCATTTGTCAGCGGCTGAGGTATGCGTGCGCGCGGCAGTCGTTACGCTTGCCGTGGCGCGCGCACAGTGGGCAGCGGCCCTCCTTCCCCTCGGGTTGGCGAACCCTTTCTTCCGGCAAGCCCACGCGATGACCTCCGCCGCCGACCCCGCGAACTCCCCGCTGCGTGGAATAAAACATCAAACGCTTTGCTTTGTTCCAAACCGACCCCGCTAGGAAAATGGGCCCGAGGCGAGCCCGTCCATTGTGCGGCCGGCCAGCGTGCGCCGATGCCCGCTTCCCTTTTGTCCCAGCGCTCGCGTCCTCCCCAAAGCAGAGGACACGCAGTTTCTCTTCGCCTTGCGGGTCTTCGGGTTTCAAAGGGCCACCGAAGAGCAGCGGGCGCGCGCCGCCGCGGACAGGGAGACGAGCTGCGGCGCTTGTCTCCCACTGCCCGCGCCTTTTGACCGGGGTGCACAATTGGCCCTGCGCCGGTTTCCGCGAACACCGATACTCCTCCGCAGAGGGGAGCCTAATAAGGCTGTTTCCTAATAGACAACCGCGGGGCCGCCCTGTTTGAGCTTACCGCGCTGTTGACAGTTCAAGAGGCAGAGCTGTTGGCCCGGTGGGTGGGTTTCGCATTGTGCGCCGAGGGGGCCTACACGGGAAACGACTCACCCTCCGCGCATTTTACGCTCCTCTCTGTGCTCCTCGAAAATTGCTTTCCGCGTGGGCGGTGCTCGCTGCCGCTGTGCTGCGCCACCTCCTCTCGACGGGCACAAACCCCTTTCCTTTTCCTTTTTTGTTGCTCCGCGAGAGCGGCAGTGCCCGCGAATTCAATGATCCTGGGCAGCAAATGAACTGGTAGCAGGCTGTGTCCGTTTCTGCCGTCAGCGAAGAGCAGCGGGCGACCCACTTGCCGACGTTCGGTGCTTGAAGAGGTTTTCATTGCTGAAGGCGCGGCCGAGGTGGCCAGCAAATGCATGCAAGCACCCAACAATAAGTGTAAATCTAGTCAAAGGCTCATTTTGAATAATAGCACTGATTTTGGGGAAAAAATGTTGTTCACAATGCACAATTCGCGTTCCCTCGGTTTCGATGCGGCAATTTCGAAAAGCGCAGTATGCAAGCGCCGACAAGCATTTCATTTTCCGTTTGGCCCCACAGCCAGGTGCACGAAAAGACAATAGCAGGTAAGCCAGAATGCTCTAATCTTCCTTAGCCCAAGACGTGGAGGTAACAAATTCAGAGGGCCGCTCCACGATGCGGGCGTAGGCGTACTGTTTATCTGATTACTTTCTTAGCTCCCACGCATCCGCTACACGATTCTTCAAGGTTAGGGCACTCGAGCTCACCCGTGAAATTGAAAGTCGTTTCACTGAGCTGAACTCGAGCGGTAGCAGTTAGAGCGGGGTCGCCGTTTGGCTATGCACGGTAGCAGACAGAGAGCTTCGAACGCATTCCCGCCTACAGCGCTCCACGCCGACTATCCCTTGTGTTGCCTAGCAACATGGGACATTGATTGAGAGGCTTCATGCTCACACATAAAAAAGGGGTTAAAGCTGGTTAAATACGGTATACTAGACGACTACTCTAACAAGGGAGCACTGCTTCGAAAAGGAGAAAATGTTTACAAAAGCAAGTCCTTTCTAACCTGATGCGTCATGTCATTTCCTTGCCGTGATCCCTTCAATACTAGTCCGTTGTCGGAGACTACTGTCTTCCTTTTACGAATTTCAAGCAGGGATATAACAAACTTCGCAATCCATACTTTGTTTCTCCATGACTTTCCCATGCGAACTGCCAAAAGGCCCGCTATTTTTCCGAGTTTCTGTAACTTAGGTTTTTAGTCGTGCGCCTATTATACTTGGTCTGCGAGATAAATCACAAGAATTCACCACGCAAACCAAACACAGTTAAAGGTCATTAATGTAGCCGTATAAAATTAGTCCACAATTAAGCCTGGACCTAAAACAGCTGCAGCCTTGCGTCACAAAGATGGTGGCTCGAGGAAGGCTACAGGTCAAGTCTAGTGGCAGGGGCGGTTGTAAAGTCGGACTCCAGGACTTCCTTGTTTTTTTGTACACCACGTCCAAGTCTATATATTGGAACAACAAGCTTCTTCTAGCGGCCATCGCACCCCTTCGCGACCATCTAGAGAACGTTGATGGAGTTGTCTTCGGCGCGAAGAATTTCTAGAGTCACCGTCCTCCGGCGTTATTACCGGCTCATTGTTGAGCAAGTCACGACCTGCTTATCGGTCGATGGTGCGTCGTTGAATGACGCCGCCACCACAGAAGCCAAATACAGCCGGTTGTCTTCGCTGTGTTGTTGCCGACTAAACGTTCAAGTACTCCCCATTTATCTTGATGACCCCATGGATGCGTATATATATATATATATATATATATATATATATATATATATATATATATATATATATATATATATATATATATATATATATATATATATATATATATATATATATATATATATATATATATATATGTATATATATTTATATATGTATATGTTGAGAAGGGTTTTAGAGATCAAGAACGCGCGCAAATTACTTTCAGAGAGCAGCGTTAGTAATGTTGTTGCAATATTATGAACTATAAAGGCGCACGCATACCAACCAGGCTGGACAACGTATATGTCTATACAAGGCGTGGCCCGGAAGGCTTAGTGCATAACCGAGGTGATTCTGGCACAAAATTACTGTCGCAGTGGTCTTATTAGACATGGTTATTGTGAGGCAAGTTAAAAAGAACATAAAATATTAGACAGTGCCAATATGCGCTACCAGCTTTTGACATGCCCCCTTGAACATGTGTACAAAGATTGAAGGCGCAGCTCTTAAAGGTATACGGCGCCGGTCCAAGATACTGCACCAAGATCCAAGATCCAAGATCATCCAAGATATATTGCCCGCCACATCGCTGCGAGCAGCAATCATGCGCTCCTCCGTGCCTGCCACAGCTCACGATCGAACTAGCTGGCATGCAGTGTTGCTCATCGCTCTGGGCCACACCGTTGCGAACACCGAGCGAAACTTGCGTGCGCACGAAGCCTCACGTGACACGGCCGGCCACGCGGCCGAGCGGCGGCGTGGCCTCACAGCTGGCTGCCTTCCAATGCGCTCCTGCATGAGAGCGCACACTCTTCGCTGAACCGTGCGTTTGCTGTTCGATTTTATACACACGCTTTAATGCGGCACAGTGCGGCCTTGGCTTCGAGCAGGCAGCAAGGACGTGCGGGCGCTTTTGGCACTGCACACATACACACACGCACGGCTCCGTTGCTTTGCCGACAGCCGGCGCTGCAGATGAGACAGAATGGCCAGACTGTCATCCTCTGGGCGACCATTCGTTCGCTCGGAATAAGAACGCTTCGCTGATCAAGCCTTGCTGCTTTCCCACTTAACTTTACCGTTTCTTTTCTTCCGAACGACAAGCGGGCAAGCTTCATTGGCGTAACTCGCCTGTCTGTTACGCTGCTCGGTGTACTCAACGAATTTCCGCGATTCCACAGCGACGTCATGCTGCTGTGCGCTGACCCCATAACAAGGTTCATTCCAATTTTCGCTTTCCCGCGACTGACGCAGGGGAAGGTGGCATTTATATATTGGCATCGCACGGCCAACCGGCTAGGAGCGCCCGGAAAAAAAAATATATTACTAAAAATAAAGGCAATAGAGCTGAAACAAGCATATTAATAGAGGCGTCTAACGGGTCATTCGTAACAGAATGGAAGGCTTGCTAATTGTGTCCATCTAATGTCCGTCTGCACGTATACAGTCGGTAAAACGCTTGTATATAACACAACTTTCGTGCTTTCAGCCTTATCCTTCCTCGCCCGAGCGGAATTTTCAGAAAACTACTGCGGTGTTCTGAAGTCTATAAGCCTACCCCTTTCGTCTCCAACATGTTTGTAAAGAGTTTGTTTCAATCGTTTTCGGATGTAACTAGTTGAAGTTAAAACCACTGTTATAGGCACCCGTTTTACCGACTGTAGAATGCAAACTTGGGCTAGTTGGTATACATTACGAAAGCGAAAACAGCGCATAAAACGAGGACACAAGAGAAGACGACTAGACACACAGGGCGCACTGTACAGGGTATATCGAGGGGATCACAGTTAAGGTTTTAGAGATTACAATTAATCTCAGTCATAACGCTGACGATACAAGGACAGTTCTGGTCCCACAACATTCGGCAAACCATAAAAACAATTTCAGTAATGTCTTGTGTCGCTAGACCAGTCGTAAAGCAGAGGCATACTTAAATCAATACAATGTGTTCGCAATACTAATTCGAAAGCATTAGTGCCCCAGGTAGCGAAAGTATACGGCGTTGGCGTGACCCCCAAAATAACCGACGGCGCTGAGAGAAGTAAAGAGAAGAAATTTCGGTGAACTTGGGTATGGGATTTGAAACAGCGACCTACGGAATGCGACCAGAGAACGCAACCGCTGCATCACGGCATTATTTCACGCGCGAAATCGTCCCCGTATACCGATAATTCGAGGGGCGAATCATTGTTCACCCATGCATATGTGTGTGAAATGTCACTGTTCAATGACCATGGCGCCAGTCGCCAGTCAGCGAGGCACAGCATGACCATCTGTAGACATCACACGCTCGAAAGAATAATTCCGTGTAAAGGGAAGCGTAACTGCAGGGACCCGATCCTGAACAAAATGAATGTGCGCTCGGAATGAAGTCACCGCGCCAGTTGACAGTACTATTTGAGATGCGCAGCACGCATATGATCGACGGTATTTCAGGGTGCGTGGCTCGGGCGCGGCAGTACTTCGGTACTCACGTTGTCGCGGGCATCAGTGCGATGACAAAGTACATTACAGACAGACACATTTTAGGAGTAGTTGACAAAAAAACAAGTAGTGGAAAATGTGAACGACGCAAACGTACAAAAAGAAATGCTCGTACGTCTATCGGCCTTGCTGTTCATGGGTAAATCCAATGTCACGAGCTCTTTCTTCAAGTCTATGCAACTTTAAGCACTGAGAAAAAAGAATAGCGCACGCAACTTCCGAGGTCCGGCGCATGAGGTAATATTAAAGTTCCCCCACCCTCTCTTTAATATGTGTCCTCTATTAAATTTCCTTCCTCCTTCATGCAAAAAAGATCTTTTTTTTTTCATCTTTTGTTTTGCACACAAGCGGTATTACTGTATCTGTGATTTCTGCCATGGTCAGCAGAATCAAATAAAGGCATTCATAAATAAAAATTAATTCTCACAGTAAAATTATTTCACTTGATAATTGATTTCGGCGCACGTTAAAGATCCCCAGGTGGTCAAAATTAATCCGTAGCCCTCTACTGCGGCGTGCCTCATCGCCTGCGTTGCGTCGGCGTGTTAAACCCTACAATCGATCATTCACTTGATAATTTCACTGATCTTATCTTTAAGAACACACCTTAGGAATAAAGTCAGAACTCCTGAAAGCGCCTTATATGCCAGTGATAAATAACATACAGCTACGAGCTGGCAAACGTGCGTACAATTTCTTTAGTGACATTCGGAGTTGTTACGATATCTGCTGCAGAATGCAACGAGTGAAAAGGCAATAAAAAAAATTCCCGCTTTATATATATATATATATTTTCAATTTATGTGTGGTAGGAAAGAAAGCTGCATTTATAGCCGAAAAAAAAAACCCTTTAAAAACGTACAGTATCAATTTTAGAGGTACGGCCTGCTCTTTTAATTAGCTTGTCTTTTTGAAAACGGTGTCGGCTTTTGTACTAACATAACAAACATGCCTAAATTTTCCTGTAGATAATGTGTAGGACCATAAAATCAGCTCTAAAAAGCCATAAATATTCGTTATTCACTTTAGATTCCTTGTAGGTACGTCGTAACTAACAAGCGCCAGGTTTTTCATTCACTTGTCATGGAAAGTGCACCTAAGGAAAACGACGCAGTCGACATGACACCCGCCACAGCACTCCCGTACGGAGAGCCGTGTAGAAAACGAATGGGGAGTGCACGTGGAGCGCGGAAAAGATGCAGAGGAAAGCGAACGCCGAAAAGGGAGCCAGTGCGGCGCGGCTGGCGCGCCACAGTGGCCCAGTTCTTGTTGCTGGCAAGCGACGGGGGCGTAAGCCTCGCGGCGGGAGAAGGCGCCATTTCTTTTAATCTGACACCAAGCATTCGTCACCCTCCTTGCCTCGCCGTTTCTTTTTTTTTTAATCTTTATTGATACATGCTTGGATCTTCTTCCCTGCTTACTTTATGGTCCCCCCTAGTTTGCTCGTGAACGCCTGGTGCCGGTGGACGAAGTTCGAATGACGCGTTTCCACACCCGCCTCCGAGGACGCGTGTCTTGCGCAGCCTCGATCCCTGGGTATCGGGCGGCACATGGTTTGTTTGGAGTGGGCGCGGGTGTTATGTCGAAGCTGGCACGTTGTCGCCTGCGGCAAGGGAGAGGAGCTTTGCTTGGCTTTTCTTCGCCGCCGACCTGGCCCGTGTTCCGCGGGTGCTTGATGATCCAGCTGGCCGCAGCCATCGGCAGTTGCGACCGGGCCTTCCCCCGGCGGAAAGCGATGGCGCCGCTCGAAGCCCGCACATGTGTCACCCTAGCTCACCGAAGACTGTTCACGGCCTCCCCTTGTAAATGTTGCATATTCGGCGCACGGGCGCTGTTTCGCTTGAACTTTTGCCTTATCACGGCAGTGTCCGAGGTGCAGAAGTAATAATTAGAATAAAAAAAAAAGGCTAAAAAGGTAGACAGCATACATGCATGTATAGATATACATAAGGGCTGGGCATCGGTTAAAAATCTAATCAGATTAATCCGTAGGCTTTAATCGATTGCGTTGGTTTAAGAAGAAAAATGTTAAAAAGTAACATTTTATAATTATTATAGAGATATAATTATAATTGTGATCAATATTCTACTAGGCATGTTCACAGCTTTTTGTAGTCGATTGAGAGAAGAGAAAAGGAAAGGAAGTGCACTGGGGATATTAAGTCGAGCTCGGCAGGGAGCTCGCTTGCATACAACCCGGTGCGGGGGAAGGGGAGCAGAGGGGGAGGGAAATGATAGAGCAGAAAGAGAGGAGAATAAAAAATAGCGCTAAGTTAGGCTAGCCCATCACAGACATCCCAGATGAGCTGAACAGATCATCATCATGGCGGTTTAAGCGGGCGGGACGCTTATCACCGCGTTCGTCACTCGCACTATTTCTATAATCAGGAACATTGGCACGCGCCGTAATTGCAGGGGGCGTCGATTAGTTGTGGTTTACTTACGCCATAGCTGGATTATATAACTGTAGAGCGGTTGGAGTGCCCGCTCGCCGTATACTATGTATGTTTGCATTTGAGCAGCCATTTAGAGCAGCCTTCTGTCTTGGAGATCCGCTTGTGGTTTTAAACACTATCATCCATGAGCATACGTGCATCGTTTTTTGTTGTGACGTATTGTGGGTTATTTGAACAGGAATATAATCCTCAACATGCTTGCACAGTTTAACCATGACACCCTTGTTTCATTTCGCTCACGCGACTTCAACCGATCAACCGATTAAAAAATAATATCGCAACGAAAGCATTAATCGGTTAATCGGAAGGTTAGTCGATCAATCGCCTACGCCATACAGTAGAACCTCGTAGATACGTTTTTTTACAGAAAATGTAGGAAGAAACGTACTATCCGGGAAAACGTATGATCCGCACCAGTAAAAAAAAAAAAAAAAAAAAAGCAATCGAGAGACGAACATGAGCATTTAGAAGGTGAAGCGGTTTTAGAATTAAAAGAAAAGTTGACTAGCAGCAAGTACACATTGAATAGTTCATGTGTACGAAATATTTTCGCAATACATGCAATAGAAGCGGCGCAATGAGCAAACAAAAGTGGCCCGATGCCCCGCCCCCATCTCGCCGCGCGATGCCGGAAGACCGAAGAGCGCTGGCGAAAACCGGCTGAAAAACGTCATACCTGGACTTCCGGCCGGATCGGCCGCCTCGGCCATGCTCTTTTCGCCGTGTTTCCTTGTGAATGATACTTGTTGTTGTTGTGGTTGATAGCACTCATTTGTACAATTTTCGTGTTCAAAAAGTATGCACGAACGCCAAACGAGGCATACGTTATCATGCCGTATTCCTAAGCAGAATAATGCCACGCCGGGATGCTTGATAACATACGGAAGCGACAGCCGAGGTGGCTATGCTTGATGACAGAGAATATACTACACTACGTTAAATACTTTGTAAACCGCTCCAATGCCGTTTTTTTTTTTTATGCGACGGACGTGAATGTTCACATTACATTCTAGATTTAGGAAGGATGGGGAATACCGCTGTACTTTGGCCGGGGATGTTTCGTTCCATTCCAGAAACCAAGTCACATTTGTTCAGGAAGTACTTGTTTCGTTAAACATGTCAGTTTTCTTTCCCTATTGGATCAGGACAGTGTTCAAAAAAACAATTTTTTGGCGAAACTAAAACAAGGGGCCAATCCTGATAGAAGTTCTCTCCCGGCTAAGAGGTAAACAGTATTCCTACAGAGTAAAAGAACCAAGACAACCAGATTACTTATTTTGCAAGTCACGATAAGGAGTCTGGAATTAAAAAAAAAAAAAGAAACACCACTCCGAACCACCACCGTGCCATAATTTGTGTTGACTGCGGGGGCCTAATTTTTTGCCCAAGATTCCGTGTGGCTGCGTATTATAACCTGGCAAGCACTTGTTGTCACTGAACCTCAAGTGTGCTCCAGTGATAGTCGGTGATATATATAATGATGATACTAAAAAAATTAGAAACGAAGAGTAAATATACGGCCTCTGTCCGACTAGCGCGGTAAATGCTTAAATCTAGAAATTCTGAAACAGGCCAACGATTCATTATCACAACCGTTTGGTGATTGTTACCTAAAGTAACGTAACTACAACGTAACTGCCTTGTCCGACTAGTCTGGTAATTATAACGAGGTGGCCGTAATATTGTAGCAGAATGCGCAACGCACAAGCGAAAATCAAGCCCTACTACAGCCAATAATGCTGAGCAGGCACCAGTATGCTGCAGTGTTTTCAGAATAAATGCATGTGAAGCAGTAAGACGCCACTCATCGAAGTGCAGCTATGAGGCGCCGTAGCGCCGCTTCCGAAATGGCGCGCGCGTGTGGGTCTGTGTACGGGGATGAGTAACGGGGCTGGGGTGGGCGACAACGAACAAAGGAAATGCGGAAGCAGAGTCTGCTTGTTGGTTTATGCGTGTACCGGCAAGATGTGTCTCGCATATACGTTTACAGCGCATGAACGCTATTTCTTCGCGCAGTGCACGCACGTGCTTTTCGCTGGTAGATTGTTTATAAAACGCCCATTAATCTGCGGCATAAATGGTTTTGTGTATAATAAGAAACAGTTAAGGCAGTACCTAATATTAACGTAAGGTATAAAATCCCCCTATTCTGGTTGCCTAATTCAAAAATATTTTGATGGAACCCACTAGTCCACGTCACAGTCACTGCTTTGGGGTTCTTTGTCGTGTAAAGCAAATTTAAGCTCCAAGATAATTGAACCAACAGCACGGGAAATTATAAAACAAACTTCCAGTCATGTGCGAAAATTAAACTGCAAGCTAAATTGCCGCAAAGGCAACCGTGCGATCGTTCGCAATGCTTCCGACAACCCGCGCGGCCGAAGGGTGTCCTCCTTTGACGTCATGACGGGCGCAACCAATCAGGGGCGTCAAAAGACGAAAAGCGCGCGTCATTCAAACGGGTCCGCGCTTTTTGCAAGATAAATGCCGCTTGGACTCATGTACGATAAATTTCAATCTGATATTCGGAATCAGCGCGCAAGAAACTATAGAACTGTTAATCTAACTCAATTTTTTTGGAAAGCGCTTCAGCTTCCCTTTAAGGGCCTTTTTCGCTTGAACATGTCTTTCTACGTCTGCTGGCGCATGCTGCAGCCTAGCTTTGAGAGCAGGAGCTCCTTTTCTTAAAAATGCCGACTTTTTTGCCCGCACTGGGATTGTCCTTCGCGCGAAAGTAACTCCGCACCTCCTCCAAGCCGACTACGGCCTGAGCATATGTGGCCGCCGGAGGCGCCACCACTTCCTTTCCGTCGTCACCGCCATCTTTCTCGGAGGCTTAGTCCAGCGCCGGGGCTGCTTCATGGCTTGATTCTGCCACGATTTCTTCCAAGGTTAGCGTTTCGCCCGTTGGGACGTCGTTATACAGGCGACGTTGGCTAAAGGCAGCCGCATTACCAAGTGGATCCGGCAAGCACAGCACTGCGGGAAAGCCGACCCAGGCGTCCTGACCGCCGCCCAACGCCTGCTTTTTGCGCCGCACGCGCTGAGGCTCGATCGACACGCACGTCAGCACGTTTTTTGTACCTCGTAAAACGTATCATCCGGTCGTAGTTGGATAAAATTTTTAAAATCTTCTACGTACTTACCGGGAAATCGTGTTATCCACGAACGTAGTAATCGGGGGCAGGCACTGCCTATTTTGTCGCCCGATTCGTCCAAGACGATTCCGCGTTCGAGAGAGGGACTTTTCTTTTTCGACGTTTTCAGGGGAAGCGTAGACGAACGTCGCGAATGCCCCGGAACAGGCCGCAACAGCCGCGCGCGCCGCGCTCAGGAGGCTCAGCTGCCGGCACGCCGCATCTTCCTCATCCGCGATGCAGCGAGCGCCCTCCCTCTACGCGCTCCCCCTTCCCGCCGGCCGCCACACTTCTTTTCTTTCCGGATCTGGCAGACTGTGTGACGCCGGGTAATTATGGTTCAAATACAGATTGCGTGCCGATACCGCGCCGTCCGCCGCTCGGTTGCCGATGGCGCTTGACGGGCCACGAAGCAGCCGCCTGGTGTGTCGCCTTTGGTGAGCCGGCTGCGGTACGATTGTGCGCCAGACGTCGTCTTCATCGCCTGCAGGCTTTTTCTTTCTCCCAGCGGTGTCTTCGATCATCGCCGCAGTGGGGCGAATTGGGGACGTATGTGCGTGAGAGAGCCTTCGGGCGCCGAACGACGCCAAGTTCAAAGCCCACCGTCGTTGGCTGCCGCTTCGCTGACGGACGCACTCCCATGCCGCGCGGGGCTTGGAGCGGGGCGCAGCTCGTGGGTCGATGCTGTTACTTACGTGATACGCTCATGACGGGAGATTTATAATCAACACTCGGCTCCGATGCGGTAAACACTCGTCAAGGTCAGTCTGAGCAAACATTGAAAATTTGTTAAGTGAAGAGTGCCGGCAGAGAAGGCGCGGGAACTTGCAGAAGTTTTTACTATGCAGCTAGAAAATTTTGCATAAAATGCACCAAGTCTTCCGCCTAAAATCGTCCGAAGAATCTCTAGTTCATCTGCAAACGTCGCCTGCTGAACATGGACAGGGATGTGTGTGTTGCGAGTATTTTTGTTTCGTGCGCTCAATTCCGTCACTACCTGGGAGTTTACTAATGCTAGAATGCAGCCCCACCAAAGCGAGCGGTATTGCACACATATCAAGAGCCTTCCAGACCGACAGCGAAGCTTACCTTGCCTAGGAATGTCCACGACGAAATTCGCCGAAGACCCCTTGGCCAGGAAGAGATCGCGGGCATGGCGGCCGGCGACGGTCGCGGGGCCGTCCCTTCCTGGTCCGCCGTGTAGGCGGGGGTTCCGCAGCGCCCCTTGAAGCCCGCATTCCCTTCCGAATTCCCCCCTTCCCTAACCATTGGCCGCCGTTGGCAGATCAGATATTTGTGGTGGTCCCCATCTCGCAGGAGTAGCAGAATCGTCGACGCTCTTCTCAGCAGAGAATCCCGAACCACATCCCCTTCCACGCTGTAGTAGACAACACTACGGTGCCCCAGACCGCAGGACATAATTCCGTCTCCACCAGAAGCCAGTGCAATGTTTCCAGTAAGACGTGTTGTTGGGCGAGGGTTCATATTACAGAAATAAGATTTAGCGCAGCGAAAGACATGCACGGACGGTGAAGAGGACGGGACGGGCGCTATTCTGTAATGTCTCTGTAACGTATGATGTATTTCTGTAATGTTTCCAGCCTCGCGTCGCCGTAATGCTTACAACGGTACCAACGCTTGCAAACTTTTGTTTCTTTTCCTGGCGGTTTTTTGCCCTTTCAGTTAAGTAGCCGGCGGGCTGGCCACCCCAAACTATCCAGGTCTCTCGCCCCCCTCATGTCGTACCCGCAATGCCGTATGTGTTGTACACTGTGTTGTTATAGACCGGCCTCAATGAACCTGATTTTTTCTGTGTGTGCAACTTCTCTGGCGAGCCGGCCTGACATTTCTCCAGAACATTTAGCACTTGCTTTACTGAGTCATCGTACGTGGTTTCGGCCTGAGCTCAACTAGCCATTCTGCAATGCATGCTTGGATTATGCTGCCATGTATCCAATATCGACTGCGTTTCGCGCTACCGCCGTGAAAATGGTCGATCGCGGTGACACAAAAAGCGCCGCGTATCATTCTGGCAATCTCAGGCTACGCGACAAAACTACCAGATAAAACATGAGAGCAGTACGCATTAATGATGCAACTCGCGTTTTTGCCATGGTAGATTTTCTCGACTGAGATTTAACGCGCACGCTAAAAGGCAAAAAAAAAATCGTTTAAAGGAAAAAATGCAATTAAACGTGGGCTTAAACCCGAGTACAAAATGTTGTTCCGCCTTTTTTCTCTTCGTTTTGTTGTTGTATACTCGAACGTCTGAAATGTGTCGCCACTTCCCTGCCTCGTTCTCGTTCGTGTTGCCGCAAGCAGCGTTAAAAACAGCTTAATTTAAGCGCAGTGCGGAGATCTTGGTCCCTTCAAAGCGTGCGTTCCATTGACCTGTTTCGTGTCAGTCTACTACCACTGAATGGGATTTTTAGAGTTACCAATACCGCGTTCCCCAGAAGGAAGAGAGAGAGAGAGAGAGAGAGAAATTTAACTGCCTTCCACTCTGTGAAGAATGATGACCAGCGCGGCTTGGTGCAGTGCAAGGAGTGCACGAAAAAAAACACGTTTCTTTATTTTTTGGTAATTTGAGATTGAACTTACTTTCTAGCCAATTAGCTGAATGAAACTTGAAAGGACTAGTGTTTTATTTTAGCGGACAAACATTGGGTGGTCCTCATGTATACAAGCCTACGTATAGACAGCAGACGGGAATTCCAGGAATACTTACAATTTCCCTGAGAAATAATCGCGAAAAGTAGACGAAGCTCGGCGTAACGTTAGACTCGTCTTACGTGCCAATTTTAATATAATTTGTTTCGCGACAGGTTCTCAGAATAAGAGCTGCAGCCATCAGAGCTGTGACCATCAGCTGACGGGAATTCTGTAACGTTTACATTTTCACTGTGCATGAGCTACTATTTATGACGACAAGTAAATTAAACTCGGCGCAATGATACAGTTGGCTTGGCGGTCAATTTCAGTGTCTTCAAGATATCTACATTGGATTGAGAGGTACAGAACATTTCACACTAGCCCTAGAGCGAGCGCGTGCGATTCTTTGTCGACGCGACTTCCGTCGGCGCACGCTATATGGGAAAACCGAGAAATACACAGCTTCGCCGTAAAAACTTAATTGAAAATCGTGGTTTTGAGGGGGCGGTGACCGGTAGTTCCAGCTTGCCGTTGACCAAGGCAGCCCGTTCCTTTACACTGCTGTGAATCCTCACGTCTGAGCTACCCAGCGCCGCCTCCCATTGGACTGGCAGTCGCCGTTCGTTGGTCGCGATTGAACACCGATATGACACGTGTCCTCATTGGACTCTCCCCCCATGTCCGTGAAGGGGCGAGCTGTAGTTTATGTATTCACTCTGGAAAATATATCTGCATACATTCTAACGCAATCCTGTGGTTCAGCTTCCCCACAATTCAGCTCAGTTGATCGATCCATACCGCCAACAAAACAAATCCGGCGAATATGACAGTAACGTGCTTGCAATTTGACTCAAAAATGTGATCTGCGCTATGGCACTGCGCAGTGCAGAGTGTCATGCTCGCATTGCGTGATGCCACAGCGCCGACGGAACTTTTTAGACAAATCGTACGCTCGATGTCGTCATTCACTGCATCGTTGGCTGCATGGGTTCGTCAGTAGAGTTCATTGCGGTGAAGCTGAACCACATGATTGCCTTAGAGTGGGTATATTCCTAATCGCTTTGTTTTCAGCTCAGCGTGAGTGCAGACGTCGTTCTCCAATATTTGGCGTTTATGGGGGTGAAGCTGCAGCTACCTGCGCAAGGATGTGGCAGTGCGTAGCTCGACGACGCGCCGCCCTCGCATTTCACCGTAGTTATATATCGCCGAGCAAGCAGTTACATTTAGTGCCCATACGCCTGTTTTCGCAAACGCTTTTAAAGCGAAGCTTTATATGGCTTGGCGAAAGGAAAATCGAGCGCTCCTGTGTGCGCAGAAAACCCTCCGGTGCAATCCCATGCGCATGCGCAAAAAAGAACAGGTCGGAGGGGAGTTGAAGTAAGGGGTAGTTGGGTCAGAGTCCTTCATTGAAGGACTCTGGTTGGGTGTATAGATGACGTAGCTACACTCTCGCGTCCACCGACGCTGGTAAGTGGGAGCGGCACATCGGAGGGAGCGAAAAACAGACTCGTTGGCAGCAGAGCGCGCGCAGCGAGCTACTGCGTGAAGCAGAGCTCAAGCGACAACGGCGGGCGGGGGCGGTAGCGGTGCGGGCGGAGAAGCGTCAACTTAGCAATGGCAAACACCGACTGCATGTTACAGCACCGACGGTTAAGCTTCTCTGCGGAGTGTATGGGTGCAATTCTTTTTATTTCGTGTTCCGTTTGCTATGTGCGCACGTTGTGCACAATGTGCACAAGCTCGTAAAAAAAGGAAAAGACAGCGCAGTGTGAACCGAAAGTTGAGTAGTTCTCACTAAAGTGGCATTTTTCTTCGTCCGAGGTTTTGAAGAGAAAAAAAAGCGCAAAAAGATTTTTCCCTCGAAATTTTTTATCGGCGTGCCGATGGGAGAGAAGCCTTATTAAGCTTTCTTATTACCATTCTGCGTCGGCGATTAAGTGCTCACGCAGGCTCCTGGAACGCATGAGCGCGCGCGGCGTTCCTGCGACATAGTGCGCGAAGAGCAGCCCGGGTGACCCGGCGGCCGGGCCGCAGCAGCAGCAGCAGCAGCAGCGGCGGCTACAAAGTATTCGGGGTTCCCGGTGCTGCGCCTGGCGGGCAGCCCGAGGGCGTGCTGCTGCTGCCCCTTTTATTTGGACGACGCGCCGCTCGACGGCCAACAGGATCTCGGCTCATTAAATGCGCGACTCTGGTGGTCAGGAAATTATGATAGGCCGCATACCGGCCAGACTGCCCTCCTCGTCGGCTGACATGTGGCCGGCTCGCCGCAAACGTCGGCCGCTTTGTGCGAGCACGCACGTCCCTCGCGGGCGTGTGTCTCTGTTTGGCTAAACGGAGGCGGCCCGACGACGAAACTGGTTCTCCCCCGTGCGAGATGTCTTTATTGCTGCGCTATCGTCCAGGTGATGCCTGCCCGTTAGGGGAAAACCTTATCGCTCCGCGGGACCACTTTGCGCGGCCGCCGCCGATAGGCCCGGCCGCAGGGCCTGTTCGCACCTCGCCCACAGGGTCGTCTCCGACCCGGGCCGAGACGGACGACTCCCACGCTGGCTCGCCGCGCAAATGTTGCGGCCCGTTCGTCCCTCTTTTATCTCTCCCAATCGACCCGACAAGGGCCCTCGCGAAAACAAACTTCCCAAGAACGGTCGCTTTCAGCCGGGCCTTTTTCAGTATGCACCAGTGTTGCGAGCCGGAAGTGAAGGGTGGCGCGTCGAAACTTCCGCCTTCGGCGTTGTGCGACGCACTTCCCCGCCGAGAACAGCGCGAGCAGCGAGGCGATCGGTGTTTGCGCGTCGCCCTTCGGGCGCCGGGCAGTAGTGCACGGGCCGGTTGGTTTGGCAGCTCGTTTCGCTCGCCAACGAGCCGGTACTGCGGCCAGACACGACCGTCGAGCAGGCCGGCTGGGCGCGGAGGAGACCACACAGCAACACTGTTTTCAGAGCGGCTGCTGGGAGGGGCCGCTCTACAGAAGACAATTTCGGAAATAGGTTTATTATGCCTCGCGCGGCTCTCTCAAAGTCCACTCAGCGAGCCTCGGCTGCAGATCAGGGCCAACGGAACAAGTTCCGGGAAACGGCGCCTCCTTGCCAAGGCCCTCAGACTCCGCGGAGGGGCCGTGCGCCCAGACTTGCGTTTCTCCTCTTCTCTACGGGGGCCGTCGCGCGTTCCCTGCTCGGCCGCCTCTCATCCGCCGCGAATGTGCTGAGACGGTGTCGCTCTGGCGTTGTCTGCCCACTCGAAGAACAGCAGAGAAAAACCGAGGCGCACGCAAATCGGAGCGATGTTCAATTCGGGCGCTCCTGAGCTGCACGGGATTCGAGTGCAGCTCTGCGAAGACAGTTTCACGCTCGCCGGGAAGGGCAGCAGTTACTCCAACCCAAACGATTTATCTGCTATCTTGTTTCTGTCAGATTTTGACTTGTTGTCTTAACACGATAGAACATCTCATAGTTGTACTTGTTTCCTTGTAACGCTCCCTAAGTATTTGTTTGTAGAGTTTAACTATAGGGCAGATATAACTTAACATTGCTTAGTCGGGATCGACGTAGGCAAACGTGTGTATATCGTTGAAAAGCGTTTAAACCACGGTTGCCCCTGCAACCCTCATTAACCCTCATTCGACCCTGCCATCGATATTTGTTGTCTGTATCTGTATCTTGTAACAAAAAGTACAATATAAATCCAGACAACTGGGCGCTTCTCTTTTACATATTAGCCTACGGCAGCGAATGGAGTTCATTGCTTTTCGCTTTTTTTTTTTTTTCGTGAAGTTTGTTACCCAAGCGTAGGCCGGCTAAGACAGCCCGTATAAATAGCAGATTGTAGAGTTTCTCGGCCGGCTGACCACCTGTATTATATTGCCGCTCCCCTTGCAGAAAAGGAATGCTTGTGGCGCGTGTACGTGACCAGCCGTAATGCGCTACCGACCGCATTGTTGGCCAGACACGCCGCACAGACCGCACAGGTGCTGTCTCGCGGCGGCAGATTGGCGAGCGCGTGCAGGAGGCAGCGCTCGATGTCATTGACACTCGATGTCGACAGAGGAGGCAGCGCGGTGATGCCACTCTAGGCGGCCATATCCTCCACTGGTCCCGCTCGCGCGGCTCCCTTTTCGCTGCCTCCGCTGTCTCCCGTGCCTTCCATCAATCACGGCCGCTCGTGCCTCGGACACCGCGTGCCGGCCGCTCAGGAATTCGGACTTCTCCTTTTGTGGTCCTGCTGCTCTTGGTCCGTGCCAGACGCACGGCCGCTGGTCCTCGCAAGCGCGCCCACGGAGCACAGACCCGGGCTCCCCTCGTCACCGACGACGTCGCGATCGGAAACGAAGCACGCTGCAAACCATGTTTCTCATCTTGCGACGGTTGGGGTCGCCCCCAGCTGCCGGCTGCCCGATATCTTTAGCGCGCCCGCGGGCGAATTACTCCAATCGTTGATAATTGTTCGTGTAATCCCACGTGAGATATGCGCGGACTTACACTTTACGCCGATGGTGTACTTTCCATGCCCTCAAGAACACTTCATGATCGTATACCTGTAGTGTCTGATTAAAATGAGCTTTTCAAGTCCGGTAAAATGCCAGTGGTCTTTGTCACCTTGTCATGCCCGAAAATATTCGGCGACATGCGGGTGGTTTTTCGCATGTTCGCAACTTTTACAAGGGCAAGCTATATTTCGAACACGGAATTAAGCTTCGATTTGCTACAGCGCGCAAAGCTTGAAATAACGTACGCTTGCACATTGAATGCACTTACGAATGAGCCTTTGATTCTCTGGGAAACAGCAAGAAACACTAGATAGTTTCCGCACCCTAATGATGCGCTGCTTCATCTTGACGAGGAGCTGTGCGTCACATTGCACCACCCAGCGGGTTTTTCGTGCAACGCCAATTGAGCTTCACTCTGTGCAGTTTCGTTGGTGTTCGCAACAGCGCCAGCAGATACGGTAAACGATGGGCGGGAGAACTGTCCGTCCTCCTCTCCTTTCAATTCGTTGCACTTATCCCTAACACCCCGCAGGATGGCTTCGTGGAAAGCAAGATTTTTTTTTCTCTCCGCTCATCAGTTTCTAGATTGAAATACTTGCATACGCGCCGTAACTGATAGCTCTTCGCGAAAAAAAAGGAAGTTATAAATTACGTGGGAGGTGCGAGTTATACTCGAAGTTTCATGGAAGGAAAAAAAGTGAAAGAAAGGCGAGTTAAGTGACTCAGATTTTGGACGCCATATTTGTTTTCTGAGGGCTATGTTATTTTGTAAATTCAGCTTAGGCGTCGAGTTTGAAGGCGTGTTATTGCGTTAAGGCACCTCCCAAAGTGGCAGAGCTAATTATTTGCATGCGTTTAGATGGCCTATTAATCATGGATGAAGAGTGTAGTTAGCACGCAGTATGTGTTTTATGAACGCGCATATCGTTGTGCCGAACGTGTCTGTCGAAGCAGCTTTTAGTTTAATGAAATCGTTAATTAAAATCATTAGCAAGTCTTGCGTAGCAGTAGTTTCCGCAAAGTGTACCCCACGTGGCTTTATTTAACCATTTATACACAGCCAGTTTGATGCCCCCCCTCCAACCCCCCTCCCCCCCCACCCCCGCGCGCTCCTAGAACAATAAAAAGGAGGACTCATCAGTCAATTTCGTCAAGTACCGCAACATAGTAGGCTTCGAGCATTTATTTTTTGTTTTTGTTTTTGATTTGTCAGTTTTTCGTATACGATCACCACCACCCACTGGAAGGTTCATTCACCATTCTTTCGGTGCTGTCAGCACTTTTGCCAAGGCGGCGAGGCCTTCAGGAATATAGCGCATACGCGCATGACGAAGTGGCCTTGGGTGCGACCACTGCGATCTTATAAGTTACAAGCGGTCTTTCTTCCGGTGCATGGAGTACGGTGGACATTGCGTAGTGACGGTCCTTTGCTTCCGGACTAAAGCCCGATGTCACCCAGCATTTGCACCTTGAATGACGTTCTCAGAAAGCTGGCGGAGCTAAATTTTTCCGAACTTTTTTTTTTTTTTTTGAGGAATTTAACGAGCTGTGGCTGTGCCTAAACCATAAGCGTGCTCTCGTGGAGGCCTACGGATTGATTTTTACTACCTGGGGATTTTTAACGTGACCCCAAAATCTCGACACACGAACGACTTTTGTTTCTCTCATCCATCACAAGAAACGGCAGCCGCGGTCGGGATCAACCGTATCCTCGGATTGAGCAGCACAGCGCCTCAGCCATCGCAGCAGTCCGGAATATTCACTATCAGCAAAAATGTTTAGGCTCACAAAACGTAATACGTCTGCAAACAAGAAAAAAAAAAAGTGCGGTGAAGGCAAAGCTCGGGGGCGGTCGTAAATACAGACCCAAAACTCCGCTCACCCATCTCACGACAAATGCCCACTGACGCGCTTCTTACATTACGAATTGAAACGACTGACAGGCTTGCGCGGTAAAATACTTGCAAAGCATATCCGAGGTGTACAAGAAGAGTGAGGGTAGACCAAATGATCGTCTCTGAAAAACTGAACAGATGAGGAGTAAACGAGAAATACGTATATTTTACTGCCATTCCGAAACAAAATGTTTAATTAGCCTCCATATTTATTTTGGCGGCTGGACGTTGTACAAGTCCAACGTCGACCGCCAAACCTGCGATCATGCACCTGCATCTCGGCGTGAATTGCTACTCCTAAAATATTCCTCGGTGTAAATGGCACGTGACGTTGTATTTTTAGAAGTACACGTGCGCCAGGTGTTCACTAATGCGCATGTTTTTACATTTACGACAAGCGGTGTGCTCAATGGTTTGCGTCACACGGCGCGGGAGTTCACTTCAGCACCCTGTGAAAGGACGTTTAGTGTTTTTCTTTTCTTTTTTTTTTTTTTTCGCACCGGGCCATAACTTAGAATACGGCCAGCATCGTGGGTGCGTCACCCAGTGCAGGTCGGCCTGAGGCCGCAGCCCCCGCAGCCGGCTTGCGGCGTCACTGACCGGTAGGATAGGCAACCGGGCGACCGCTCACGCAATCTGCGTCATCCGGCTCGGGACGACGAAACGACTTCGACCGAGCCGAGCACGGCGCACTTTGCTACGCAATTCCAACACCGACCGAGCTTGATGTTGTTGAGCGTCCCAGTACTCTGCGCGAGGCAGGCGTGCGTCTTTCGGGATATTCGACGGCGTTGGGCGGGCGAAGAGGGGCGCGCGTTTCCCCGTCCGGAGCCCGGAACCTGGTGGGCGCGCGGACTGCGGCCAGCGGCGGCGGCGGCGGCGGCGAGGAGCGCGTTGTGCTCTCATCCTTGAACCCTCCACTCGGCGGCGTTGGTGGGCGCGTTCCCAGGGGGGCGAGCGAGGAGGCCCCGGGGTGCCGCCGGCGGGCCCTTGGGTGGTCGGGCACAAATCACGCGGCCGATGACAGGCCCCCCGAGCGCACGGCCCCACCGCAGACGTCTCTATCCACGGCCTCGTTTCACGGATTTTAAGCCCCCTCAGGTAGACGCCGCCCGGTCACGTGCGCCGCTTCATTTTCCCGCCGCGCGCATATATCTCTGGCCAGGAGGAGAAGCTCCTGTTTGCGCTGACCGGCCACGGCTGCCAGCGGCCTGTTAGCGAGCTGCCTGCTCCGGGAATGCTGCACGCGGCGCAGGCATGTCAGCTGACCGGCCCGCCCACTGACACCCCGGAAAACTCGCTGATAGGGTCCGCCACTTTCGCCGTATTAGTGCGCACGACGAGGGGTCCCGTGGCACCAGAGTGGCCGCACGAGGCACTCGTCGGGAGAGTCGTCCATCGAACGCCCTTACGAGCGTTGGTTCGTTGAGGGACACTTGCGCAGACGCGCCCCGGCGCACTGCAGCGTGCTTGGTGCGCCCGTGCGGGCACACGTGAGCGGGGGGCTCATCTCGGCGTGGGCGTGACCTACAGCGGCGACCTCTGTTGTTGTTCGTTTCTCGTTACGGGATTTCACCAGTGAATAATACAGCAGCCGAGTCAAGTCCGCAGCTGCAAGCACTAGCCCAAACCCAAGCCTTAGTTAGACCCCATACAAGCACAAGAAATTTTCAAGGTGCAGAATCACCAAGAGGCGAAGGATGTTCGCTTGACTTGCACGTCACGAAATGAAACAAACTGCTATCAATTTACATGCCCATGCGATTTGCACGTGTAGTCAAACTTCCTTGCCGTTGGCGTGCGATTATAAGTGGAGCTTGCGCAACGGAGACAAGAACGGCAGGTTTGCAATGTCAACGTTGCGCAAGTATAGCGTGGCTTCTCACAAAGGCTCCGACAATTGTGGGAACTCTTGCTTGGCACGTGCATTCTTTTCCCCATGCAGTCGGATGACATAAAACCGGCTTGTTACCTACTGTGCCCACATGGTCGCTGGCGGCGGCTGCTCGGTGGCGCAGCCGTTTTGACCCGATAGCCTCAGCGCATGACCACGCCTTAATAAAGACGAGGAGGAAACAACCGAGAAGTGCACGCGGCCGCGAGCGCACGCAGTTTTTTTCTTCCCTGGCCAGCGGGGAAGATGCCATGCGGCTGCGCGCGCCCATGTCGCGTAGGTAGGGACAGCGTGACATGCTGCCCTTGCGCCATGTCGTGACAGCGCGCTGTCGTTGTTCTAATTGCGCGACGCGGGCACGCGCGGAGCCATTGTGTTCCAGGCGGAACCCGGAGGTCCACGACGCTGGCCTGCGTCGGAACGGCGGCCGCGCTCCGCTGCCCTGTAATTACTTCGGCCGGCCGGAGTCTTGCGTCGTCTGGCCGGCTGCGATGCCCGCCGAACGCATCCCACCGCCGGTCTCCTCCGTTTCGCGCTTGTCGGCACTTGAGCTCGCCCTGCCGCCGCTCCGGCATTGGCGGCTTCGTCCAGTGTCGGCGCGGGAAGACGTACTACGGGAGCACATTTACGCGCCCGAGCTGCACCAAATCGGTGGTCACGCAGATCCAAATAAATCCGTGGGCGACAGGCGCAACCTGTTCTGCCGATTTATAAGCGCCGATAAGCTTCAGGTACTGTCAACAGGTCAAGGTGGCATGCACGGGTCCCGATTGCTGTTCTTGAAAAGGGCACCGCCTCCGGCCGGAGCGTGGGCCTGTGGTACCTCTTTCGCTTCATGCGCCGACGGCTCCTGTGCTGCATTAGGGGTACAGGTATCCATGATCTCTAGCTCATAACTTACAGCGCTGGTGAGTTTTCGACCCTCGATTATACCTTTCGTGGGGGAAGGGGGGGGGGAGACGTGCGAGTTGATTCGCTTTTGGTGCTCAGACGCATACCCGGCAAGCAATCCACTGATGTGTAGCCATAAGGTTTGAAATGCGTACTCGATTTTGCGCAGTTACTTCGTTGCGACTAACGCAAGTCACGCAGTTGTTTGGTTTAGTGCTTATGCAATGTACGAAAACTACCGTTCAACTTAAACAGAATACCCGCCGCGGTGGCTCAGTGGCTAAGGCGTTGCGCTGCTGAGCACGAGGTCGCGGGTTCGATTCCCGGCCGCGGCGGCCGCTTTTCTGATGGAGGCGAAAAGCAAAAACGCCCGTGTGTACGAGATTTCGGCGCACGTTAAAGATCCCCACGTGGTCAAAATTAATCCGGAGCCCTCCACTACGGCGCGCCTCATCGCCTGCGTTGCGTCGGCGCGTTAAACCCTACAATCAATCAAATCAATCAATCAAATCAACTTAAACAGAATGAAGATTTCTGCAATCCGGGGCCCTATTGTCGACTGCACAAATTCCCAGGCACCCGCCGCGGTGGCTCAGTGGCTAAGGCGTTGCGCTGCTGAGCACGAGGTCGCGGGTTCGATTCCCGGCCGCGGCGGCCGCTTTTCTGATGGAGGCGAAAAGCAAAAACGCCCGTGTGTACGAGATTTCGGCGCACGTTAAAGATCCCCAGGTGGGCAAAATTAATTCGGAGCCCTCCACTACGGCGCGCCTCATCGCCTGCGTTGCGTCGGCGCGTTAAACCCTACAATCAATCAATCAATCAATCAAATTCCCAGGCAATTCGCCATGTTATTTTTGCGTAAGCATGACATAAACAATCAGTGACGTGATGCACATATGACTATGACGACATGCAGTGTAATTTAACGCTTCACTCATAAAGATCGCAACCAAGGTATCTAATACTGCGCATAAAAGATATAAAAACACTTGACACGTACTATAAAAATTAAGGCGGTAGCTGAGGCTGGCAAGATAAGTACATTTCTGCAGGCCAAAATTGGCGTCAACACCACAAGGCGATCGAGTAACGTTGATCCAAAAGCGACCGAAAAGCAGATGTTGAGCTAAAAAACATCAATTTTTTTGCCCTATCTATTTATTTCTTTCAATCGCTTTTAGTACCATAGTTGGGCTCTCGATCTGTTTCAATGCAAGCTTTGTTGCGTTATCACCTTCCCGGCCGCCACCGCCGCCACGCTACCGTCTGCTTCTATGTTACAAGTTATGGCGTAATCACAGAAAAAGACGGCCGCGACCATCGCTTGATGACACATAAGAGCAGCGAAGCGCTACGCCTGATAACCGCGGAGCGCACCGATGTCGCCGATTCACTCATTAGTCAAGCTCGACTTCAATCAGCACTGTAATAAACAAAAGACTAACTTTTCTTTGTTATTCTTCTCTTGAGTTCGATCATGTGACCCAGCAGCTTACTAGGAGAAGTGTGTACAAATGCCATGCATTGGGTTCTCTTTGTCATGGAGATGCCTTCTTATATTGCGGTTACGCAAACAAATTGATTTTTATTTTATTGCCAAACATAAAAGCAAAATACTGCACGTCATTTGTATGCTCCGTGATCGCTGACTTGGAAACAGTCGAAACTATTATTTCTTTCGGTAGAAAACATGCTTTAAACCGCGCGTCATGCGAAACTGCGCCTGCTGCAAATTCCCGGACATTTCGCGGCGCCGAAGGTCGGCGAAATTTTTTGCCCTATTTCGCGGCAAAAGCAGCCGCCATTTTCAAGCTGTTACGTAACATTACGTCACTTTTACGCAGGCTGAAGTTGCCAATGTGTGACGTGATCATTCCCGCCAACTGTTTAAATTACGTCACGCCTTCTCAGCCAATCACAGAGACGGCGTTTATTACAAGCAGTATCGTTGTTGAATAGGCAAGACAGGCCTACGTTGTCATGTCCAGTGCATTTAGTCTAGTTTTTCATTGCCGGCCAAGAATTATGCGCTTTCAGAAAAAGAAATCAGGCAAACTTTAGAACTGTTGACAGTAAACTTCATGGCTTTTCATTTCTTTTTCTGCAGCTCAATGATAGGCAGCGGTTTAAGTTCTCATGTCGGTGAATGTATATAAGAGGCAGCTGTTTCGTGCATGTTGTTTTCAATCATAGTTTCTAGCGATTTTTCTTTGCTGGACGGCAATGAAACAGTAACAGGGGCAGCGGTTCTTTAAACCCATGCTCTCAATAAACGGAACTTCTGAATAACGGAACACATGTTCCCGGTCCCTTGAGGTACCGTTCATCTGGATTCAACTATATATATATATATATATATATATATATATATATATATATATATATATATATATATATATATATATATATATATATATATATATATATATATATATATATATATATATATATATATATATATATATATATATATATATATATATATATATCGGTGTGTCGAACCGGAAAAAAGTACGGGTTCAGTTAGGGCTCGGGTTCGGGCAATTTCCTTCCTTTCGTTCTGGTTCAGTTACGCTTCGACTAAATCACGTATCGAACCGGTTCGTAAACTTTGAACCGGTTAGAGGACCAGCTCGGAGAGCTGAATTATCAGCGATATGAGGAAAAACGTTTAGTAGTTTAAAGCGGCCGTAAAACACATACAAAGGAAAATTCTAAATGCTGCTTTTTACCCGTAACAATGGTGCGATTCTAAAGACAAGTTCAAACAATTGGGCCAGATTATAGGAAACACAGACGAATTAGTGACGATTCAACAACCACTTTCTCGCCCGCCCTCATGTAGTCTAGTTTGGGACGTTTTCAAGAGATGGGACAGGTGTGTCCGGCTGACATTATAAATGTGCACAAAAAAAATTATGCATAGCTCATTGTGCCCAGGAATTAAGATATCTGAAGTAAATTGGCAGAAAACAAAAATTCTACGTTTATAAAAAGAATCACTAAGACGGCTCGGGTCACAGATGCGTTGGACGAATCGTGCGAAATTAAAGAAACACAAACTATTGCACCTGTTGCCGCAGATACTTTCTGTCGCTCCTTTGCCTACTATCAAATGAGCAATGTATGAATTCTTGGTTTGCAGAAGGAATTATTTTCAATGAAAGTGGCAAAAATGAGTCATATTCAAAAATTGCCGAAATGTCGGGTCTTGCTTTTCTGCATCCAAACGAGCGAGGGAGTTCACTTTTTTAGTATTGCTTGTCCATCGTTCTCCGTTTTCTGTAATAATTTTATTTCATATAGCAAAAGTGGGTCAATTTGAAAAAAAAAAAAAAAAAAGGCACTGCACTTCAGATAAGTCTCGCATTTTGTTATAATTTCAAAACCAATCAAAGGCCATTTTGGATATTTTCTTCAAACTTTCATCGCAGCCAATGTAGTTCTTTATCGGATGCCTAGTGGTTTCGTAGCAGCAAAGCACGAAATATGATTTCGTTAGCTGTATTGCGTTGACATAGTACTACACTGGTTTGTAACAAACTTCTGACGTCTGCGTAGGACGAGAAATGGTCGGCACAGACTTGTCCGCTCTATATACGCGTCCTGAGAAACTGGCAATTATACCAGGCATTATACGCAGTGATGACAAGTTTGTTTATGTGAAAGGTCGGGAAAGAAGAGACGTCTCGAGAAAACACTACCGCTTCGTTTTTGTGCTTATGATGACCGAAGGCGGCGAAAAGGAGCATAAATTATTGAACTCTGCGAGCGATAATTTAGAACCAAGTGATGAACCTTTTCTTTTTGCTTTCCCGCGGGAACACACTTGCCGGAAAATATTGGCGCGTTTGATGCTCCGATGCTCTCTGCGTGTGCTATAAGGCGTATACCGCATATTTCATGGCGGTAAAAAAAAGTTTGACCACCCATGGCAATGTTTAACGAACGTCGAAATAGCGACACACAGGAGTTTTTGTCTTTCATATACACCAGAAAAACGGCCGCCGGCGGAGGCGATCCAATATGCACCCTTTCCAAGCGGCCCAGCCACGGAGCCACTCCTGCTGATAACACGTCGAGTATTTACACTTCCCAGGTTTGCGGCCTTATTAAGCAAATTATGAAATGCGACAAGGGGTCCCGTTTAGTGTGGGGGCCCTCACTGTTGCGCAGTGAAAGAACCTTGCAGCCTAAATGATATGCAGTCGCCACGAAAGAAGGGAAAAATCGATGTTTCATATTGCCTTTACAACGACAGAAGGATGTCGTTTCTTTCGCTCAGACTTGCGCTCTTTCAGTGCAGCACCCTGCAGTGGCCTGCCTGCCCCTGCACATTCTTTTTATTACGCGAGCTTTTTTGTCAACCGCGATGTGGGTTACGTTTCCCTCAGAACGGCCAGGGAACGCATGAAAACTAGTTATGCACTAGATAGTTATGCACTACTGCCTAGACATACGCAAATATCCTCGCCCTCATAAATCCCTCAACAATATTCGGCAATATTGTTGAGGGACCTGGATGCAGCCACAAACTAAAATCTATGCCGCCTGAAATTTACCATTGATTTGTACAGGAGCTTAACGACCCTAATTCTCCCTATGTAAAGCCAAAAGAGGAGATTTAGTTCATATATTGCATGGCTGCCCGGAAGACCCGCCTCCTAGCGGTCTGCAATCACCCAATTCACAGCAGTGGGAGGCCGATATGCTCAGCACCCACCCGTCGATGCTAGTTTAGGCCGTGGCAAGAGCGCTGGAGGTTACTGGAAGGCATGGTCTTGTCGCCACCCCCCGTGACCAAACACCCACCGCCCCTTGCCCCCTTTTGACGAAATTAGTTTTATTTATCCATCCATTAAGCGGGCAGTACACAAGACACTATTGCCGTGCCAACGAAATATAACAGGGCCAAAAAAATTGAATCTTAAATTTTTTGTGGTATGTATAAAAGTAAAATATTAGGCAAGTTTATTATTAAATAAATATTCTTTCATTATTTTAGCGTTAATTTTATGTTGATGTTCAATGCTTGTACAGTAGTAGAAGCGGCTAAATAAGCATTGCAATCGGAGGCACAAAGCACCTGGAAGCACAAAGCATGTTTCATATCGCCTGCACGTAGCCAATAGTGGGATATTCTGCGGGCGGGTACTAGAAACATGCGATTTAAATATTGCTTCGCATTTATGTCCTCGAGTTGCGACCACGAATAGGGAGGGCGTTGATAATGCTGTGATTGATCTAAGGGGTAAAAGTCCGTGGATGAGAAAAATCCCAGAATGACACTGACCGCGCTATGGTCGAACCATTTTGTCATGAACCGGTAACCGTTATTTATTTTTTCGGTTCAGTTCCGGTTCTGGTTCAGCTTGCTAAAAAACCCACGTTTTCGAAAGGCGTGGGTTCGTGGGTTCTTTCACTCCCCATCAATTTCGCAACCTCTAGCAAAATTTCTCCTTCATATGAATCAAAACAGTATAGACGGTCTTCGTAATCAGAACATGATAAAAGGACTACGCACCAATATGGCAATGACATGAAGCTACCGCCTGAGCAAGCAGGGTGCAAGGCTAAGCAAATAAATTTCGCATTCTCTGCAGCCTGTAGGAGACTTGCAACATGAACATTGCACTTCCTCCGCTAGAACTGTGCAGGGGAAATCAGGCCCAGAGATTGCTGCACTGCGAACCAGCCAAGGTTCAAACCTACATGTGTCTACTTATTGTACCTCAAAAGTGTCTAAACTTTGCCCGGTTGGTACATAATCGTTCGCATGAAAACAACAGCGCGACATAGGTAGAAAGAGCTAAGCACATTATTTCGGGTCATCGGCTTTAAACATGCGAGGCGAACCTCATGCAACAAGAAAGAAGGAAAAAGAAGGCGAAGAAGGGGCAGCAGGAATAGATTTCTAAAACACACTACACGGAGACGACAGAAGACACGCGGCAATGCAATAATTCGAGAGTCAATTTCGAGCTCAAGAGATAACATTCTTTCGAATTGAGAGGTGTTCCCAGCATTGGGCACTAGACGCTCGAGTTCATTGATTGCCATTAGAGCCATTCGTACTATAGGCTCTTGTACAGGAAATGCTGTTCTTCACAGACGGATGGAACTCCCTGTTATGTATGCGTGCGTGCATGCGTTAGTGCGCTGTTTACACGGAAGTTTTTTTTTATAGATTGCTTTGTTATAGGGATACAGGCAGCATTCCCTCTTGGTTTATGTGATATCCAGACCGATGCAGGAGGTGCCGCAGCCCCTGGTCGGCGCTATTTCTCTGCTGCGTCTCCTTACACCCTCGGCGTGGGACACTAAATGTGCCCTAAAAACAGAGCCCACCTTCCCTTGATGAAAGAATCAGCCTTCGGTAAATCGCTCAACTCCACTGTGACCTCAAAAACGTAGTTTTCACCCGAAGAGATAAGAAACATAAAAAAGCGTTCAAACTGAAACAGAGTTAGCGGTGTGTTAACTTGTTGGCATTCCAGTGCTACAATAAAATCTAACAAGAGGAACTAATTAAACCCACAGTCTCTTGGCGTGGTTTTATGTAGTCCCCAGGACGACATAACGTCTGGGAGAAAAAGTAGCTGGTGCGTTTACCTTTATATCTGGCTAAATTGATTAAAGATGACGTTAATGCAGAAAGTTTGTTGAAAAAAAAAACAGTATAATGATTGCACAAAATGGTTCTGAGTGTTTTAGCCACTTTACAAAGCATTTTTTTCGCAATTCGCTAGCAATCAAGCTTTGAACCGGTTCGCGAGAACCGGTTCAGTGCATAATGTAGTCGAACCGGAACTGAACCGTAACGAAATGAATTTACCCGAACCGTAACCGAACCGATATTTTGTTCTAGTTCGACACACTAATATATATATATATATATATATATATATATATATATATATATATATATATATAAGTAAAGAGGCGGATACACAGCAGGAACAATAACAAACAATGTTTACTTAAGTCCCGTTGCCGCTACGTAAGTAAACATTGTTTGTTATTGTTCTTGCTGTGTATCCGCCTCTTTACTTATACTAATTCTGCGCGCTTTGTGAGTTTATCTTTCTCTAGATTTATATATATATATATATATATATATATATATATATATATATATATATATATATATATATATATATATATATATATATATATATATATATATATATATATATATAGAGAGAGAGAGAGAGAGAGAGAGAGAGAGAGAGAGTAAAGGGAGGCTAGCAGTCAAGAACGCGGGAAGGCAAAGGGCAAGGAATTCATTCGTTTTTGTTGTTGAAGTACGTTTAATTTTTGAAACGGAAGAAAGAAATTGGAGTATAACATACTCCCGGGTGGTACCCGAACCATATATGTACATATAAGGTGTGGAAGAGCTGGGGGCGGCAGGCGTAACGGTCCTGCTCGAAGAGATCGAGATGCGTGCGACGGCGGCGGCGGCCACCGGCGGATCCCCGGAGAGGAGCACAACAGTCCCCTGATTGCGGCGCTCCGGGTGAAGACCTTGAGATTGCCGAGGAGGCATAAACAGACCGGTTCACACTGCTCCGGGTCCCGCAAAGACAGATGTCTGGCAGTAAAATGGGCCTTAAATTAGGCGGCAAAAGGCCCTTTTTGGCCGCTCCCGTACGCCACCCGCGCGAGGGTTGGCACCCCGCCGCCAACACAGACGCCGCCCGCCACAGGGCCGCGCGTCGGGCCGGCCGGCTGGCTTCCGCACCGAGATCCGGTTGGGGCGACTGCACGGTGAATTGTAGCGTGCCATTGTGTGCGCGGCCGAGGGAAATAGGCTCCGCCGCCACGCCGTCTCCTCGTGCTCTCATTAGCACGCGCACGCCGGCACGCCCAACTCACTTGCGACAGCAGCTATACAGAGCGACTGATCAAGACGCAGCCACGATGCATGGGGTACAGAAGGACCCCTGCTGGTCGCATCTCGACGACGGCGCGGGGATGATGGTGATGTCGTGGATAACAGAGGGACGAACTCCTTCGTTGACGACAGGCACGTGTGTGCGACTACGGCCGCTCGATTGAAATGAGTCGGGGCGGGGCTTTGCACAAGGTCATGCCGTGGAATTCTAACTCGGGGACCAACTAGCGCTGGTTTGCGCTTTGCCTTGCGAAGCTTTGTCGCAAACAGAACAGAGTGTACTTTAACGACGGTGCATTAACAAATAGCGCACATGTGGATGTTTAAAGACAATGTTAGTCTTTTCTCAGTCCCAGGATAGCGAAGCGACCACGCAACGGGGGTGAGCCGAACGGCATAGAGTTTGGGCAGGCTCTTCTGCTCGGGCCATTATTCCTCGGTGGACAGTGTGCTTCTCCGTGAGCTGACCCCTGCATATGGAGAAAACAGAAACGACAAGAGTCAAACCTGTGACGCAAAGGGCAAGCGCGCGGGCAGACAAAAACAAAAAGAAAGCCGGTCGCTCTGCTGGCCAATTCCGAGGTAGTTTTGAATGCGGTGATGATTGCTGGATCGTCTGCAGCTGCTGTGAAGCGAAGGGTTGGGATAAAAGGTGTCCAACGAATGAAAGGAGGAGGAGAAGGAGGAGTGAAGCTTTATTTAATAAGAATAAAAGAGAATTAGGGCCTGTGGCCTTCCGCACAGGTGCAGTCCTTATTCCGGGACTCCATTGGTCCAGGCCGCCAATGTCGCCTGTTGAGCTAGAGCCCCTTGGGACTCTAGCTCAACGGGTTTGCTCTGGCTCTACCGAGCAATTGAGCAGGCCCGCTTCCTATGCCTCGCTGGTAGGGGAAGGGTTGGGGAATAAAGCAGGATTTTTCTGAAATGTCCACACCATGTGGTATGCATCGGGCACCACCGACAGCGCGGACACCGCACATCTGTTATAGTGTCAAAATGCTTTGCTACTGCAGGGCACATAAATGTGTAAAAAGCCCCGTAGTATTCGCTCATCGGCTTTGCTTAGATTCTCGGCAGGGGCCGGGAAATGCCGGCGGTTATCGCAGTGATGCATGGTTTAGGATTTCTCTAAACCGTAGAAGCGGTTTACTAATCTCCAAGCCGGGAGAGCGTTCGGGCAGCGGCGTTCGCGGCCTCGTTAACTCTTAAGCCCTGATGGCCCTGAGACAACACAATTTCTTCATACCGCACCACTCGTTTTATAATACTTCAGGCCAAGGGTGGTAACTGGCCAGCTAAACAGTTTTCACAGGCTCGGCGTCTGTCCGTGCTAATACTCCTTGACTTCGGTTCCGAGGCGTCGAGTGCAACGGCTATCGCCTCGGTTTGCGCGGAGTTAGGAGCCCGGTTGGAGAGCCCATTGGCTTGCTGGTACCTGGGAATTACAACGGCAGTGAAGAATCCTAGGGCCGATGGTCCTGTCACATCAATACAGAACACACATTTCCTGTTTCCGTAGTGTCTTTCGAAGTTCCGAGCGCGTGCTTCCCGCCTGCCCCCATGTGTGTGCTTTTGCATGTTACTAAGAAGTGGATGCACCCACAGCCTGTGCCGCCACAACTCTGGGAGTCTCCTCTGAAGTGCATTCGTATTTGATGTGTAGGCGATCAAGCAAGCGGCGGCCGGACGCCGTCTGCGCGAGTCTCGTGTATTGATTCGTGAGATGGGCCTTTTTTAACTCTCGATATGAATTGAGCACTCCCAGAGCCGATAACCTGGCGTTGGAGGTAGCCATGGGAGCAGGGAGGTCGAGGGATCGCTTTGTGGCCTTTCTGATGATAGAATCTATGTGATTGTCTTGTTTGGTGGTACATAGGTAGGGTACAAAATAGAGAATTTTCATGGGCGAGCCTCCACGCGTCCCTGTCCCTTAACCTTCCGCGCTTGTTGGATGCGCGGTTTATCATCCTTTCCGACCTGTTCACTTATGCGCTTTAGGGTGCACTCTGGGCTAAGTATGTTGTTAATAAGTAGTCCTGGGATCCCGACTTCTTTCACTTCTTTGATAGGACCATTGGTTAAAGAGATGTACAGTCTCGTATTGTCTTTAGGGTTGACTTTAATGTGCAGAAGCTCTGATTTTGTAGTGGCACATTGGAGGCCGCAGTTGCTAGCATAGCTTTCGACAATGCAGACAGCCCTTTGAAGGCGATCCTTCATTTCCCCAAGGATCCCTTCTGGGCTCCAGATTGTTATGTCATCGGCGTAAAGGGCGCGTTGAATACCCTCTACGCGCGCTAATTGGTGCGGCAGCTGCATCATATAGCGATGTTAAACAGTAGCGGCGACAAGACCACTCTTTGTGGAGTACCTCTTCGTACCCATGTTATATGGACAACACCCCTTATCCTCTATCTTAAAAAATGCTTGGCGTTTGGAGAGGAAATCTTTGGCATACGCGAAGGTTTTCTGTCCACAATATGTTGTGCTCAAGTTTGCCAGTATGCTTCTGTGCCGGACATTATCAAATTATCCCTTGAGATCTAGGGAAAGGATGGCTTTATCGTTTTGTCTTATTGTGACTGGCCTAATTACGTCGCGTTGTAGCTGGAGGAGGATGCCCTGTGCCGAAATACGTGGGCGGAACCCGAACATAGTATCTGAACAGAGGCCTTTACTCAATGTGTGGAGAGAGATGATCGCCTACTGGTCTCAGAATGTCAATATTAAAAACTTTGCTTGGTTTGAGAACGAAGGTGACCAAGGAGGTCTTCCATTCTGTGGGGATTGGACGGCCGCCCCAAATTTGGTTTATGTATTCTAGCAGTTGGAAGTAAGCCGAGTCCGGGAGGTTCGCCAATAGTTTGACTGTTATGTGGTCTCTTCTCGGGGCTGTACTTCTACGCATCTTAGCTAAAGCTGCCCGAAGGACTGTAAAGGGGGCATCCATGTCTGGGTTGTGCTTGCCTGCAGCGTACTGATCCTCAGGTCCACTCTGGTCTTCCGCGCGGCAGAGATATCTGGCACATAGTGTGTCCGCGAGTGGGCCGACGTACCTTGGTACCGATGTAGTTCTCTTGGTAGTTGCCGTTGCGTTTTGCCCTCTCGTCTGGGTGGGGTTTATGAGGCTGCGAAAGAGGCGCCATGTCCCCTTTGATCCCATCTGACGCGCAGCCGAATTGCATTTATTTATCCACTTTGCGTTGCTTAGTTGGACAGCGTATTTCCCCGCTTCTTTAGTTAGTTCACGGATGCGGGCTCCAAGCTTGACTTTCAATTAGATTTCTGCAACGTAGTACGGAATTGGCTTGACACAAGTATGCAGCACCTTGCCTACGCAGTCACTACGCGCAGATACTTTGGCCAGTTCACCCGAACGAAATCGACAGTGAAACGCCCAGAATTCTAGGTTTCGATTCAAGAAAAAATGTCGTGGAGGGAAGTTATTGGATTATAAAAACTTCGAAGAAAGGTGGAAGCGATGTGGCGGGGGTGATATATAAGACCGTGTATACTGTCGATGGACACAGAAGAAAATGGGTACGAATACACAACGTATTTGGTCGTGAAACAAAGGAGCCAATGGACGTGGATATGAAGAACCCGCCGCGGTGGCTCAGTGGCTGAGGCGTTGCGCTGCTGAGCACGAGGACGCGGGTTCGGTTCCCGGCCGCGGCGGCCGCTTTTCTGATAGAGGAGAAAAGCAAAAACGCCCGTGTGCACGAGATTTCGGCGCACGTTAAAGATCTCCAGGTGGTCAAAATTAATCCGGAGCCCTCCACTACGGCGCCCCTCATCGCCTGCGTTGCGTCGGCGCGTTAAACTCTACAATCAATCAAATCAATACGTAGAACAATAATTAAACGATACAGGGCTACTATGCTGAAGCGCAAAAACATTCAATTGTTGTTATCTATAGGGCTTGCCGGGGAGCAAGGCTTGGGTATGCTTGTCGCACTTACAGAACCGTTGTGTCGGCTCCACTGTGCGCAGGGAGCATAGGCGGAAAGTTTTCATTTTCCCAGGGGAAGGGGGGGGGGACTGCTCTCATATATATATATATATATATATATATATATATATATATATATATATATATATATATATATATATATATATATATATATATATATATATATATATATATATATATATATATATATATATATATATATAAGGGAGAATGTGGTAGGTAATTTATTATTCATGAAACATATACAGGTTTTTGAAAGACAGAAATAGAGTATATATAGGTCGAGATTTCGGCGCGCCTCAACCCCGGGTGTGGAGTTCGGAGCGTTCAACTTCATAACCTGAATCTGATTTTGTGTGAATGCGGTTTGGCCTCATTTTTAGTGGTGAATGAACTCTATATATATAGAATTATGAGCTCTGTATGCAAGTGACGATGTCTTCATCCCTAAGAAATGTAACTTATTAGACGAGTTTCTTTTTCCATAAGTCGTCAGGATTGCCTTCTGGAAACAGTAGGAATACGAGACACCGAGCACTCACATGCATTTCACAAGCCGCTGATAAAAAAAAAAAAAAAAAAACTCTGCCGAAGGGGTCACTGAAGACTGCAACGATGCAGCCTTGTTTCAAAATGCGCGAAAAGCGCGAAAAGCAATTTAAAGCGAGGTGAACATACAACAACGTATTCGCTCCCTGTGCATAGGGCATCCCTAACATTAGAAAATGAAGGTTAGTAGGCGAAATCCTTCTCTTTAAAAATATAATAGATGTTTTTCTGTCTGCATATTTTAATGTATTTTGTGGGCACTTGGCCATCACAATCAAAAGTTAAGAAAAAATGACATAAAAATACGGATGACGCAACTGCCGCTGGTGCTTCCAGTGCTGCGCTTGTCCTCCAACGGTTGGAATTTGAAGGAATAAATGGAAAGTTGAAAGTAAGCCGTGAACATCTGCGCCAACAATGATGAAGTTAGCTTTTGCCACAATAAAATTATAATGGAAAAGGTAGAGGCAACTCAAAAGAAACCTCAACTGGTAATGTTTTCATTTAATGGTCCTGGTAATGGTCCTTTGGGGCGTAGGATGGGCAGGGGTTAGCATCGCCGAGGGGGGTGGGGGGGGTGGGGGGGGGGCAGTCTCCCCCGTAGTCGGCGCCTATGGCAGGGAGTATACGAGAAAATATACATGTTATCGAAAGAACTTTCACTCACAAACAATGGTACAAGTAACGACTCTTTGGCCACCGTCAAACGGGCTTTGAATGTGACGTTCAAACAGGGTCGAATTTACTGCGACGGTCATGAAATTTTCACGCGTCCGGCCCTATTAGGGTCAGCGCACTAAGAAAACTTTTCTGCGGGGGGGGGGGGGGGGGCTTTTGATAAGCGGGACGAAGGTTGGAGGCAGCGGTTATCGCTCACCTCCCCGCCGTCTCGCTGGGCGCCTTCTACCAGCTTGTCCAAGCTGAAGCGCGAAACGGGACACTGGAGAAGAAAGGCGCACTGCGTGCCAAGCGCGGTGGTTGGCGCCGGGCTGTTAGCGGGCTTGTGCGCCACGTGCTGGGACTCCCGGCGGCGCCACGGCAGCGCCCGCTCAGCGGCGGCGGCGGTGGCGGTCGAGCCAGCCCTCCAGGGGCATCGGAGCTATATTTAAAACTGAGCACAGCCAAGACTAAACAAGGTTCTTCTTCGACTGCTCCCTTTTGCTTGGCGGCGTGATTCCTCCTTCCGAGTCTCACGTTGTGCCGTGGGAGAAAACGCGCCGGACGAACACGTGCGCCGGTGGTGGCCGGCCCACGACAGGCCACCGACAGACGACAGCCAGGCCCACGCGGGGCCCCGACACCTGTGGGGTGGCCCACCTCTGGTCCCCGCGCTGGTTGCGCTCGGCGGCGGCAGCGACGAGAAAGGCCGCGCACTGTTGCGCCCGAGTTGTGCGACCGTACTACGTGGTCATCGCACTCGCCGCGATCGGGGCACCGCCGCCCGTAAAAGCGCGCCACGCACTCGGCGGCACCCGGGAGTCTGATTAAAACAGAGCGTTGGAAGTGCGGCCGAGCTAAGTGGCAGCGAAAACCACCCAGGCGTGAAATGCAGCACAGTTGACATGAAACCCAGTCGATGCCGTCTTTCTTTCTTTCATTCTTTTTTTTTTTTTTTTTTTCACGAAGTACAGTGGTTCGCACTTATGTACAACCGAGATATAAAACCTCTCCAAGTTGAACTTTGAGAGCCGAAGGGATGCCAAATATGGGCGCATTTACGGTGCGCTGAGCGCCACATTTAAATTGGGAACCACAACCGTTACTCGAACACTCGAACAATAACCATCGTGGAGTGACTTCGCTCGCAGGCACTCGCGGCCTTAGAAGTGTTCAGCGGGGTCTTTGGATGTGTCGCTTTCCCAGGCTCGTCGGGCCATCAAAGCTCGTTCCTCGTCCCACGCGCGTCTCATGCGCGCCATGCAATACGAGATTTCCGTGGTGCTCAGCGCGTTGTTTTTTCTGCGCGCAGTGCAGTGAGGCAGCGACGGCACGGAGGAAAACACGAACACAACCGGTAGACGGAAGATGCCAGCCTTGGCGCATTTTTACGCGGTTGTTCGTTTTATCTAAACCGCATACTGGAGCACTTGCAGCGCTCTCTGTTCAATCTTGTATTATTTCATAACGCGAGGCGTAATCACCCTTGTTGTAACGACTCAGCAATACTTGGAAGGTAAATCAAGATCCTTTCGTAACGTAATTGACTGGCGTAGTTGGTATTCCAAAATGTAAGGTTCAGCGCAAAAAATATCCTTTCGTGTCTGGTTCACTCGTGTACCCATAAAAAAATTCACATCTTTCCGCGGGGGGAAACCATGGGGTGATGCGACGCATCTGGGCGGTGCTTGTTACGGTTGCGCCGACCATCGCGGTAGCAGACCTGTTAGTCTCCATTCAAATCATCGGTGGTCATCGGATGTCATCGGAGCGGCGGCGGTGGAGCGACTGAGCGGAGCGGCGCAGTTATCGCGTTTATATGTACCGCGCGTTAACGGTGAAGGGAATGAGAGAGAGTAGCGCATGCGCATGTGTTAACCGAGCGCTAACGCGCGCTGACGCACAGCTGGCATGGCGAGGGGAGCGAGCGCAAACGCAAGATGGCGCTGCGGTGAGAGCGGCGTTACCGCGCAGCTGGCGTGGCGAGGAGAATGGGGGAGAGGCGTCCGGACTACGGATGGATGGAGGGACAAGGCGAGTCAAAGAGATGCGTCGCATCTAAAATTGGCCGCCTACCTGCTCGCTTCGCTGCGAATGTCGCTAAAAGACGACAGCCTTCTGCCGCTCTTGACACGTAACATTCTTTCCTCTTTCCCTCTCCCACTTCCCACGTTCTCCCCCCTCCCCCCCCTTAAGCTTCTCCCTTGACGAATGCAATAGAGTTTTGTTCAATTCAAATCAATTTTCCCGCATTCGCACTGTCCGCGCACATTGAGTGTCTTTTTATCTTGTGTTTTTTTGTTCTGCATGGAACAGAACGAGCCGAAATATTTTTTTTTCTAATGTTTTATTTTACTTAGCCCCCTTTCAACGCCGTTTTTAGAACCTGCTTTTTATTTAAGGATTCAATGTGCATTACTAATTAAAACTTCGCTGGTACTCTCGGTTATATACTTACATTTTGCCTCAAATATGCCTGCGCCTTCCTTTGCACTGAGTAATGTTGTATGAGCCATGACAGGAGTTTTAGTTGTGCAGAACCATCCTATTCTTCGTGTTCAACCGCTCTCCAATTAAAACAGGCACTGGACAGACAGACCGACCAAAATGTTCGCGTTGAGACAGCTCAAGAAAGACTATCGTCTTCAAAAATTTAACCGTCTTACACATAGTCGTCATGCAGTGCAGGAAGAAACAAAGGGACACAGCGCGAGTGGCACTGCGTTGTTACCGTTTTTTTTTCGACCCGAGGTTCTATACACGGTAGTGCACGCTACGCAGGTTTGCATGTTGGGCTGGTTTGCCTAAGCTGCGAGAGTGCGTTCCCATTAAACAGCCCCTTGTCAAGTTCCGCCTTCATTCTTCCGCACGGAAACTTGGTGTTTGAGCTGCTCAAGGCGGTTAGTGTTAAATGGGAGCGTCATCAGCCCCGTGAAAGCGCGTCAGCCGCAGTCCCTTTCGCACCAGGAGCTGCCCTTTGTGTGCTGCCGTTTTGAAAAGCGCGATTGAGAGGCCGCGCATGGGCGGCGCCGGCACGTTAAACCTGCCGGCACGGAGCGTCGTCTACAGTTTCTGCTAAAGGTATTGATCACTTTGAGCCAGGCCGCAACGAAAGGTCATGTATCTCTCTGCCATTCGGCCGGGGCTTCACGTACCCTGTACCACGTCGTGCTCTGCTGTGTCCTCGGGGCTCGTGCGGCGAGACGCTTCCCTCAAGAACAAAGTCGGCCGCGCCGCAAAGGAAGGGACAGTGGTTTATGGCAATCACGCCGACCCCGTTACTCCGCCGCCCGCTCTCTGCTGCGTGCGAGACAGGAAGCAGTGGATGACTTTCCGCGGTCTATAGATACCCACGGACGCGACATGCTATACGAGCCAATGTTCGGCCTTGATTTACGCTCCAGTTTGTTTTCTTCTTTTTTTTTTTCGCGAAATAAATTATATTCGCCAGGCTGTGGCAGCGTCGGGGAAAGCCATCAACACGAGCGCTTTTGTTTTGACGTCTCGCGAAAGTGACGTGAACAGCGTGTTCTCACGGGAGGAGGAGAAGCAAAATATGGAAGCGGCGCCCAGTCGCGCAGGCGCCGAGAGATCAAAGACTGGTCTCTCTGGCGGCAACTGTTGTGCCCGTTATTCTTGCCGCTGTCTTGTTGGATCGCTTGTTTTCTGCCATACTGGCGCGTTCGAAGATAGCGAAAAACCAACATATTGAGCATTCACTGTCACGTTTAAATGTCTTACTGCAGGGCGCGTGCTTAATATAGAGCGATAACAATCTACAAGCCTATGTAGTTTATACAGACCTCCTCGGCTAACATGAGCCAAGCCTCACAAATTCAAAAGTTTGCTTCTGAGTTCTAAAGGCGAAAGGTCGTTAACACGCTATATTTACACCATGAAACAACGATATTTGCTTAGTTGCACGCATCGTAAAGAATTTCCGTTTTTCTAACGAACAAAGTAATTGCTTAAGTCTTAAAATACTTCGAACGCCCGAATTTTGTTCGCGCATACAAACTTAAGCAATGCGTCAAAAAAAGTATAGGTGCTGGAGAATAAAAAAAATAATTTATTGCTGCGTTTTTTGCGAACATGGGGGGAGCCAAGGGTCTTCCTCTTCTTCTTCTTCTTCTCCTCCTCCTCCTCCTCATTTTCATCCTCCTCTTCCTCCTCCTCCTCCTCCTCCTCCTCCTCCTCCTCCTCCTCCTCCTCCTCCTCATTTTCATCCTCCTCTTCCTCCTCCTCCTCCTCATTTTCATCCTCCTCCTCCTCCTCCTCCTCCTCCTCCTCCTGTTGTTGTTGTTGTTGTTGTTGTTGTTGTTGTCGTCATCATCGTCCTCCATCACCACCTCCTCCTCCTTCGAGCTATTTTGCAATCATAGGTATTTCGTTTGGATGCCGCGCAATTTTGTCTTAAAAAGTGTCTTCTCTGCAGAAGAAGTTAACGTTGCTCCTTAACCAAAATATTTATAAATTAGAACCCGGCAAGTACTGATCGACGGGCCCAAGCAGTAATAACAAATGTATCATAATGTTCAGTGCCCTCGATTGATTACTTCTTGCACAAAGCTTGGTATAATCAGCACTATTATAAATCTTGTATAATTATTTCGCTTAGTTGAGACAGACATATTTTTGAACTGATATCGAAGAAGAGAAGTCCCTTATCTCGGAAAGACTTTCCTGGTGCAGCGTCGGTACAGGCAGTGAAACCTGTTGTTTCGCGATCCGCGCCTTGTGAGCGCCGTCAGTGCTTCGTCCAAGTTTAAATTGGGGTTCAACGACACAAAGTCATATCGCGGCATATATTCTGGAGTCATGCGCAGCGCGGTAATGTATACAAGCATTCGAATAAATTTCGCAAACGTTCACACGAACGCTTATCTTACGTTACCTGACGCAGTTAGTGCCTTACCCGCTCAGCACTGCGAACCAACAGTGAAGCACGCTTCTCGGACGCTTCATGGGGCGGTTCCCCGAGCGTTGCCCTACGATAGATCAATGGCACCTCGTGTGACTACTTGACAGTACACGATACTTTGTCGCAGCGCGTTTCATTAAACAAAAGGTAGACCTTGTTTCATACATGTATTCCATGAGTATAGAACACCACAAGGAAGTCATTTTCACTAGATCGCCGAAATTCTAGCTTATTCGCTTAGTGCCACACACAAACATACACGCACACATGAACGCGCACAAACAGCATGACGCATTGCATTATTTGTTTTCCCTGAAAACACTGTAACTTCACTCATGTTGTCATTGGGCAGTAGTCGCGTACTCACGCCGCATCTCGACCATGAAAGAACTAGCTCCACACACGGGCGCCCATAAAAAAAGAAGCATTGCCGCTCATAACGGTCTCACAGCTCTGCATACGTTCTTGCACTGTCTTCAATGAGCCTCCCTCTGTATGACCGCGACCTTCGCTATATTCGATAGCAATGGCTCAAGTAGTGGCTGAACACGTGCTTCTGGACGGCATCAAATATTGCCCGCGGAAAGCGTGATTCCCGCCACGCCGGTTAACGAACATACAGCCTAATAAATGATGCCATTCAAAGCTGGAATATGAGCATTCTGATGCATAAGTAGTGGCCTGCTCACGCGATGATGGGAGATTTGTGTGTTATGGAATGCGATTTTAAGCCGACGCGCGGAATCGCGGGCAATCGGGGCCGCCTGTGCCTTCATAGTGGACGACGGGTACAGAGTACTTTTCTCTGCCATTGTGTGTTTTAGTCTCCGCTTCTCGTCGCCTGCTCTTCCAGCGGAGTGACCAGAGCGCGCTATTTTAGCCCCGTCGGACACCTGCGGGGGGTGATGGAAAGTTGCGTGCGTGTTGTCTAGCCTGACGGTTATGAAAGTGGAGCAGTTTTTCCCGTCGCTTTATAGGCTCCTCCTCGGAATAAAGCTTGACTCAGCTGCGGTCCCTGTTTTTCCAGCGCGCTCAGGGGGCTACTCCTGGGCGGCGAGAAGGAGGCCTGTGTCGGCGGCGGTTTGTTTTTGTCTCCTCCCCGCGGCGCCGTGCCGGTGGTTCTCGCTCAGACGACGAGGCTGCGCTGCGTGCGAAAGCTTATGCTAAATTTGACGAAGGATTGGCCTTTCTTTTTTTCTTGCGCCCAGTTTTTTGGTCGTCTGGCGTGAGAAGTGAGAGCCCTAAAACCGCTAAGGTCATTGCACCTGGGGGAGGCTGCGTAGCAAAGGCTTTAACACGCCCTTGGGATGTTGCCTGCTTTCTTTGCCGGCTTTGACAAATTGTTGACGACCTTCCAAAAGGCGAGCGCCCAGCG